>NW_020620825.1:7730377-8038644 GCF_003573695.1 Papaver somniferum | reverse complement strand
CGTGCAGTACATTGTTTTGGGTTTAGATTTGTTTCTCATCCACACACCCAAAATTACCAAAATCAGCAGAAACAGTTTTCACCCACAAATAGGCCTGTCAACGGCACTTAACGTAACAAATAATGGCTCTGCCGCTACCGTTGCCGTTTAAATTAGCGGTTAACCGTTATCCGTTAAATGCCGACGGAATTGTAAAATCCAAAACCATTGCCGTTACGTCGGACTTATCGGCTAACGGTTAATTTTCCGGTATTAACCGGTATGTCACAGGACAACACAAAAGCAGGTTTAAAACACAAACCAATTACATAGAATAGTTCTAAATCCAAGCAAACAAGTTCTAAATCCATGACACACAGAAAAAAAAACATACAAATGTTCATGTTCTAAACCAAATTACATGTTCAGATCATCACATGTTCTATCAAAAGAAAAAAACCAAGTTTTTGCAAAAGAAAAGACAAAGGGATGCCAATTGCATCTGCAACTGCAAATGCATTCCTCCATCTCCAAATTCTCCACTGCCAATGCCAACTGCATTCCTCCTTAGTCCTCAACTTCTGCATTTTGAAAGGAAAATGAAAAGTGTTAGACAGTGATGTCAGTGAAGCAACTTAAGTTGGCAAAGTGGCAATGTCAGTGAAATAAGCCAATAAAAGTAGCAATGTCAGTGCAATAAGCCAATAAAAGTGGCAATGTCAGTGCAGTCACAACTATCAGTAAAAGCTAGTAAAATATTAAGATATAAGGAAACTTACCAGTAACACAACTATTGCTCTCACTGAGAGTGAGATCTGGCAGCCAATCACCCAAACAAAGCAAAGCTTCAACAAGATCTGGAGCTAATGAACTCCTGTGAGATGTGAGAACTCTGCCACCAATACTAAACATGGATTCTGATGCTACACTTGTCACTGGAACAGCCAATACATCTCTTGCAATCCTTGAGAGAATTGGGTACTTAGCAGAATGATTCTTCCACCAACTTAAGATATCAAACCTCATTTCTTCAGCATCCGTGCCTTTAGGAAGAACTGGTTCTGCTAAGTATGTCTCCAATTCTGACTTCTCAACCTCAAACATATTGTTTTCCATAATGAAATCATCATAACCAAATCCATATGATGTTGTTGTACTTGTACCTGCACAGCTCTCAAATGCAGTTGAATGCATTGCAGTATCAAAATAATCTGGAGTTGTAGTGTTTGTTTCATAAGCACAGAAAAGAGCATTGAGTGCAAGCTCAAATTTGTTATAGTGACTTTTATAGTGATCCACACCATATACTCTCTTCATAACAAACTCCACCCATTTAGCTTTGTACCTAGGATCTAAAACAACCCCAATGCCCATCAAAGTGTTACTTTCTTTCCAGTAGCTATCAAATTTCATCCTCATATTATTGGCCATGTATCTGATGTACTCATGCTGACTTGATTCCCATATCTTAATGCATCTATTAACTTCTTGCACCCCATTATAATATAAATTTGTTGTGGGATACTTAATCCCAGCAAATTTGGTTGAAATGACATCAAACAATTCCAAACATTCACATATGTGTACTCCTTGTTCCCACTCCTTAGAGGTTGGTAGTATCTTGAAGTCATTATCTAAATCAGCTAGCCTAACAAAAGCTTGTCTCAGAAAGATTGCATCCTTTAACATCTTATAGGTGGAGTTCCACCTGGTATCCACATCTAAACCCACAGACCTTGAAGAAGGAAGCTTAACTTGAGCAATAGAAAATTCAAATCTCTCTTTTCTAGCCTGACTTGCTTTGACATATTTTACACACTCTCTAACTGCATCTATAAATGGAGCAGCCACTCTCATTCCACACCCTACAATCAAGTGTAATACATGATTACTACACCTCATTTGGAACATATCCCCATTAAGAACTAAACAGTCTTTGCTATCAAGCCATTTCTTCAGATGGTCCATCATAACATTGTTGGAGTTAGCATTGTCAGCAGCAACAGCAAAAAGCTTAGTATCTATGTTCCAATCTAGACATACTGATTTCACTACAGATGCTAGAACTTCTCCAGAATGTGGTGATGGCACTAAAGTATATGCAAGTGTTTTCTTAATCAGTTTCCAATCATCATCTATGTAATGCATTGTCACACAGCAATAACCATCCTTTGTATGCTTACATGACCACATATCTGTTGTTAAACTACACTTAGATGTAATTGTCTCAAATTGGTCTTGTAATTCTTTTTTGAACTCAGTTCTTAGTTTCATGATATCTTCCCTAACTGTATTCCTAGTGTAAAGTTTAGCAGCAGGATTTAAAGACTTCACAAACTCAACAAAATATGGATGCTCAACTATAGTGATTGGATAACCATGTTTAGCAATCATTTTGGAAACTAGTATCCTAGTAGCATCAGCATCATACTTCCAATTAGCAAGCTTAGTTTGTGCATTACCTGTTCTGACTGTAGTAATCTTTGTTTGTCCTTTCTTGTTTGCAGGCTTGTTTTGGCAAGTTTTGGCATGGTAATGCAATTTGCTGGTTCCTTGGCTACTGGGTGCAGTCATTCTCTTATTACAATGTTTGCATTTAGCTACAAGTATCCCAATCTCCTTACCTTTTACCATCTTATTTTCAGTTAACCTTTCAAAATCATCCCAAACATCAGACCTTACTGCACGCAGTTTCTTCTTTGCTTCAGCTATAATTGGATCTTCATCTACTTCTATTTCTTCTACTGCTTCTTCTGTTGCAACAGCAGCAGGTGTTGATTGAATTCCTGATTGTTGAACTTGAGATGCAGAAGGTAATTCAGATGCAACTGAAAGTGATTGAGAGGGATGACTTCTTTTTGATGAACCAACGCAATTGGATGCTCCTCTTTCGCTTTGGGTCATGATTAATTTCACGAATTGAAAACCCTAATTTCAATTTTCTTCTCTCGTTTGTGAGTTGATTCAGTTGAAGAACAGAAGAAGATGAAAATGATGTTGATTCGAGTATAGTAACCTAGGTATAGATGAATTTTACACGTGCTAGGCACACGTTAGCGGTTAACGGAACTAAGGCTAACGGAAATATGTCTTTCGTTGCCGTCACCGTCGGATAAAATTAACCGTTACATTATCGGTAACGGATAACGGATATAATGGAACTAAACGTAACGGCAACCGGGTAATCGGATTCGGCTAACGGTTAACGGATTTCCATTGACAGGCCTACCCACAAACAATAGGACATATAGGTTCTATAAGAAGTTACTTATGTTGGCTTTATTTTTTTATTATAAATTTAACTAAAACAAATCCATTGGATTATCCGTATCCAATCCGTCCATCTGTGCATCCATTGGATGCGAATCCGTTGGATGTTGGATTGGATGCGGATGCTAAATTTGAAATCTGTTGTGTATTGGATTGGATGCGGATGGGGTGAAAACCGGTCCATACCGGCCCATGCTCACCCCTAGCCAGGCTCCCCACCGACTTTTTGTAAACAATTTTATTGCGAATAATCACAGCCCCCTATCCGCTTCGGCTCCCTTGGCACGGTTCCTCATGAGGCTCGCTGGTAGGTTAGCACGGCAACCTGCTTAACTAATGTAGTAGTACACTCTTGGAACTTAGCTTGTTAGGCTTCCAACTAGTTAATGTAATAATATTCTTTATCCAATAATAATAAAAAGATTGATTTAAGTATAAAAAAAGTATTAATAATAATAAAAGCACAAGGACAATTTAACCATTACAAAAAAAAAAAAAACAACACAAAATTGGTTAAAAAGACCAAAATCAACAATTCCTGGGTGAAAAAGACATGCAAAATTTTATACTGTTTAAATGGACAAAATTTTGAAAATAGCCAGGATGTAAACAGTTTCATCCTGCCCATTTTCAAATACTTTTTCTTATTTTTAATTTACATCAGGATGCAACCAGTTTTATCCTCGCTCTTTTCTAAGTTTAAGCCGGGATAAATCCAGTTTCATTCTTACTATTTTTTTTGTGTCCATTTCACCCGTACTAATTTTTACTCGTCCATTTGAACCGTGTTTTAAAAATATTTGAATAAATGACTTATTTTTCGTAAAAAAAATGGATAAGGATTATACTTCAAAATTGACCGTAATTTATTTTATTCACTCTCCCCAAATTAGTTTCCGTATCGGCAATTATGGGTTCTCATAAACACATCCTCGACAAAAACACTGAGTGCTCCGGGGACCCCAACCTCGTCATGGGTTACAATTGCATGAGTTACCATCACGCGGGGTCTAAATTGATCCGTCATTGATATATCTTTTGAAGATTCAAAGGACCGCAAACGCTATGTACAAGATGATTCAAAGAACCAGATCCATGATGGATAAAGAGCGACAATACATATTATGTACAGTACTATACTCGCCTTTAATTTCCTTTTCTGTATTAGTTCGTTTGAAGGAATAAGTGTACCCGATTAATTAGCATATTTATACATATAATGGTACTTCCTAAAACATAAAATTGGTTAAAAAAAACAAAATCAATAATTATTGGGTGAAAAGGACATATAGAATTTGATACTGTTTAAATGGACGAGATTGTAAAAATCTCGTGATGTAAACAGTTTCATCTTGTTCATTTTCAAATACTTTTTCTTATTTTTAATTTACATCAAGATGCACCCAGTTTCATCCTCACTATTTTTTAAGTTTAGGATGAATCCAGTTTCAAATTTCACCCATACTAATTTTTACTCGTCCATTTGTACCGTGTTTTAAAAATATTTGGACATTTGACCCAATTTCCGTTTCTATAAACTTAAAATCAATAATATCAAGTTTGTTAGACTGAAATCGGCCATGGTCCAATATTAACTATTTTTTTTAATAATTTTCGCCCATCTTTTATAGCATTTCTTTCTCAAGAAGACATTGCTTTAGAATCGCCTTTATCGATCTGCTAGCAGAAATAGGCGATGATGAGATAAGGTTTCTTTCATGTGATTAACATTTAATCACGAAAATGCATGTACATAACCCAAAATTTGGTCCAGCCATAATTCCAATCTTTATGACAGTTCAATTTATGACCTCCATTATATAACTCAACTAAAATACAACAAAATTAGCTAAAGAGCCAATAATATGAACCATGAAAGGATAAAGAAATAGATAGATTAGTAACATAAAAAGAAGACTCACATCATATGCGTAAAGTCACGCTCATCATTAACAAATGTTTGTAAATGAGGCCACAAATCATGTCAAGCCAATTGCTCCCATGCCTAGTGGGAGACACTGATATTTGAGAGCAAAAGTGACACTTGAGTTTATACAGGACCAAAACAAGAACGATGGTCCATTATCATACTCGAGACAGTGTCCTACTAGGCAGGCTACTACCCCCTCTACGATTTACAGGGAGTGGAGTTACACCTTACCGTGGCGCAAGACATATTTTGGGAGCATAAAAAGAACTAGGGGTCGATGTAGAGTAATTGACTTGACTGACTACTTGTCTTTATATTAAGAAAATGCTGGACCGACTGATTATTTTTTTCTTCAGAAGGAAAAGGTTGTATTAAGAAAAAGTTGGACAAGCCAACAGGAAAGGAAAAGCAGAAAGCAGAACTCAACAAGTCCGAGTCCAAGTGCAGAGTGCATACCATAACCAACTACTGTAAAGCAAAGCAGGTAGGCAGGGAAAAGCTGAAGGCCAAACCTTCAACTGCTACACACTTGCAGGCCAGGCGGAGAGCTGGAATTGAGAATGCAGGCCTAGAACCAAAATATGCACCACACTCAAATTCAAACATATGCACTCAAATTCCTTAAAAACTAGACACCAAGTACTTAAAAATTCTTCCCAATTAGGTACCGGTTTTGGATTGAAACATTCAGATACCACGTAAAGTAAATGAAACGCTAATACTAGATTTTGAGGTGGATTTGATTGAATATCATAATGTAGTTGGTGTTGTTGCACGAATAGGAAGCTACGTGTATAGTATTGAATTGTAATGAAAAGGTGTATTGTCTGGCTGCATCAATGATTTTCTTACAGATAAAGCAATCATCTACCGATTAATAAACTTAATTAGCAACCAATAACAGTACTGATTACTTGTTAATTGATTCAGAACACCCACCTTCTAAACACAAACGGGATCCGTGGAACTATAAACCCCGTTCAACCCTACATATCACCCGTAGTGCATAAGTGTACCTTTTGTGTCGGGTGTTTTGGTGTTCTGTTCTGCTGTCACAACTGTTACTCAACGTGTACTTCATGCACCGTGACTGAGTTAGCTCATACTGGCTGCTGCCACGTATTGTTGCCCATTTATCGAGATTTACATTTTTGACCTTTAAATTCCTTTCTATTTACAGTTTTGTATTGTTTGGTTTCGCGACTTTCGTCGTGTTTTGTTACTGTTTCCTAGTTTGTTTTTGTCGATTTCTCTGTTTGGAAGTATGTGAAAAAGACTAAACGGTGATACCAGAACAATACATTGTATGTTGGGATTTAGGGGGTCAGCGAAAATCCAAATTTAGCAGTTAATTTTGTATTTTACTTCCTTTTTTTTTTGATCGGTTTATTTTACTTCCTTTTTGTTTTTGGATTAGCTTTGGTTGTCACATGGTATGGATGTTGCTGCTGGTGGATTATAATTGGGTTAATATTTTGGTCTAATGCATTATTTTACATCATGCACAAATGAGAAACGATTGTCCTTTTTATTCAGTTGGTTGAGTGGTCTTCTTTTGGCTAAGATCCCTAGAGAATCCAGCCTGCTCAGAGAGCCCTTTGGAGTTGTTCTTATAATTCATAGATCCTATTTGGATAAGCATTTCTATTTAGGACTAGCTTTTGAAGGGATAAGATTCATTTGATAAGATTAAATTTACACTATCACAAATTGCTATTTCTAATCGATCATTATCTCATAATTTTGTTGTCAATCTTTTAACAAACCAAAATGACAATGAATTTACAAATATTTTTTTTCTTTGCAATGTGTCCTTTACTTATTTGTTTTTTTTTTCTTTTTTTTTCCTTTTCTTTGCAACGTGTCCTTTTAATTATTGGAAATTTAAAATTATTATGTGGGATTTAAAATGGAAAATTAGAGAATATAAAGTAACAAGAACATGCATTATAAGTAGAAAACAGAAAAATCCGACAAAAGAAAGGGAAAACTTAACGGAACTTGACGAATACAGGTATGAATACGAACCGATTGAATCAGTTTAATAATGGTTTTTCTCGGAACTAAATCCCAACCATTTTATTTGTTTTCTCCTTCATAAAGAAATGCTCCTAAAAGTGGAGTGATTTTCTCAATCTCTTAAACCTTGTGATGAAGATTTCGTTATCAAGAATATCATTGATGAAGATTCTGGTGGATATTCAGTTGCTGAATAATCCAAAGATGAAGATTTCTGGTAGAGATAATACCAACGCTGGAGATAAAAATGACGGAGACCTTGTTGTTGGAAAGCATCTAAAATGATCATAAACCCTATAGAAACCAAGAACGACCATTAAAGCCGAGATTAACCTCTCTAATAGAGGAGATAAAACCACCATAAGGGTGTTCAAAACATATCAAACGATAAGAGAAAAACATAACTAAACCTAGCTAAAACAAAGAACAATATACACACAAGAGAAGTAAATCAAAATTCCATTCAGATCCAGCCCAAAATGGACTATATCTGAGTAGGTGACTTTGTGGGTGAAGAAGGTTTTTTTCCTTTTGAGAGGGGATGTGAGAGGAGAGAGTGAAGAGGTCAAAACCATACATTCCCACTTAAAATATCAAAGGAGAATAAACTTTTGATTAAGATTACATGGTTACGTATAAGGCTTCATGGTATCCTGAAAACATTCATTCCCCCGTTTGTACCTGTGAATCGAAGTGTTATATAATTAGCCGAAAAAGAAAACCTTGAAATCAACACATAACAATTTTCTATTAATGTTCCTCGTCTATTATAATCACACTGTGGTTTATTTGGAAGTTTAGATTTGAGCTGGTCTTTGGGAATAAAAGATGCTCCATCAACAACATGAAAAACATGATTCTCTCATTCTGCACAGAAAATAAAAATCATACTAATAAATATTTGAATCATTTGCAGGTGGCTTGTTCTAATAGAAATAGAACTGGGGATAACAAAACTGACATTTATAGTTGGAGTCCTCCTCCAAGAGCAACTCTGAAAATTAATATAGATGCCTCTATAATTCCTGGTAACAATATTGCTGGTATTGCGTTAATCATTAGAGATTTTTCAGGTAAATTGATGGAAGCCTGGACAATGGTAGAAAGAGTGAGAGACATCACCCAAGCTGAAGCAGTAGCTACTCTTAAAGCTCTTCAATGGATTATGCAACTGCAAGCGCATCATGTTATTGTGGAAGCGGACAACAAGAAGGTGGTGGAGAGAATAAAATGGTCTCATAACATATCTCCATGGGAAAATGAGTTTATTATTAAGGAATGTCAACATTTAGTTCAATGTCTAGGAAATGTTGTTGTATATTTTAAATATAGAAAGTGTAATCAAGTAGCCGAGCTTCTAGCAAGGTATGTTAGGTTTAATAGCTGCAATATGAAATGGTATGCTGAGCTTCCTCTGTGTGTGTTTGTTCTAAATTAGAGTCTGAAAGATTGTCATGTAACTCTTAACTTTGCCGCCTGCCTTGATCAATGACAATCTTTGCTTTTTCTTTCAAAAAAAAAAAGTTCCTCGTCTCTATAGTGGTTGCCCTCATTGAGGATTTGTTTGTGGGTGAAAAAAAAGAAAGAAAAGGGCTTATAAGTGTGATGCTCAAAACATCATAGATATTTCGATATTATATTAGTGCAGTTTTATTGTGTATGCATGAAAAGTTACCTTTGGTTGTTACAATTCTAGTAAAATAATTTGTTGTTTTGAAGCATCATTGAACATGACTCCCAACGAATGGTTTGCATTTTCACAATGAAACTACGAAAATTTTCTGGAGAGTTAGAGATATTATAGGTGATATTGTTGATGTTCTCGTCCAGTTTCAAGATTATTCTATTAAATTCGTCAGAAAAGATGTTTAGTTACTTTTTTCTCTTTTCAGGAGGTTTCTTCTTCTCTTATTTAACTTTATTTTCTTTATTTGTCTAGTAAAAAATAAATATAAATAATAAAAAAATGTATAAAACATACCTATTATTTACGATTTATTTGGTTGTGAAACCTATGATTGTTTATAGTTTCACAATTTTCCCCTTATGTACAATGTTAATTTTTTTTAAGACAAATGAGACTTAGTTAATACGTTTTTTTGACGCATAATAATAGTGTGAAGTCAAATTGAAAATTACTTATTCTTAAGTTAAGGTCCAGCTTGATTCGCATAGAACACTACATTAAATCAATGTTATCCGAAAAAGGTATTTGATTCATTTAGTGGATCATAAAAATACTAGTTAAGTTTTTCACGCACATAAAAAATATCTAAGTTAAAACAAAAACTAATATTAATGATAAAATTATTGGATGATGATGTTAATTAACTATCAATCTGCATTCGAAATTCTTTAACCCAAAATTTTATCGACAAAAATAATAATGGTAAAACAGCATCGTATGACCTAATTTGAGGATGTATGTCACTTAACATGTTATCCCACAACAATTCAAAAGACAGTAAAGAAAGTTTGTTGTACCTCCGGTTTTGATTTTGAGGTCGGTAAAGAATTTTTGTCCAACAGTCGGCGTAAGTTATTATTGCAATTGACGTGTAGGTGATTTCTAATGCGCAATGACATGCATTGAGAGAACTGGAAGAAGTTTGATCGGACTTTAACTTGACGGCAACCTAATAAGATCGATAGAGATTTCTCCCACGTATCCGCTGCCACTTATCAAAGACGGTGGTGGTGTTCGTGTTTGTAATCAACTCACTGCGGCATTGCACAGACTGACTGCACTAGCTAGAGTGAGTGGTGCACAAAAACACAAAATTACCACGTGCCCAGACCTTCTTTAACACTCACAAAATGACAAAATCGAAGAGACGCTAGCTTAATCCAAAACCACTGATCAGAGTAAAAATCAGAATCAGCAGCACCTCTCTCATAAATAAAGCAAGTCCCTGTTTTCGTAATTTATGAATACATACAGGGGTTGTTTTGAAAAGCGAGAGCAATTATACAGCCTGTTAAATGAATTGTTCGACAGGTTGGAAATCTCTACACACTATTCAAAACACACAAACAATCATATAAATACACCCAACCATCCACCTCTCCTTTCATCATCTCATTTCTACATTTCCTCTCTACAAAACACAACCCAAAGCTCATCTCTCACGCTTCTCAAACAAGTGAAATCAACAAAAACAGAAGCCAAGTATCAAAATGGGTATCTGCAGTTCAATGGAATCCACTCAAATTGCAACAGCGAAATTGATAAGTCAAGATGGGAAACTAGAAGAGTACTCCTACCAAGTGAAAGTATCATATGTGTTGCAAAAGCATCAAAACTGTTTCATATGCAATTCAGATGAAATGGAATTCGATAATCAAGTATCAGCCATGCATGAAGATGAAGAACTTCAATTGGGTCAAATCTATTTTGCTTTACCATTGAGTAAACTTAAATACCCATTGACATCTGAAGAAATGGCTTCGTTAGCTGTTAAAGCTAGTTCTGCTCTAATGAAAAGCAGTGGTTATTCTTATACCAGGAAACAGATTAAACCAGTTACGTACACAACAATCAGCGAGAGAAAATCAGCATCCATTAGAGCTGCAAAAGATAACAATGGTAGTGGATTAGTAACAGAGCATAGAAGAAAAAAAAGTGGTGGAAAAGGGCGTGATTTTACCTCTAAATTAGGGGCAATTGCGGAATAGAGATCTTCAAAATCATTAAGATTTGTAGATATTTCGGATATTCTTTTTCCACTTTTTGAAATAGTTAGCTTTTTACAGATATTTTTGAAGATGTCATGGACTGTCTTCAGATATTACAGGGAATCACATGTAATGGATATTTATTATTCTTTGATTTGTTGGTTTGACGAGAGAGTACTACCCTTTTTACAAATTATTCTTCCAGCAACTTTAATGGGAAACACCAAGTAGATTAAAAAAAATATCAACAAAATAAAAATCTTAAGACTATTATTTACAATAGCCGGACAAATTACAAGAGAAAGTTGGAGTGCTTCGGGACAATTGATGCGTTACTCCCCCACTTTGAACTTGAAGGAGCAACTCTCTCCATGATATTTCCACTCGAGATAAATTTATTTGACATAAATAGGGATAAGTTTTGCAAATCGTACGTAGGTATCTGCTAATTTTGATTGCAGTCGCCTTAATTAGTAGGGAAATGCTAGAAAACACGCTCTTTTCATGCGACTTTCACGCGTTCCGACCTGGCACAAAAACGTGGCAAGAAGACGTGGATTCTGACATTACACGTCGGTGATCTGAGAGAAAAATTTACAGAAACTTAAACCTGAACATCTTTTTACTTATTCTATCTAACATTCTCTCTCTTTTAGTCTTCTTCTTCACTTTCTCTGTTTCTCAGATGATTTTGATTTTTGATCAGAATTCTCATATGAAATTAAATGGTTATAAATGACGAATTAAATTGATGGACTCAAATTCCTCCAAACCATCTAAGAAAATCAAATTGCTCGAAGTTCATGGATTAATTAGTTTTCTGTTTAAGAAGGTGATGGTGATGGTTCCTGTTTCAGTGTTGTTATCATTGGGTTTCTTTAAAAAATCACAAGAAATTTTGAAGAAAAAAAAAACACGAACAAGATCCACATTTAGGATTATGCTTTTATGGACTGAAAGTTAATTTGGGAGTAATTCAGACTCTTAGTTTTCTCTTGCAGTAGCAGTAATAATTTAGTTCATAGAAGGGAGTCAAGTGACCATTCATCCTCTTAATTCTCTGATTACTAATTATAATTTCAACTCTAGATAACCCCAACACTCAATTTTTCACCTATTTAAAGGAAACATCTTGATTTTGCTTTCTTTTGATTTGGGTATATTATTGTTACTCTAAAACCCTAACTATTGAAGTCTCTGAATTTCATACCTGTTTTGATTAAAAAAAAAATTGAAATTGTAAAAGAAGTTGATGAAGATTGAAAAGGTGGAGGAGCTGTTTGGTGAAAAATAATCAATTGGATATCCAACACTTTATTCTGTAAAATCAAACCCATTTTCATCTTCATCGTCTATACACCATCGTCATCATCTTTCTCTTCTTCTCTGCCACTATTATCTTCTTCATCAGGTACTGTAAGTTCAAGATCAAAAAAGGCCTATCGTCGTCACCACCATCATCTTTTCTTCAACAAAGATTCGAAGATTTAAAGGAAAGAACCATCTTGATTTTGTTTTATTTTTTTTGTTCCTTGAAAAAGTAAAATTTTGTTTCGGTTTCTCTCTTCGGAATCAACGTGTAACCACTTCAACTTTTTCTTTCAAACACGTCAACTAACCAGCTAAGCCCGCGAGCAAGTAGCGGGGAAAGAGCGATGCCCCTAGCGCGACTGTAATTAGTACACAACAAACTAATGGGGTATCCTGAGCTATATTAAAGACCATACAATCACTCATAAGCAAGCGATTCCTAGATCATTCTCTTGCCTTTTGCATTTGGTGGCGGTTTATGTCACGATGATGATCTACGAAAACAAAATGAAGGAAACAAATTTGTAGGTACACATTTCATCTTCCGCCACGTGTCCACAAAGACACACGTGGAGGACATGCGGCTGAGAGCATCAAAATATGATATCACACGTGGACAGCCAAGAGACGCGCCTTGTCAAGATAGCGTCGCCACCCACCAGATCCAACGGTAGAGGATCGAGGAGACAGAAACAGTAGAACACCGCGAAGCACTGGAGGATAACCTAAGAGTCACTTTATCCTATCCCCAGAAAGATCTAAGATCTACGGATGGGGATAGCCAGACTGACGCAGACAAGACAGGGGCAGAGGACAGCTGTCTACCGCGGACAAACATCTCAACTACCCGCATTAAATACCCTCAAACATCATACGTGTCAATCAGCCTGTGGAGGAAGCGCAGATAACACTGAATATTCAAACGGAACACGCAGAGAGAACCGAGAACACGAAGACCTCTGCGTGAGCGGAACAAGACACAAGAGGATAAGGTTATAACAGGCTTCAGAAGTGGACCCCACGTAACCACCCTATAAATACCCCTCTCTCCCAAGTGAAGAGGGGGCGAAAAAAATTGAGAGGAGGATATGAGAGAGACAGAGAGACAGAGAGATAGAGAAAGTGTAAGTGAAGTTCCTCCTGCTACGCAGGCTTAGGATGATCTCAAAGTCATTCGACTATTTCTGTAACCTTCATACATATAATGAAAAACCCAAACCCGCAGACAGAGAATCATATAAGTTAATCGTTTCATCTATGTTCATGCATTTATACTTTTTATATTCAATTCGATACTTATGGTATATCATGTTCGTACATTTTATACTTCATCCACTATTTATCTTATTGTATGAGGTAAGGACAATGATTGTAGTTGATGAGACGAGGAAGAGTATTATAACTCTGAGTCAAGGATTCGACATAACTAATTCATTCCCCTCAGGCGCAGCTTATTTACTGTATTGTCATGAGTCTGCGCGCATTATTTGTGAATACTCAGATGACATTGATCTCTGTGTTCACAATCTGGCGCTAGAAACAGGGATTTTCATCCCGGTAAAAGATTTCTCTTCTCCTGTGACTTGTTTCAGGCTTCGTTTTCTGAAAATAACGATGTATGGAACACTACGGTTTTTTTTTCCGTTCATGATTTCAAAAACCAAAATTATGAACAGATCCGCGTTTATCTAAGTAGATCTGATTCTCATGCATTTTCTAAGTTTTCACATCCTTGAAAAACCAAAATTATGAACAGATCCGCGTTTATCTAAGTAGATCTGATTCTTCATGCATTTTCTAAGTTTTCACACCTTTGAAGACTAAAATTATGAACAGATCCGCGTTTATCTAAGTAGATCTGATTTTTCATGCATTTTCTAAGTTTTCACGTCTTTGAAAATCAAAACTTCGAACAGATCTGCGGTCATCTACATAGATGGGCGCCTTTCATATCTTCAATATTTTACACCTTTGAGAACTAAAAACGCTAATAGATATCACGTGGGTCCCATTATCTTCGTGATTTTTTCTCTCTCTTTCAGGAAAATATTAAAAGATGGAGAAAAGCAAAGATGTCGGGAAGGAAAAAGCTTCGTCAAAAGTAATGCCAAGGACAACCCCAGTGGCAACTAGGAGTAAGCAGAGAGGTGAAAAGCTGAAGGCAGCAGATAGGGCGCAGGATAATGCGGAAAGCACGGCCCCCATCAATGCCAACATCATCGCAGCAAACGAAGTAAATTCCGCGGCAGCCAAAACAGAAGCTTCAAGAGCTGGCGGATCCAAAGTTGGAGCTCCCAGAGTAACCAATGCTCAACTACAGGAACATCAGGAAGTCGTAGCAGAGTCAGGAATACAACAACCCCTCTATGGGATGCCCTTAACCAACAAACAGAACATACCTTTTCCGGCCAAGCAACCGCTTCTAATAGCAGGTCAACCCTCACAACAACCGTCGGGGTCCCAAGGTGCACGGTTAGATCCACCAGAACCAGTAATACAGATCGTGGATGAGGAACAAACCATAGCCGCTGATGAGCAATTGCGGGCAGGAACACCAAATCAAGGGTCAAATCATTCCGCTCAGATGATGGCCGAGCTGACAGAATTAAGGAAGAACCAGAAGGCATACGCAGATGCTGTGGCGATATTAGCACAAGAGAACCAAACACTCAAGGAAAGAATCATTCATAGCGCAGAGGTAGAAAACCAACGCGACGAAGCTAACTCCAAGGCTGTAGCACCTAATCAAGATAGAAGAATGGTGATCGCAAACAACCTGCTTCCATTGAACCAAATAGGAGCAAGGAGCATCCAAAGATCAGACCCTGATTACAATCCCGAGAACTCGGACTACTACGACGGTACCACCCTCCTAAGAGCAAAATCTACCATTCGTGAAGAGCACCAGATCGCAATGGAAAATCTGCGTGCTGAGATGCTGGCAGAAATCGAGGATCTAAAGACTAGGCAGGGAGGCGGAAGACTAGAGCAAGTGATGAAGGAAACAAACACTACCCCGCTGACGCCACACTTGGCCAGGGCTTCCATACCGCAGAAATGTTCGGTTCCTTCTTTCGATTATTATGACGGATCAACTGATCCCGCGGCTCATCTTCGATATTATAATCGAATGATGGCCCGTTGGGATAATGAAGACTCCATACTGTGCAGATACTTCCCATCAAGTAAAAGGGTCCGCGTTATCATGGTTCGATAACCTGCCTCAAACTCCATCGATTCCTACGACCAACTCACAGAAAAATTTCTAGCAACATACATGTACAACAAGGTTGTCAATACCGGCATGGACAAGCTATTCTCGCTGGAGATGAAATACAAAGAGACCATCAGAGAATATACTGATAGATGGCACAAGATTTCCAAGCTATTGGCAACGTAGATCCGTGGTTAGTATCAACTGCTACAAATGGGGGATGGACAGGATGAGTCCTTTGTTTGTGGAGATCCACGGGACCATCCCTACCACCGAAGGAGATCTCCGGATAATCATAGAAAAGCATGCAAGGTTAGAAGAAATTCAGCGTGAAAATCCCAGAGCTCATACTCAACGTCCCACACGCACAAATTCCGTGGATCAAGCCAGCGGGTCCAAAAGAGGAATCACAGAAGAGCATCCCAACGAGAAAGGAAAGAACGAAGGGATGATAGACGAAGAGATGATCGAAAATTTGAAGATCAAGTCTATACCAAGCTGAATACCAGTTATTCGCGCATCCTGAGAGATCAAAGGGAGGGAGAACTTCGATTGGCCATGGTCCAAGGGAAAGCAGCCTCCTAGATCAGAAAAATCCAAGGAATACTGTGAATACCACTGTTTCAACGGTCATCAAACAGAAAAGTGCAAAAATCTCAAGATATGATTCAAAAACTAATCGACGCAGGAGACCTGAAGCAATATATACGGAAGATTGATAACGAAGATAGAACCAAGAGAGGCAAGCAGGTTCAATTACCAGAAGGCAACCGCACCCTCAACACGATTTCATGTTCAGAGATTCAAGGACCATCCCTAACCGCCCAGATTGGGAAGAGATTGAGAAAACAATTCGAAGATTATTGTGAGCTTTATAAGATCGATGGGAAAGAGGTAAACGAGCACGAACAATGGATGGACGCGCCCATGACCTTCGACGCAGACGATGTGGAAGAAGACATGGAAGACCATAATGATCCTCTAGTCCTCACACTCCCAATAGCAGGGTGCAATGTCAAGAAAATTCTCATCGATGGAGGAAGCTCAGTCAACGTCCTGTTCTATGACACGTTCAAACGTATGGAACTCAACGACGAGCAACTGCTGTCATCTTACTACACCATCTACGGATTCAACGCGCAGCTACAAAGCCCCTAGGGGACATTGTCTTACAAGTAGACGCAGGGCCCATGAAAGTGGACACTCGATTCAGCGTCGTAGATGCACCTTCACCTTACAACGCCATCATCGGAAGAAGATGGGTTCACAAGCTCAAAGGAGTAGCGGCAACTTACCATCAATATCTCAGATTCCCACACCCCAGGGAGTCATGGAAATTAAAGGAGACCAAGTAACTGCGGGGAATGTCAGACCTTACAGAATCAGATCAATAACGAGCGGGAAGAAAACCACCAGTCCCGAAGAGCCAAAAATAAGGAAATAACCATAGATACATATCTGGAAGAAATCTCCGGAAAAAGCCTTCTGAACGTGAGCACCACTGGCAGCGCAGAAGCCAGCACCTCCGCGACAAAAGAAGACGGAGAGCCACCAAATAGCAATCAAAGAATGTTCCTCTCTTGGGGGAACCAAAACCCACGTTTACCTGTCGAAGCAGCTAAAGAAATCAACATAGGTACTGAGGGAAATCCGAAGATTATCAGAATAGGCACCTTGATGGATGAAGAAAGAGAAGCCGCGCTAATCAAACTTCTAAAGGAATACGCGGACATCTTTGCTTGGAAATTAGGGGACATGCCGGGAATTGACCCAAAGTTAGTTCATCACGAACTTCGAATAAAACCAGGTACCCCCCCTTTTAGGCAGAAGGTGCGCAAAGTAGCTCCAGAATACCATCGAGCAGTTGAAGTGGAACTCCGCAAACTACTGGACGCAGGATTCATCAAAGAAGTTAAGTACCCAACATGGATCTCTAACATGGTCATCGTACCGAAGAAAAATGGCGGAGTAAGGATATGCATCGACTTCACCAACCTCAATAAGGCTTGCCCTAAAGATAGCTATCCACTGCCAAGCATTGACCAACTTGTTGAGGCAGTTGAAGGATACGAAGAAATGTCATTCATGGATGGATACTCTGGATACAATCAATTATTCCTAGCAGAAGAAGATCAACAACATACAACATTCTATACACCACACGCCTCTATTGCTACGTAAGAATGCCCTTTGGATTGCGAAACGCAGGGGCAACCTACCAAAGAATGGTGGATGCAATTTTCAAACCATGGATTGGAAGTACGCTGGAAGTATATGTGGATGATATGCTCGTTAAAAGCAAGCTGCGCAAAGATCATCACCAAGACCTAAAAGATATTTTCCAAGCAATGACAGTGCACAACATGAAGGTAAACCCAGAGAAGTGCACTTTTGGTGTCACTTCCGGAAAGTTCCTCGGATATTTGGTGACGAAGAGGGGCATTGAAGTCGATCCCGCTAAAATTGAAGCCATCGTAAGAATGCCATCCCCAAAGATTTAAAAGAGGTTCAGAAACTCAATGGTTCGCTGGCTGCGCTGGGGAGGTTCATATCCAGGTCCTCGGACAGATGTAAGCACTTTTTTAACATTCTCAAAAAAGGAAGCAAATTCGAATGGACGGCAGAGTGCGAGGAAGCTTTTCGAAATATCAAAGAATACCTGGCTGAGATCCCTATATTACAAAAACCAGACCCTGATGAAGTGTTGGCACTATACATAGCAGCAACAGAAGATGCAGTCAGCGCAGTATTGGTTAAAACCAACACGAAGATAGAGCAGCCCATCTATTACATCAGCAAGACTCTGAACGCAGCAGAAAGAAACTACACGAAGATCGAGCAGCTCATCTTGGCGTTAGTATGGGCAACCCTGAAACTCAGAACTTACTTTTTGACTCACTACGTCCGCGTCCCATGCAAAGCTCCGCTAGAAGCAGTCCTTAAAAACGCAGGAAAAGTAGGCAGAATTG
The DNA here is from genome assembly GCF_003573695.1 of Papaver somniferum. Lineage (NCBI taxonomy): Eukaryota > Viridiplantae > Streptophyta > Magnoliopsida > Ranunculales > Papaveraceae > Papaver > Papaver somniferum. The sequence goes on along the minus strand of NW_020620825.1, from coordinate 8,020,277 downwards.
CAAAATGGAATACTCACCTAGATCAATTCAATATCATCCATGAACTACACACTCTCAGAAGTCACAAGTATTAGCAGATTTCCTAGCAGACTTACCATTGGATAACTGCGAAGAAGTCATCATCGAAGGACGAAAGGCAGCAGGACTACCAGAATGGACGAAGGTAAAGACCCTATAGACATCTTGGAACCAAAAAATCCTAGGCAATGGGAAGTCTTCGTAGATGGGTCGAAAAATAAAGAAGGGGCGGGGATAGGCATCGTAATCACCACCCCAACAGGAGACAGGATCATACATGCTTTCAGGTTAGAATTCAAGGGGCATACCAACAACATAGTTGAATATGAAGCAGTGGTGCATGCCCTTCAGTTGATAATAGAAATGGGCATAACTGACGTGCGTCTGACAAGCGATTCACAGCTGGTCATCCGACAAATAGGGTTGCAATATAATGTTTATGACAGAACATTGTCAGCATACATGGAATTGGTGCAAACACTGGCATCACAAATCCCAAACATCAAATTCCGACACCTGGCAAGGAAGGAACTCAGGCACGCGGATGCCCTGGCCTACATATCATCGATGCTCAGAAACGAGGACGTCAAAGCAATCAAAGTAACCAGGATTTACGAGCCTTCAATTGATATTCAAGAACTCTGCGCTGCACAGAGGAACCACGCAGAAGAAGATATTGCAGATGATGACGTGGGAGAATTCATCGCGGATGATTTCCAAGAAGACGACATCATGGCTAAGGCAGATCAAGATGAAGACTTCAGCAAAGAAGAAGATTGGAGATCTGAGATTCATCTTTTCCTAAAAGAAAGAATTCTACCCTCAGATCTAAAGCAAGCCAAAAAATACAGTCAAAGGCAGGAAGATATGATCTGAGAAAAGAAATTTTGTACAAAAAATCTTTTCTCGGACCATTATTACGTTGCCTATCCAGATCCGAAGGACATTTGATTTTGAAAGACATACACCGCGGCGACGCAGGCAATCACAGCGGAATGAGATCCCTAGCAGATAAGGCGAAAACTCAAGGATATTACTGGCCAACAATGATACGAGACGCTGCAAGAATGTCACGAAGATGCGAAGAATGCCAGCGTTTCGCCAAAAAAATCCACGCACCGCAACAATGTTAAACCCAGTAGACAGCCCTTGGCCATTCTCAAAATGGGGCATAGACATCGTGGGTCCCCTAATCGAAGGATCAGGGAAGAGAAGATTCTTGATAGTGGCCACGGACTATTTCAGCAAATGGGTAGAGGCTAAAGCCCTGGCAAGGATTCGAGACGCAGATGTCTTCACATTCATTTTTCAAAACATCATTTGCAGGTTTGGCATACCAGCTGAGATTGTATCTGACAATGGCAAGCAATTCCAGGGAAAAAACATCGACTTACTCTTCGATACTTTCAAAATTCGAAAGAACAAGTCAACACCAATTTACCCTCAAAGCAATGGTCAGGCAGAAGCCACAAACAAAACCCTCGCACTCATCCTCAAAAAGCAGTTGGACGAATACAAGAAGCGTTGGTGTGAGCAACTACACAACGTTTTGTGGGCTTATAGGACAACTCGAAGATCAGCCACGGGAGAATCCCCATTCTTACTCACCTATGGAGCCGAAGCTATTATCCCAACAGAAATAATCATGCCAACTACGAAGACTGAAGCATGGGAAAAGAACCTCACAGCGGACATGATGTTGGAAAGGTTGGATGATCTAGAAGAGAGGAGGGAGGCAGCACTACAAAAAATGGAAAACTATCAAAGGAAACTAGCAAGGGAGTATAATAAGAGGGTTAAGCTTAGAAATTTCGTAGAAGGGCAGTATGTGCTGAGGACCATTCCCCAATACCAACGAGAAAAGAAGTGGGGCAAATTAGCACCAACATGGGGGGGACCCTTCGTCATACATGATGTTGCAGGAAATGGGTCTTATTATCTGCGCAACCTAAAAGGGGAGATCCTCAAACACCCATGGAATGCAAAATATCTCAAGCCATACTACCCGTAGAGGGCAACGCAGACCTGCATCTACGTGAAGAGCGCCAGAAGAAGAAAACGACGCTTGCGATCGACATGTTTCTATCTCTGAGAGAGGAATAGCAAACCTCAACCTATCAATCAAGCAAACTTTTGGCAAAAAATAGTCAATACATGGAGCAACATAGTAACAAGACGACTGCGTGTAAATATAACACCTCACGAGAACCCTACACCTGTAAATACAGCCTCCGCGTCAATACTTCATCCTCCTGTTTTTTACTATTTACTACCTCAGAGGTTCCATCAATGGAATTCTTTAAATGTAACTCAACAACTGAATAGACACTTTAACCCTCTTTCACCCGTGGACGTAGACACTCTGCTGTCGAACCACGTAAACACTGTGTTAATGTTGTTCTATTTTACTTGGGGAAAGTAGTCACCTACAATCTCTCGGGACTCCCCTATCAGCGTCTATAAGTGTAGGACCATGGGGAAGGCATCCAGCAGAAAGAGATACCCAACCAATCTTATGGCAGCGGGTTGACGGAATGAACGTACATTCCAAACAACTCATATCCTAGAACGCTGCCCCGACCCCCACCGTCTGGGAATCCTCTGGCCCAGGATTAGCCAGCGGGGTGACAGGTCTCAAGACGTTCACGAAGATACACATATCTTCGGGTTCGCACTCAAACACTTCACACTTATGGCAGCGGGTCGACGGAATGAACGTACATTCCAAACAACTCATATCCTAGAACGCTGCCCCGACCCCCACCGTCTGGGAATCCTCTGCCCAGGATTAGCCAGGGGGTGACAGGTCTCAAGACGTTCACGAAGATACACATCTTCGGGTTCGCACCCAAACACTTCACTATCCCTGATTACAGTCAGTTATATTCCAAATTAACCATAACAATTATCAATTCATTAAAAGTTGATTACAGGCTTGGCAATGGTACGCGGAAACAAGAAAATACAAAAGGAATCTCACGAAGCCTCATAATCAACAAAGATCAACTCTCTACAAAAATCTACTTGGATGTTCAACCCCACCAGCAGGTTTAGCAATCTTCCCCTTCTGCGTTGAAGGTACGCTCCCACCCGAGGAAGGGCCTGAAGAACCAGATGTAGGGGAGGGGTTTCTCACGGCGCGGATAGCTCTGATAAGGCCATGCTCGGTCTTCAGATCATACTCAATGCTATCCAGAATTTTGTTGGTCTCTTCCACTAGTTGACACCGAGCCTTGTACGCAATAACAGTATTCATCATCTCAGCCTTTGACAACAACGAGGAAAGGCGACTCACTTCCTTCGAAGCGGCTTGGGAAGCCTCGTCCCTTGCTGTAGCTAAACCTTTATGATAATTAATCTGACTTTCCTGATGCACTAATTGAGATTGAGCCTCCGCAAGCTCTTCATTTGCAGTACGAAGCTGTCCCTGGAGCTCTGCAAGGAAAAGAAAAACGCAGATGGTTAGGTCCAGGAAATTGCAGAATCACACTCGATAATATAAGCATATACCTTCGACTCTCGCCGAAGCTATTTCATATTCGTTAACAGCAGCATCACGGGCTTCACCAAGAAAATCATACTCATCTGACAACTTCTTATAATCCGCTTGAAGGGTTGAAAGGGCGTACTGACTCGCATCTAATTCTACCTGTTTCATTGAATCCAAGTGACGAAGATGATTGACCTCATTGTTTAAACCCTCCAGACCCTTGTTGAGCCGATACATATTTACTTCAAGATTCCTCTCAGCCTCAGCTTGGCGTACCACATCAGCCCTAGACGCAGCTAAAGCTTTGCTAAGAGCACCAGCCTCAGCCCTAGCGTCATCTCTCTCCCTAGCAAGACGCTGAAGGTAATCTTTAACATCAGAAGACTGAGAAGAACGAGCTTGACGCAATTCTTCTTCCAAGAGATTGATTTTAGCTTCCAATGATGAGACTGTTCTCGGGATTCACGAAGATTATCACGCGTCCACAACAACGTTCCATCAAACAAACGACGATCATTGTTATATTGGTTCTGCAAATCAATCATTTGGACTCGTCTGACCCGCCACTTCTCTGCCAGAGCATTATGTTCATCGGCACGAGCATTCCACTTATCAGCCTCGCTTTATCTTCTCTACCAACTCTGCGATGCGAGATTTCTGACGCTGCCGCTCTTTCCGAAGCCATACTAACTCAGGAACTCCACCCACTGAAGATAGGGTGGGGGAGGGAGACTCAGACAGAACACTAATTACGGTAAAGGACAACACAAGGAAGAGAACAATAATCAAACCTGTAACAGCCGAAGAATTCTTCTTGGCCTCCTCCAACTCACTACGAACCATAGCAAGATCCATACGAAGCTTCTCCTCCTTGCCTTGTTGCTCCTTAGCCTTGAGGAGACTCTTCAACTCACATATCTCCCTATCCCTATCAGATGACAGTCTCAGCCGCAGTAAGCTCCTCTTCCCGAAGACGAAGCTTAGCCTCCAACTTAAGGGATTTGGCCTTAAAAAACTGGTACAACATGTGATTGCAATGCTCACTCCTCATCATCTGCGAATCAGAAGATTAGAACACCCTGACTCTAAAAATTGCTAAAAACTGATACCAGGCAAAATGATAAGAGAACTCACCTCTAACATCCGTTGTTGGGGAAATCCATACTGATACCCATCAGCCAACGCCATCATATCAGCAACAGTCGAGGGAGCGTCGACTACTAGAGCAGCCTCCGAGGCCCGAAGATTCTTATCCCACGCTACTGCAACCTGGTCCTCGGGAGACAATTGCATCATCTTACGGGTATAGGCATCAGATTTCTTCTCACCCTCCACCACAGGAGCTGGATTGGGTACGAACATCAAGTTCTTTTCTTAAACCAAGCTAAGATGGCATCATCACCCCAGGATCAGTGACTGAGGAAAATCATCTCCAGAAGACCCAACCGAGGCCTTACCCATGTCCGTGAATTTAGCACCCGAAGAGTTCGAGGCTACCCGCTCCAAATCGGAAGGTCTCTAGCACCGCTCCCCTCTGGAACATCACTAGCATCCACGACTCCCTTACCCTTCCGTCCACCTTGTTAGAATTACCAAGCACATCCCAATCATCGTTGGGGAAAGCAGGTTGAACTCAGAAGCCAGGCCCAGGGCAGCGTTTATGTCAAAACCATCCTCCGCAGAATAAATCCGACCAAAGGAAAACTCCTGAGACATAGCAGGAATTTCACCACCACACCCTCATCACCAAGGCCAGTGCTATCATCACCAGCATCACTGCAACCCGCAGGATTAGCTTCGGCACCAGCATCATGACACCCTGCGGGATTAATTCACCACCAATACCGCTGCCACCAGCGGTAGTATTCCCTTCAACAAATTCATCATCATCATGACCGGGAGGGGATGTATCAGTACGCTCTTCTATATCAGACACATATTCATCCTCTCCAAGCTCAGTCACAAGACTGTTAACTTCTTCATAAACCTCCGCCTCCTCGATTGTTACGGTGGTGGACTGCTTGGGATTTATCCTCCTCTTCTTCGTCGCCTAAAAAGACAAGGCACAAGAATAAAAATCCCTGACTTTGAAAAGAATTAAAACTGCCTCAACTAAAGGACAAGGCATATGGAAATCTTACCTTGACAACCGCAGCATTCTACGCCTGAAGATCAGCATCGGAACTCTCATCGTCATCTCCATCAACAACATAGAGGGCATATTGGAAATTCATGCCCTCAAAATTCAAATTCCAAGGACGGAAATTCCCATAACGAGCAGGAGGATCCCCACGTATCTGGCTATCTGCGGTAGGACGCCATCCTTGCGGACCTGGAACCCATACCCAAGCCCAGGGACCAACAACCTCAATAACAGTTGCGTGCCATTCATAGTCATGATCACGCTTGATCCTCTCACGAGTAGCAAACACCAGTTTGTTAGTTGAATTTTCTGTACCCGGGATGTACTTCACCTTAGCACCACTTAATTCACTCAGAAGGCGGATCTCACCACGAGGAGCGGCAATATTCCGAAGACTCACACTCCACGGTTTACGATTCCTACTGTTAACATAGTCACCGAAAGACTTGTTAAAATTCTCAGGCGTATACCACTCCCTTTCCTCAGGATTTGGAACATAAAGAGTCATCATTATCTCTCCTTTGCTCCGAAGATAACACCCCCTCAGTGCACGAAGATAATTCCCATGAAGTTGGGAAATAGAGCGACAGTGTGTGTTCTTCGAAGAACCCTCTCGACCAGCCATCACATCATAATAAAAAGAATCCCCATACTTGTACAAAGGCAACATAAGACCCGCTTCAAAGGCCCCCACCGTGGTCAGCAGATGAAATTCATCAAACTTATACGTCGATATCATCTCATAAGTAATATCATCATCAGCAGCGTAAAAACGAACATCGAATAGCTGAAGACCATGTTTTTCCTTGAAAACCTCCAGATCAATATGTTTGAAGGTCACTTTCTTCTCCCCAACAGCGACGCTGTGTATCTCCTGAGAAATATCCTCCTCCTCCACGGGATCAGGCGCAGAATCCTTTGAAGGGTTTCTATCGGAATCTTTTCTCTTAGGATGAACCTTAGATGCATCAGTCTTCGAAACCACTTCTTTCGAAGACCTCCCCTTGGGTTGAGACACTGGAGGGGGAGGTACAGGATATTGATGAGACACGGAAGGAGGCGCCACTGACCGAAGAGGTAGGACATCCCGCGTTCTCTTAGGATCATCACGCGGATTAACTAAGGGACGAGAAACAGCATACCGGGAGCCAGGAGCCTCTTTCGGCCGGTCCCCCTTCTGCGTATTCCCTCTATGCGACTCACCCCTCTTAGAAGTTAAGCGCCTCTGACCAGAAGAAGACGAAACCCTATGAACGCGGGCATCACCTTGGGAAGATTTAGTCGAACCTCCACCAGGCGGAGAAACATCAGGATCCCTACGCGGAGGAGATCTACGCGGACTAGGCGGTGGAGTTTGATAAGAAACCCGCGGATGGTCAGCCATGTCTGCGTCGTACACAAACAAGTTTCAGATTTCCGCGGAGACAAAACGAAAATCAAAAAACCAATTTCATCCAGTTCTTCATAATCATGAACCAGATGGAAAATAAGAACAAAACCTAAATAAAAAGGGGAAATAAAAAATAGGGGCAAGCATGCACGAAGGAAGATATCATTACTGTTTGTAATGACGAACAAGGGCAATCATACACACATCTATATATATGTTCTTCATCACAAACACATATAGCAACAACAGAAAACGAATATATTTTTTCAAACACAGTAGAACCACTTACCTATAAAGGAAAAATCAGGGTCGTGAAAAAAGCCTCGACGAACAACAGCAGTAGCAGAAAGCTTCGAGGAACAACAACAACAACAACAACAGAAAAGCTTCGAGGAACGACAACAGCAGCAACAACAATTAATAACAAGGAAACAAAAGCAGAGAACAAAAAAAAAAGTTCTGAGGAAAGAGAAGGAATGAAATTTATGACTAGAGAATTTTCATATTCCTTCTCATATATATATACAAAGAGAAATAAAACCGCCCCACTACCCAAGAAGAAGTTATTGCAAATAGTGGGGAACGTGCCCTAAAATCTAGGAAAATAATAAAGAGAAGATGAAGAGAGTAACACGTTTTTTATTCCCACTTCGACTAACCGCCCAGTAGGATGAAAAGGGGCAAATTGTAGGTACACATTTCATCTTCCGCCACGTGTCCACAAAGACACACGTGGAGGACATGCGGCTGAGAGCATCAAGATATGATATCACACGTGGACATCCAAGAGACGCGACTTGTCAAGATAGCGTCGCCACCCACCAGATCCAATGGTAGAGGATCGAGGAGACAGAAACACTAGAACACCGCGAAGCACTGGAGGATAACCTAAGAGTCACTTTATCCTATCCCCAGAAAGATCTAAGATCTACGGCTGGGGATAGTCAGACTGACGTAGACAAGACAGGGGCAGAGGACAACAGTCTACCGCGGACATACATCTCAACTACCCGCATTAAATACCCTCAAACAGCATACGTGTCAGTCAGCCTGTGGAGGAAGCGCAGATAGCACTGAATATTCAAATGGAACACGCAGAGAGAACCGAGAACACGAAGACCTCTGCGTGAGCGGCACAAGACACAAGAGGATAAGGTTATAACGGGCTTCAGAAGTGGACCCCACGTAACCACCCTATAAATACCCCTCTCTCCCAAGTGAAGAGGGGGAGAAAAACATTGAGAGGAGGATAGGAGAGAGACAGAGAGACAGAGAGATAGAGAAAGTGTAAGTGAAGTTCCTCCTGTTACGCAGGCTTAGGATGATCTCAAAGTCATTCGACTATTTCTGTAACCTTCATACATATAATGAAAAACCCAAACCCGCAGACAGAGAATCATATAAGTTAATCGTTTCATCTGTGTTCATGCATTTATGCTTTTTATGTTCAATTCGGCACTTATGGTATATCATGTTCGTACATTTTATACTTCATCCACTATTTATCTTATTGTATGAGCTAAGAACAATGATTGTAGTTGATGAGACGAGGAAGAGTATTAGAACTCTGAGTCAAGGATTCGACATAACCAATCCATCCCCTCAAACGCAGCTTATTTATTGTATTGTCATGAGTCTGCGCGCATTATTTGTGAATACTCAGATGACATTGATCTCTGTGTTCACAAAATTATAAACACTGTATACGACATGTGTGCCATGTATTACAGACTATGTCTATGGGAATTTAAATGTGCCGGAGATACACACATACTAACACAGACCCACAGCCGTATCAGAATAATCTGCACTACTACTTCCGCCGCGTGTCTATCTGTTTGTTTAAAAAACAAATTTTTTAAATTTTGATGGTATTTACATCGTGAGTTTCAAATTGGGATTGAGAGTGTAAAATCATGTAAAAACTAGTTAAATCGAGTTAACAGAACCCATGCCATTTGCATTTTGTAGTATTCTTTTTATAATTTGACCACTGGATGAAGTACTTGCAACTGGTACTTTAGAATTAGCATTGGAGAATATAATTAGTCAATTACGCAGCACGAACTATAGCGTGTATTTGCATCCCGTGTACTGGTAGAATACAACATGCCAGATCAACTGCCAGTCCAGATCAACACGTAAACTCACCATAAGTCCAACTCCGTGTACTGATACACACAAAGTGACGGCCTTTCCCTTCTTTAGTCTATCGTGGTTTTTTCGTGGTGCAATGTGAAGAAACCCTTCTAAATAGTTCTGTTTACGGTAAAATATAGAGAAGTGTGATAGTTTTTTCTACTAAGAGTTTAAGAGGTGATGAGTTAGTCATCTTATTGTTAATGACGCCGGATTAAAATGTGTTGCTGCCCAACTCTTTGATGTGGATAAGCTGCATATTAGAAGCTTTCTCAATGGGGAATTGATTGTGTTTGCAAAATTAAGAAGGTAATGACTTGTAGCTGGTTATTTCCTGGTGAGGATGAGGTTATGATCATTAATAGTTTTAAGAAGAATGAGTCTGGAGGTAGGCGCTCCTATAAGAGATTACTTGAGTACTCCTCTTGTTGCTGCTTGTAGAGGATTTGTACATGCAACTATGGCAGGTCATGAATTGCAGGGTGGCCGTGGGAGTTGGTCTTAAGTTAGGCAACTTTAAGAGGTCTAAAAGACTGCAATTCCTCACTAATTCTTTGATTGTTTATTAATTATAACCTCATCAATAATTTGTTCCTTCTTCGAGTGTGAGTCATATCTCGAGAAGAATTGTTAATGTATACACATAATTCATCACTCGCTACGTGTCCAAGGAGATACACGTGGAGGATACACGGCTAAGGACATCAAGATACGATGCCACATACCAACATCCAAGGAATGTCTAACAGTTGTATGTGGTCATCCTTAAACTGATCCAATGACTGAGAACCAGGGAGCACTGAAGGAACGAGCCACCGCGAAGTACTGAAGAGCACCCAAAGATCTTCTTTATCTCATCTCAAGGCAGACCCAAGACCAACGACTAAGATTAGTTCCACTGACGAAGACATGACAGGGGCATCAGACATCTGTCTGACGCGTGCAGACCACCCCAACCACCCGCATTAAATACCTTAGGCATAGGGTATGTGTCAATCGATCTATGGAAGAGAACGAGGTGGTTCATCGTCATCAAGCATAACAGCTGGGGGCATCGGTTAGGACGAAGACACCAGCGGCATCGGAACAAAGAACGAGAAGATAAGGTTGTAATTGTCCCTGACAGTGGACCCCATGTATCAACTCTATAAATACCCTTCTCCACCAAGAGAGAATGGGTCGACCAATTCTTAGTAAACATAGGAGAGAGAGAAATAGAAAGAGTAAGTATGAATTTCTTTTGCCCTTATAACTTTGTATTTCAGATAAAGTCATTTGACTATCTTTGTAACTCCCAACTACATAGTGAAACAACAACCCCCGTGGATGTAGGCCTTAATGCTGAACCACGTAAATCACCGTCTCATTTACATTCAGTACTTTATATTATGTCTTTATGTTTATGCTTCGAATTATTATTTATCCTACCATGCGATTATCTATTTCATTACCATATGACTAGACAAGGACGAGCCCGATGGCTCTGAGTCGATGAGTCATCGTTCCTTTGTAACTTTACGCATAATAGTTTCAGTTCTAGAATGAATGATTGTATGTGAACATTGTTTGTGAACACGTGGATGCCATCGTGATTTATGTGTTCACAATCTGGCGCTAGAAACAAGGACTCTGTCCCGGTAAAAGATTTATCTTATCCTATGACTTTTCGAATTATTTTTTTCCAAGCATTGTTCTGTGAAAATAACAGCGCTTGAAGCTTCCTTAGCAAGCATTATCTTTCCAACAAACAAATCTATGGGCAGATCTACTTTCATCTTTACAAGCTCTACGTTTTTTAAGAAGATTTCAAATTTTTGACTTTAAAAAGCAAATCTATAGGTGGATTTACTTTCATTTTTACAAGATCCACGTTTTTTAAGATAATTTCAAGTTGTCTTTGAAAATCAGATTTATGGGCAGATCTACTTTCCTTTTTAAAGGATCTACGTTTTTAAGATAAGCCCAAGTTTTTATCTTTAAAAATCAAACTTATGGGCAGTTCATTAGCGAGATCTGCGTTTTCCAACCATCATCTTTAAAACACGAGAACCCGTTAGCAGGCTTATGCTATTATTATAATGCTAACTTCGCCAAAATCTATGTTTAATATAAGACCCTTAAAAACTATATTTTCATAACTATCAATAAACCTATATGTTTTAAAACAACGGATCACATTTCATTAAATTTAAGATCTCTGTATCTTCGTTACAGGATTCCCAAGGGAGCTCGGTTTAGACTAACATATCCAACCCAACACGCGCGGATATCATTTCTTCGATGATAATTTTCTTGTGAAGAAAAAGAGAGAGAATCGAAGATGGAAAAAACGAAGGATGTAGGAAAATCCAAAGCATCATCAAAAGACGCGTCAAGGACAACCCCGATAATGAAGCACAACAAACAAAAAGGCGAAAAGCTAAAGGCAGCAGACAAGAGACAAGATGGATCTGAGAGCATGATTCCTTTGGATGCCAGCACAATAGCAGCGAAAGCATTGAAGGCCGCTGCTGCCAAAGAGGGAGCCTCTAAAGCAGTAGCATCCAGAGCAGGAGCCTCCAAAGTGACAGCAGCCGCCCGGCCAAATGAACAGCGTGAAGGGATGGCAGAGACAGTAATACAACAACCACTCTGCGGGATGTCGCTCACCGACGAACAGAATATGCCACTTCAAGTTAATCAACCTCTTCTGATAACAAATCAACCCGCACAACAAGCCCCGCAGATTGACCCTCCGGTCCCATTGATACAAATTATTGGCGAAGATAACACCGTAGTGGCCGGTGGAAAAATGCAGGGGGGACACCGAACCAAGGATAAAATCATTTTGTCCAGATGATGGAAGAGTTGGAAGAATTAAGGAAGAACCAGAGGGTATACGCAGACGCGGTATCTCTACTGGCGCAGGAAAACCAACAACTCAAGGAGAGGATCGCCCATAGCGCATAGGTGGAAAATTCACACGAACGAGGCTAACTCCATGGCATCTCTACTAAATCAGGACCGAAGGATGGTAGTGGTCAATATGAACAACCCACAGCCGCTAAACCAAAGAGATGCCAGAGAAAATCGAAGATCCGACCCAAATTACAATCAAGAGGACTCAGACTACTTCGATAGAGAGATCCCGAGACCAGGATGATCCACCATTCACCAGGAGCACCAGCAAGCAATGGAGAATCTTCGTGCGGAAATGATGGCGGAAATCAAGCAGTTGAAAGCCAAGCAGGGGGGGCGGAAGACTGGAGCAAGTGATGAAGGAAGCCAACACTACCTCGCTAACCCAACGTTTAGCCAAAGCTATCATCCCCCATAAATGCTTTGTCCCAGCCTTCGAGTGTTACGACGGATACAGTGATCCCGCTGCCCATCTTCGTTATTATAATCGAATCATGGCCCGGTGGGATTATGACGATGCAATACTTTGCATATATTTTCCTTCAAGTCTAAAAGGATCTGTGATGTCCTGGTTCGATAACCTGCCACCGGACTCCATTGATTCCTATGACCAGGTCACTGAGAAGTTCTTGGCGACCTACATGTACAACAAGATCGTCAACACCGTAATGGACAAGCTCTTCTCGCTGGCAATCCGATATAAGGATACGACCAAGGAATATATTGACATATGGCACAAAATCTGTCAGGCCATAGGGAACATCGATCCAGTGGTCAGTACCAATTGCTACAAATGGGGGCTAGACAGGGTATCCCGTTATTCGTCGAGATTCATGGTACCATCCCCACTATCGAAGGATATCTTTAAGTAATCATAGAAAACATGCCAGGATGGAGGAGATTCAGTGTGAAAATCCCAGAGCCCAGAATCAAAGACCTCATTGAACCAACTCGATGGAGCAAGCCAGCAGATCCAAAAGGGGCGGTTCTGGCGAACGACCTAGCGAGGATAGGAAAGAACGAAGAGATGATCATCGACGTGAGGATCGGAAATTCGAAGACCAGGTATACACGAATCTAAACGCCAGATACTCTCGCATCCTAAGGGATATCAAAGGACGGGAAAATCTTGAGTGGCTATGGTCCAAAGGGAAACAGCCTCCAAGGTCCGAGAAATATAAAGAATACTGCGAATACCATTACTTCAATGACCACCAGACCGAGAAATGCAAAAACCTCAAGATAAATCCAAAAGGTGATCGACGCAGGAGATATCAAGAAGTACATACAGAAAGTGGATACCGAAGATAGGACCAAAAGAAGCAAGCAGGTTCAATTGCCTGAGGAAACCGAACCCTTAACACCATCTCATGATCCGAAGCCGCAGGGCATTCGCTAACAGCGCAAATAGGGAAAAGGTTAAGGAAGCAATTTGAAGACTACTGTGAACTGTACAAAATCGATGGAGTGGAGGTAGACGAACACGAACACTGGATGGACGCACCTATGAATTTCGACGTTGAAGACATCGAAGAGGATATGGAAGATCACAATGATCCCTTTGGTCCTCTCGTTACCAGTAGCAGGATGAAATATCAAGAAGATCCTCATCGACGGAGGGAGCTCAGTTAATGTTCTGTTTTATGACACACTCAAATGAATGGAGCTTAACTACGAACATCTAATGTCTTCGTACTACACCATCTACGGGTTTAACTGGGCACCTACGAAGCCATTAGGAGACATCGTCTTGCAAGTAAACGCATGCCCCATGAAAGTGGACACACAATTCAGCGTGGTAGATGCTCCTTCCCATTATAATGCCATTATTGGCTGAAGATGGGTGCACAAGCTCAAAGGAGTGACTTATCACCAATACCTCAGATTTCTAACACCCTAAGGGGTAATGGAAATAAAAGGAGATCAAGTCACCGCTCGGGAATTCCAGGCTCTACAAAATCATCTCAACAACGAACAAGATGAGCAGCGGAAATCCCGAAGGGCCCGAAACAAAGAAGCTGCGAAAGAAAAAGCAATTGACTTTTATCTCGAAGAGATTTCCGGAAAAAGTCTGACGAAGGGAAGCGTCGTTCTAAACACGGAAGCAAGTACTTCAACATCTAAAGAAATTGAAGAACCAACCAAATAGCAATTAAAGAATGTCCCTCTCCTAGGGGAACCAAAACCCACGTTCACACCTGTAGAACCTGTGAAGGAGATCAACATAGGGACCAAAGAGAATCCGAAGATGATCAAGATAGGGAACGTAATGGACAAGGAAAGGGAGGCGTCCCTAATCACGCTACTCGTGGAGTACGCAGATATCTTTGCATGGAAACTGGGGGATATGCCGGGGATTGATCCAAAGATAATCCAACACGAACTCCGTATAAAGCCAGGCACACCACCTTTCAGGAAGAAAGTACGTAAAGTAGCAGGAGAGTATCATAAAGCAATAGAGAAGGAACTCCGCAAGCTTTTAGAAGAAGGGTTCATCAAGGAAGTCAAATATCCGACATGGATCTCGAACATGATCATCGTGCCAAAAAATAATGGAGGAGTAAGGATATGCATCGATTTCACTAACCTCAATAAAGCATGTCCGAAGGATAGTTATCTACTCCCAAGCATCGATCAACTGGTTGAAGCTTTCGAAGGATACAAAGAATTATCATTCATGGATGGATATTCTGGTTACAACCAAGTGGCGCTGGTAGAAGAAGATCAACAACACACAACATTCTACACCCCGCACGACTTCTATTGCTACACGAGGACGCCCTTCGGACTTCGAAATGCAGGGGAAACATACCAGAGGATGGTTGATGCTATCTTCAAGCCATGGATCGGTAACACATTAGAAGTCTATGTCGATGATATGCTCGTCAAAAGCAAGCTGCGCAAGGATCACCATCAAGATCTGAGGGATATATTTGAAGCAATGAGGAAACACCATATGAAAGTAAACCCAGAAAAATGCACATTCGGTGTCACCTCAGGGAAATTTCTTGGGTATCTAGTAATGAAGAGGGGCATCTAAGTAGATACCGCGAAGATCCAGTCCATCGTAGAAATGCCGTCCCCGAAGAACCTAAAAAAAGTCTAAAATATCAACGGATTCTTAGCAGCTCTGGGTAGATTTATCGCCAGGTCATCGGATAAATGCAAACATTTTTTCAACATCCTCAAAAAAGGGAGCAATTTTGAATGGACCGCTGAGTGCGAAGAAGCTTTTCAAAAGATCAAGGAATACCTGGACACGATCCCAATCCTACAAAAGCCCGATCCCGACGAGGTACTGACCCTATACATAACAGCAACATAAGATGCAGTCAGCGTAGTATTGATAGGCTTTTAAGGATGTAAGAAATAAGAGTAAGAGGAATCCTACTTGTTAACCGCAAGTGCACGGTGTCGATTGTAGCTTGTGCAAGAACGGGTCATTTCCACAGGGACTAGGGTGTGTAAAGTTGAAGATTCCTAAGCTAAGATTATACTAAACAGTGACAGTAAACAAGAATGTGAAAACTAACAGTGAATTGAACTAACAAAATTAAACAAGACACTAATAGGACATGAAACAGCAAACTAAATGAAGATGAAAGAAGTTGTGGATTAAGAAGATCAGTGAAATAAGGGGTTTGATTTCACCCTAGTTCATGCTATGCATTCTCTTATTGAAATGTTAAACACAACTATAGTTCTTTCCAAAGTACTAGTTGTCTTTTTAAGGTACAACTAGTCAAAGGCATGTGAATTCAGCATGAAGTTGCAATGAAAACTCACTCAACATTCAGAAAAAAGATACATAACAATGCTAGGGCTAATGAAACTATCCTAAGAACAAATCATAAGAACAAAACATAACATGAACAGGAGCTTGATATAAATTGTAACAATCACACACTCAAATTCAATACATGTTGGAGTTCAGAACAGCTAAAATTAACAATGCATTTGAATTGAGAATCATGGAATTGAAAAGATTGATAACCCTCAAAGCTACAGTTCATGGAAATAACAAAACTAAACTATTCTACTGATGCTCTGGCTAATCCAGGCATAACCCATTACAACACCCAAAGACCCCTATTTATACATACAATGGAAATCCCAAACAAATCCCAATTAACAGCAAAATTAGGGTTTGTAAAAAAATACAATTAAACCCAAAATTGGTTCACCTAACCTACTGATAACAACCCAATCAACCAACCCATGCTTCAATTAGACGTACAATCATGTTCCCCCAATTATCCCCAAATTATGAAATTAGGGTTTATAAGAAATAGAAATTAGGTTTACCTAATCACTGCAAACTCTTGATAGCTCTCACCCATGCTTCCTTACTGTCTTCTGATGCTTCCCACACCTCCAATTGATCTATATCATCAACTAATTTCACCAACTCACTCCTAGGGTTCAGAGGTGAGAGAATAGGCGAAATTAGTTGTTTGAGAGAGATTAGAACGTGATATAGGTGATGGGTCGAGTGTGTATGATGATTTGAGAAGAGATGGTGGTGGTTGTGGTGGTTGAGAAGGAGTTGGTGGCGGAGCAGGAGAAGGTGGGGCTGTTGCAGAAGGAGGTGAGGGAGGTGAAGTCGATAGTTTTAGGGTTAGGGTGTGTTTGGGTTAGGGTATAGGTATTGGGTACTCGGGTGTTGAGCGGTTGTAGCAAATTGGATGAACAACGAGGATGAGACGTGGGATGTGGAGATGATGGATCGATCTAACGACGAGATGGAAGGAAGCGAGGAGCGACCGTTGGATGCGGAAGTGCAACGAAACTGACGTCTCAAGATGGAGTTAGGTGCTATAGTGTTTTTCAGGATCTTCAGATTTTGATGCACTATGATGAAGCGACCGTACGATGCTGAGATGATCCAATCCGACGGCTGAATATGAAGGCGGGTATGGATATTGGAAATGGGTTTGGGTGAGGGTTTTGGGCCTTGGGTATGCCAAGCCCATATCTTCTTTAAGAACAATTCTTCCTCTTCAAGCCCAGTTCTAGCCTTTTGGTCTTGCGCACAACATTCTTCGCGGCTTCCTTGTGTGATTCCTCTTGGCTTCCACCACTTTTCTGCTCTTTTTGCTCCGCTATTCATCCAAACTTTATTTATTACCTAAAAATGCAAAATTAATTAATAAAAATATTTATTCTTGAAAACAAAGAAAATACAGAATATGGGATAAAATGTAGAATTAATGCACAAAAGATGAGTTAAATGCCAAGAAAAATATATAGAAATATGCACTTTTTAGGACTCATCAAATACCCCCAAACCTGAATTTTACTTGTCCTCAAGTAAAGCAAAACTAAGGAAATCCTACCTATACCACTGTCGCTGGTCTCTCGAATGCATTTAGCGTATGCACTAAGCCTTTTAAACCACTAAGTGTCCCTAGTGGACGAGTGAAGTCTCGTGAAGGTTTGCTTAGAACGTACCTACAAAGTTCTAGGTCAAAAAATAAGCTCAGATTCCATCAAATGTGACATGTGCAAGTCAGTTTAAGCTCACAGCAAAATGGAGATGTCAATCTAGCTATCAAAGGCACAATCCTAGCACTGATAACAAATAAAGACATGTGATAAGAGTGTAAAGTGTATCTACACATGTTTCTAGAATGACCTGAAGTTATGACTACTAATCACCAAGAGATAGTTTTTAGGCTAAGAACCGAATTGTAAGCCAAGCTAGCTGTCCGGCTTTACGAGAATTGTGAATGTTCACCCAATGAGTTGGTGATATTTCAGTTTACCCGCGTTATACATAGATGGCTGCACCCTCCTTGCTTATTACAAGACTATTTACAACAAAAAGATGACTCTTTACATGACTCTTATTTACATTGATTACTCTCTTTTATTTTTGGAACAAGAGAGAACTATTGTCTTTAACATGACAAAACATGGAATAAATACTTGATTTTTTTTATTTTTTTTTTCATTTTTTTCAAAAAGAAGGAGTTCTTGTTTTCAATTATGACATATTATCAAAGTATCTACTTTTCACCCCCAAACCTAAACTAAACATTGTCCTCAATGTTTCAAAAAATGAACAAAATTATAATACAACATATGAAGAGGATCATGTTGAGTAGAGAAAAAGGAAAGAGAATACCCGATTTCGGCGAAAGCAATATTAGAACTCCGCTGTTCAAGGCAAAAATCCAACATATTTCAGTTAAGAGTCACATTGGATTAGCAAAATATGTACAAAAGAAACAAAAGATTTAACTAAGAAACTATCTACTAGACTCTATACAAGAAAATTTGGTTTTTAATGGGATTGGACTTTTTGGGAAAAAAATTGGTTTTTAAGGGAATGAACAACATTTGGTTTTAATGGGAAAAAAACTTTTTGGTTTTTAGGGAAAAAGCCCAGCTAATGGGCTTAGAGATCTTTGGATTTTAGTTTGTTTGAGGCCCAGAATTCAGTTAAACTTGGCCCAGAATCAAGCCCAAAGAAAATTTAAACAAGCCCACAAACTGGGTTCAGGGGCCCAGTTGGGTATTTAACTGTTGGACTCTCAGAAATTCAAAGTACGAGGCCAACTTGGGCTTGGAGTTTGTTTTTCAAATTTTAAATTTGGGTGAAACCCAGAGTTCAGAAACAAGATAAGCCCACAGTTCAGCTTAAATACAAGCCCACAGTAAATTCAAACAAGCTCAAAACAGTTTTAAACAAACTCAAAAACAATTAATCAAGCCCACAAACTGGGTTCAGAAGCCCAGTTGGGCTTAAAACTGTTTTTCAAACTTTTTTTTTTTTTTTTTTTTTTTTTTTTTTTTTTTTTTATTTTTTGGCCCAAAATTTAGTTAAGTTTGGTTCACAAAAGAGGCAAGCCCAAACTCCAAAAAGTTAAGTTTAGAGCAAGCCCACTATTAAGAAACTACAAGCCTAACAAACAACTAAATTACAAGCCCAAATAAAGAAAGAAATAAAAATAAAACTAATTATTACAAACCCACAAAAAAAATAAAACTAAAATTATTACAATCCCAAATAAAGAAAGAAATAAAATTAAAATTAAAATAATTATTACATGCCCAAAAAGATAATTAAAATTACAAGCCCAAAAGAGAATAACAATATAAACTAGGGGTGTGCAACGGACGGACGGTTGCGGATTAGGGGTCACCCGCAACCAAACCGTCAAAACTGCGGATTTGAAAAATCAAACCGTGACCGGCCCAATCACCCGCGGATTTTACATCCGCGGATCCGCGGATTGTGCGGTCCGGTTGCGGATTAACCGCGGATTAGGGATAAAAAAAAAATATATTTGGGCATGTCTTTGGCATGAGGCCCAACTCTCTCTGACTCGCAAGTAAGTTGTTGGAAAGGTCCTGAATAAGCAAACAATTAGCTGGGCTTGCTTGACATCAAAAACAGGTCCTGAATAAGCTATTGCAATTAGCTGGCTTAGTGACCATCACATTCAATTAGCTGGGCTTAGTGGCTTATAACTAATGGAGAAGAGTCAGATGCGGTGCGGTTGAATCCGCGGTTTTCAATATTCAACCGCACCCAAACCGCTAAAACGTGCGGATTTGAGAATCCCATCCGTGTTCGGCCCATACGTCTTGCGGTTTGGGTGAAATCCGCAATTTTGCGGACGGATACGGGTCAAATCCGCGGTTCCGGTTTTTATGCTCACCCCTAATATAAACCCACAAAAAATTACAAGCCCAATAAATTTGGTTTTGGGTTTAGGCTTACCTTTTTGGAGGGAAGCCCAGTTGGGCTTTTATCCCTTTTCTTAAGTTGCACAAGCCCAGTTGGGCTTTGGATCTTCCTAAAATTTTGTTGGAGAGGCCCAGTTGGGCTTTGGCTCTCAGCAACAAGCTCAGACCAGCAACTCAACAATAGCAGCACCAGAGGCTGGCTGTAGCAATGGCCCAAGCACCAGCAGCAGCAGGAAGAAGTAGCAGCAGCAGCAGGGAGAAGAAGAAAGTAGCAGCACAGCTGCAGCAACAACAGCAAGAGCACCAGAGGCTCAGCACCAGCAGCAGCACATCAGCAGAGGCTGGCAGCAGCAACAGGAAGCAGCAACAGCAGCAATACCATAGCAAAAGCAGCAGGATAGGCAGGTACCTGCTGGCTCAAAGCAGAAAGTGAGTAAAGATGCAAGCTATGATGCAGGAATGTAAGTGAATAATATGCAAATGAGTATGCAATGCAGGGAAAGATGCAAATGCAATGAACTATGATGCAAATATGAAGATGAAAGTGAATGCAACAAAACAGCAAAGAACAAATCAACACACAGCGCCAAGTCCCCGACAACGGCGCCAAAAACTTGATAGGCTTTTAAGGATGTAAGAAATAAGAGTAAGAGGAAGCCTACTTGTTAACCGCAAGTGCACGGTGTCGATTGTAGCTTGTGCAAGAACGGGTCATTTCCACAGGGACTAGGGTGTGTAAAGTTGAAGATTCTTAAGCTAAGATTATACTAAACAGTGACAGTAAACAAGAATATGAAAACTAACAGTGAATTCAACTAACAAAATTAAACAAGACACTAACAGGACATGAAACAGCAAACTAAATGAAGATGAAAGAAGTTGTGGATTAAGAAGATCAGTGAAATAAGGGGTTTGATTTCACCCTAGTTCATGCTATGCATTCTCTTATTGAAATGTTAAACACAACTATAGTTCTTTCCAAAGTACTAGTTGTCTTTTTAAGGTACAACTAGTCAAAGGCATGTGAATTCAGCATGAAGTTGCAATGAAAACTCACTCAACATTCAGAAAAAAGATACATAACAATGCTAGGGCTAATGAAACTATCCTAAGAACAAATCATAAGAACAAAACATAACATAAACATGAACAGGAGCTTGATATAAATTGTAACAATCACACACTCAAATTCAATACATGTTGGAGTTCAGAACAGCTAAAATTAACAATGCATTTGAATTGAGAATCATGGAATTGAAAAGATTGATAACCCTCAAAGCTACAGTTCATGGAAATAACAAAACTAAACTATTCTACTGATGCTCTGGCTAATCCAGGCATAACCCATTACAACACCCAAAGACCCCTATTTATACATACAATGGAAATCCCAAAAAAATCCCAATTAACAACAAAATTAGGGTTTGTAAAAAAATACAATTAAACCCAAAATTGGTTCACCTAACCTACTGATAACAACCCAATCAACCAACCCATGCTTCAATTAGACGTACAATCATGTTCCCCCAATTATCCCCAAATTATGAAATTAGGGTTTATAAGAAATAGAAATTAGGTTTACCTAATCACTGCAAACTCTTGATAGCTCTCACCCATGCTTCCTTACTGTCTTCTGATGCTTCCCACACCTCCAATTGATCTATATCATCAACTAATTTCACCAACTCACTCCTAGGGTTCAGAGGTGAGAGAATAGGCGAAATTAGTTGTTTGAGAGAGATTAGAACGTGATATAGGTGATGGGTCGAGTGTGTATGATGATTTGAGAAGAGATGGTGGTGGTTGTGGTGGTTGAGAAGGAGTTGGTGGCGGAGCAGGAGAAGGTGGGGCTGTTGCAGAAGGAGGTGAGGGAGGTGAAGTCGATAGTTTTAGGGTTAGGGTGTGTTTGGGTTAGGGTATATGTATTGGGTACTCGGGTGTTGAGCGGTTGTAGCAAATTGGATGAACAGCGAGGATGAGCCGTGGGATGTGGAGATGATGGATCGATCTAACGACGAGATGGAAGGAAGCGAGGAGCGACCGTTGGATGCGGAAGTGCAACGAAACTGACGTCTCAAGATGGAGTTAGGTGCTATAGTGTTTTTCAGGATCTTCAGATTTTGATGCACTATGATGAAGCGACCGTACGATGCTGAGATGATCCAATCCGACGGCTGAATATGAAGGCGGGTATGGATATTGGAAATGGGTTTGGGTGAGGGTTTTGGGCCTTGGGTATGCCAAGCCCATATCTTATTTAAGAACAATTCTTCCTCTTCAAGCCCAGTTCTAGCCTTTTGGTCTTGCGCACAACATTCTTCGCGGCTTCCTTGTGTGATTCCTCTTGGCTTCCACCACTTTTCTGCTCTTTTTGCTCCGCTATTCATCCAAACTTTATTTATTACCTAAAAATGCAAAATTAATTAATAAAAATATTTATTCTTAAAAACAAAGAAAATACAGAATATGGGATAAAATGTAGAATTAATGCACAAAAGATGAGTTAAATGCCAAGAAAAATATATAGAAATATGCACTTTTTAGGACTCATCAAGTATTGGTTAAAACAAATACAAAGATAGAGAAACCTATTTACTACGTCAGCAAAACCCTCAACGCGGCAGAAATAAACTATACGAAGATCGAGAAACTCATCTTGGCGCTAATATGGGCTACCCAAAATCTAAGGACTTACTTTTTGACTCACTATATCCGTGTTCCATGCAAAGCACCATTGGAGGAAGTTCTCAAAAGCGCTGGGAAAGTAGGAAGGATAGAAAAGTGGACCACCCACCTTGATCAGTTCAACATTATCCATGAAATCCAACACTCCCAAAAATCGCAAGTCTTGGCGGACTTCCTAGCAGATCTACCCCTGGACAACGACGAAGAAGTGAGGGGCATACCAGAATTAGATGAAGGCAAATACCCAGTCGATATTCTCGATCCCTAAAATCAAAGACGATGAGAGGTTTTCATTGAAGGATCGAAGAATAGGGAAGGTGCGGGCATAGACATCGTAATCACCACCCCAACTGGAGAAAGGATCGTGTATGCGTTGAGGTTGGAATTCAAAGGGCATACCAATAACATCGTCGAATACGAAGCTTTGGTACACGCTCTTCGTTTGATAATAGAAATGGGAATAACTTATGTGCGACTGACAAGCGATTCGCAACTGTTCATACGACAAATAGGGTTAGAATACAATGTCTACGATGAGACCCTTTCAACATATATGTCTCTGGTCCAGACTCTAGCATCCCAAATACCAACTATCAAATTCCGGCACTTAAGCAGAAAGGAACTCAGGCACGCTGACGCCTTAGCTTATATATCATACATGCTGAGAGAAGAATGTATCAAGGAAATAAAGATAACTACAGTATAGGAACCCTCAGTCATCCCTCGGGAAGCCTTCACTGCAAATCGTAAAGACGACGTAGGAGAGGATATTGCTGACGATAACGTAGGACAAGACATATCTGATGACTTTCACAAAGATGATATCATCACAAGATCCAATGAAGACGAAGATTTCAAGAACGAAGAAGATTGGAGAACCTAAGTTCACCTTTTCCTCAAAGAAGGGACGATGCCTGCGGACTTCAAACAAGCTAGGAAGGTGCAGTAGAAGGCCGGAAGGTATGACCTGCGGGATGGAATCTTATATAAAAAGTATTTCCTTGGACCATTGTTACGCTGCCTGTCAAGAAAAGAAGGACATCGGGTGTTGAAAGACATACACTACGGAGATGCGGGAAACCACAGCGGAATGAGATCGTTAGCAGATAAGGCAAAAATGTCGGGGTATTACTGGCCAACAATGATGCGATATGCTACGAGAATGTCAAGGAGATGTGAGGAATTCCAGCGCTTTGCCAAAAAAATCCATGCACCTGCAACAAAGCTGAATTCGGTGGATAGTCCATGGCGTTTCTCAAAGTGGGGCATAGATATCGTGGAACCTCTGATCGAAGGATCGGGGAAAAGAAGATTCTTGATAGTATCCACAGATTATTTAGTAAATGGGTAGAAGCCAAGGCGCTAGCAAGAATATGCGACTCAGATGTTTTCACGTTCATCTTCCAAAACATTATTTGCAGGTTCGGCATCCCAGCGGAGATTGTCTCCGACAACCGCAAGTAGCTGCAAGGAAAGAACACCGACATGCTCTTTTATACCTTCAAGATCAAAAAGAACAAATCGACCCCCATATATCCTCAAAGCAATGGCCAAGCGGAACCCACGAATAAGACCCTTTCCCTCATACTCAAGGGACGATGGTGTGAGCAATTACACAATGTTTTATGGGCATACCGAACAACCCGAAGGTCGGCTACAGGAGAATCACCGTTCCTTCTCACCTACGGAGCCGAAGCAGTAATCCCAACAGAGATCATCATGCCAATCACGAAGAACCGAAGCATGGGAGAAGAACCTCACAGCGGATATGATGCTGGAAAGGCTCGATGCTCTCGAAGAAAGAAGGGAAACAACGCTACAAAAGATGGATAATTACCAACGAAGACTGGAGAGGGAGTAAAATAAAAGGGTTAAGCTTAGAAACTTTGTATAAGGACAATATGTGTTGAGAACCATACCCCAATACCAGCTGTTGATGGTGGTTTTTAGCTTAGGGTTAAAATCGTAAAACCGTACAACTGACATGATGTCACTATGACCGTTAACACATTTATTGAATCGATCAGCATGCCTACGTAAGAATTACCAGGGTACCTTATTTTTATGTGTCATGTTCCACGGCAGAACCCTTAACATTGACCGACATGCCAGCCAACCATGCCAGCCGCACCACTGTGCCAATGGCAAACCATGCCACCAACATCTCCGCGCCAAGGCATGCCAACCATGCCAGCCACATCTCCGCGCCAAGGCATGCCAACCATGCCAGCCGCACCACAGTATCAATGGAAAACCATGCCAGCCGCACCAATGTACCAATGGAAAAACATGCCAGCCACACCTCCGCTCCAAGGCATGCCAACCATGCCAGCCACATCTCCGCGCCAAGCATGCCAACTATGCCAGCCGCACCACTGTGCCAATCGCAAACCATGCCAGCCACGTCTACCGCGCCAAGGCATGCCAACCATGCTAGCCGCACCATATGCCAATGGCATGCCAAACCCTTGGCTCCACCATGCCAAGACAACCGCACCTTGCATTGGCCCAAACCATGCTAGCCGCACAATGCGCCAATGGCATGCCAAACCCTTGGCCCCACCATGCCAAGCCTTCCGTACCAAACCATTGGCCCCACTGCGCCAAGCCATCCGCGCCATTGGCCTTAGCCCCACCATCCCGACCTTCCCTATGCAGCTACCAAAACGAAGGCGTGCGACGATCAACGACCAGCCTTTCATCCTAGATGCAAATCCTAGCCGTCCAAGGTCGCCAAACAACGCAAGGTAACCTTTGGCCCAAAATCCTAGTTTGGGCCACGCCAAAACGCGCCAAGGCATGCCATGCCACATGCTCCAATAGCATGCCAACCACCTTGCCGCGCCATACCATGCCGGCCTTCCCCATGTGGCTACCAAAACGAAGGCATGCGCCGATCAACAGCCACCCTTCCATCCTAGATGCAAATCCTAGCCGTCCAAGGTCGCCAAACAACTCATGGTAACCTTTGGCACAAAACCCTAGTTTTTTCCACGCCAAACCGCGCCAAGGCATGCCATGCCACATGTGCCAATGGCATGCCAACCACCTTTCGGCGCCATACCATGCGGGCCTTCCCTATGCGGCTACCAAAACGAAAGCGTGCGACGATCAAGGACCACCCTTCCATCCTGGATGCAAATCCTAGCCGTCCAAGGTCGCCAAAATTTGGCACAAAACCCTAGTTTTGGCCACGCAAAACCGCGCCAAGGCATGCCATGCCACATGTGCCAATGGCATGCCAACCACCTTGTCGCGCCATACCATGCCGGCCTTTTCCCATGCGGCTTCCAAAACGAAGGCGTGCGACGATCAACGACCACCCTTCCATCCTAGATGCAAATCCTAGCCGTCCAAGGTCGCCAAACAAGGCATGGTAACCTTTTGCCCAAAACCCTAGTTTTGGCCATGCCAAACCGCGCCAAGGAATGCCATGCCACATGTGCCAATGGCATGCCAACCACCTTGACGCGCCATACCATGCCGGCCTTCCCTATGCGGATACCAAAACGAAGGCCCGCAACAATCAATGACCATTTTTTCATCTAAGATGCAGATCTTAGCCGTCCAAGGTTACCAGCTAACACATGGAAACCTTTGTCCCTAGTTTGGTCGCGCCTAAACAAAGCCAAAACCAAAACTTTTTCCGCGCCTTAACTGAGCCATATTAAAGATCATACTTTCATGCCACTTTCTACCAAACGAAAGGTTGCAATAATCAACGGCTACCTTCCTCTTAACATGCAAAATCTCGACCGT
This sequence comes from Papaver somniferum, assembly GCF_003573695.1. Lineage (NCBI taxonomy): Eukaryota > Viridiplantae > Streptophyta > Magnoliopsida > Ranunculales > Papaveraceae > Papaver > Papaver somniferum. The sequence goes on along the minus strand of NW_020620825.1, from coordinate 7,994,060 downwards.
TGAAGGTCACCACCAAGCCGGCAAGTCTCCCAAGCTCAACTTTCCAGATAACAACAACATGCTACATGCTTTCCACGAAAACCCTCGAGACATCAACACATGTCACAAACTGGGGGATGCCCATTGGGTATTGGTTTGGCGGTTTACAGCGTGCAGCGTACACTACGCTCGTTATAAGAAAGTGTCATAAGGATGAGGCGGTTAGTAAATACAGGGAGTAATGGTGAAACGCTTTCTTTTATGGAACATCAATTCCAAGCGTTACCGGTTACCACCTCCTCCCATTTACTCACCCGTTTTCCATTTCTTAATGAGACCAGAGTAAGTTTCACTTCGACTTGTATAAATAGGCATTACCTATTTCCACTGAACGAAAAGTTCAGGTCAGGAGGATACAACACTCAGAAAACATTTGCTAGATTTCCATCTGTTAGCTTCCCACTTTCTGATACAAGTCGTGAAACAACTACTCTTCCAGAATCAACTATTCTGGTCTCAGCACTTTCTTCGCTTCCCTCCCCAAAACTAACCCTTCTCCTTCACTTTGTGACTGAAGCAAGTCTGGAATGGCCATTTCTTAGTTTAGGCCGGATTTGTACAGATTGATGTCTCGAATCTAAAGTACTCCCTTGCAGTACATTGTTTAGGGTTTAAATTCGTATCTCACCCACACACCCGAAATTACCAAAATCAGCAGAAACCGTTTTCACCCTCAAACAATCGGCGACCACAGTGGGAAATTGATCTTTCGGTTACAATGTCAATTTTCGACCATTGATCTCATGCTTCAATCCAGACATCAAGGAGGTAGAAGCAGGTAATCCGCTCAGGGATTGACGACTCAGTTACCAGACGACCCGATTATCAGTCTTGACACGACGAGGGATGACTGGGGACTGCCTAGAGGTTAAGAAAAACGATCCAACCAGGGATTGACGACTATCAGATGAGAGACTGGGGACTTTCCACAATCACGGCGGTGCCTCCCGTAAAACTCGGTATTACACCCGGAAGATTCCCTTTTCATCAGGAGACCTGAAAAACCGAGTAAGTCTTACCTAGACAAAATACATGGTTTGCTATTTCAAGTTTTCACGGGAATGATGAAACCGATAGCCATGTTATGTTTCACCCCATGTCATCTACCGACACGCAACGCTCACGGTTCCATGGTTTTCCTGGGATGTTTGCGTCACTTGCAATCATAATCAAGACAACATTATTCCCAAAACAATCCATTCCAAAGCAATTCATTCCAAAAGAATAATCCAAAACCCTCAAGGTAACATTTGTCTATCAACCCAAAAATCCAGGAAATCAAAACCATAAACAAGGCGTTTCATTTGCCTTTCAAGAAAAAAAAAACCTAAAAATAAGAAGTTCAGAAAAAAAGAAATACATTCAAGGAAAGTTTTTCAACAATGGCTTGCTCTTCTAAGAAAGATCCTCCTTCGTGCTTTGGAGAGCCGCCCTCTTCAACTTCAGCTTCCTGAACAATTTTTCGACTTCCGCTTCCTACTTATTCACCATATCCGCAGAAGGACCTTCGACAGTTTCGACCAGCAACTTTTCAACCTCAAAGAAACCTTCAACGAACCATGGAACATTGAACTCGAAGTTTACACATATGTCACGATAGAACCTCCATATCGAGATTACATCCTCAGAAACAGTATTACCGGTCACGTTGCACATGTCGTCAATCGAAGACAAAGCTTCCTCCACACGCTTAACCAACGCAAATCGACTAGTAACCTTCTTGGTCGTGGCGATATTTCCGTATATTTCCCATATCTTGGTGTATAGCGACACATGTTTGGCTGGCACGCTAAATCCCCCGATCAACACATGATCCGGATAAGAAACCAGGTATGGAGGGTTGAAAGTGGCGCCCGCGTCTACATCAGCAACCGTCAAGGGATTCTTAACGACAATTGCACCTGCGGACAGTGGAGTACTCTCCATTGTCTAAGTCACAACGATGTTTTCATCTCGATCAACATCCATTCCAAGGTCGCCCGATGCGGCTGCCACAATTGGAGACAAAGTTGTATCACCACCAGTCTCCGTCTCAAGGCCATCTTCAGAAACGATTTCCCCCTATGACATCACGGATTAGATATTTTCCAAAGAGAAAAAAAAAAGAACATGTGGGAGACTCACTGATTCGCTTTCAGACTGGCTAGAGGAAGATTCAGCACTGCTGTCGGAAGAACTAATCTCGCCATCACTGAACTCTGAGCTTTCACCCTTCTCGGGTTCCCCATCGCCACAGATAGGCTCAGCACTGCCACCCTCCATCTCGAGAAGCGATGTTTTCTGACTAATTGCAAGTTTGGTAAAGGCGTTCACGGTGCTGAGACCCTAGGAAAGATACACAGACGGATATTCAGGAAAGAAACAAGGATATACACGATCCAACTAAAGTCAAGAGGAAAATCACACGTACCAGCATACTGGACGAACTGAAAGTCGGTAGGGATGTCGAAACTGACTGGGAACCATCTACACGGCTTTTAGATCTTCGCTCCTTCACTTGGGGACTATCTTCATTCGGGCTAAAGGATTTTCGCTTGGGCGAAGAAGGATCCCTCAGCAGTGGATGCTCCGCTAAAACCTCAGGTGAAGGCTTACCGCGACGGTTTTCTACCACATCATTCACGAATCCATGGAAAACGAGAAACTTATCCTGCCAAAATATGTTATATTTGGAGGTTGTTGATGGATTTCGTTCCGCAAGCAGGAAAGGGAGACTTTTACCCGACACAAAAACAGTAGCATCGAGAACAGTTGGCAACAAGACTTCTGGAACAACCGGTTGATGAACAAGTGGGACCCCTTGGTCAAAACCCATATACCGAGCCACCATATCGATATTGTAAGAGACTGCTTTGCAAGATCCTCGAAAGAAAGACGGCACATAACCGGGCGTGCAGCTTCGCATGAACACCATCTCTCCAACACTCATATCCTCTTTATCAGAAGACAAAGACATGCTCGGAGCAGGAGAAAAGGTACTGATCTGAGTTATGGACGCATGCACCGGATCCCATGGACGAAAATTGACCGTGTGCGAGTTGTCAAGGAATCCAACCAGGTTCGAGCCAATCTTTGGGCGCCTATTCGACCAGTGCAGTATCCTAGAGCCACCCCAAGACTCGGGAAGTACGGCCAACGGTTTTGGAGCATACCTTTCGAAGTCCTCCCACAGCCACGCTTGGAGAAAGGCGGCATGAATACACGAATCCACTTTCATGTAACCATTTGAAGCGCACATGTCCGCGACCAGCTGATCCAAGTGTGTGTACAAAGAACCAAGAAACAAGCCGCCAATAGGGAGAACGACACCTTTTGCCAATTTTATGGAAAACTTGATAAGTTCTTGTCTTATCTCCTTCTTACCCGAGCCGTCATCGAAAATATCTCTGGATAACCAAAGATCCAAGAACGCCGCGACATGAAGCGTATTATTCTTCTGATTCGGCTCTAACTCATTGGGAAACCACTTAGACACCCACCATCCATAGAAGCACCTCGTATCGTTTTCTTTCCGAACGAATCCTTTTGATTTCGCAACCAGAGCGGCGCGCATTTCTTCTTCATCTGCAGACAATTTGACATCGAGGTTTCCTATTACAGGAAGGTTCAGCAACACGACCACGCTCTCTAAGGAGATAGTCATTTCACCCCAACTGCATATGGTCGTGTGAGTGTTTGGACACCATCTGGAAATAAAAGCAACCAAGCCTGGAATATCTTTCCTAATTTGAAGCACTGCGGAAGCCGCGACATCATCAATGATCCGCGCCTTGGTCAAACTGGCTTTTACACATTTTTGTCTCATCATGAATCGCATCCATTTATCAAAGGGACTCAACGGACTCACAGAGATTTTAAAGTCAATAGGAGAAGCATGATACTCTTTTCTCTGAAGACTAAACCTTATTACACCTCCAGGCAGAACCGATCGGGCCTCTCCTTCACTTTCCGGACCAGTCAGAAGAATCGACACATACTTGGGATGATTTCTCCTAATCGTGGCGGATGTTGTAAAGAACTCATCATCTATGTTTGGCTTGTAATTGCCAATATCTTTCGGTACGAAAGAACTTTTCTCAAATGACATCCTAACGAAAATTATCTCACGCTACTTCCACCTTTGAAATAACTACAATGGAACAATACGAAGAGAAATTATTACGGAAAGTGCATGGAAATTATTTTATCAGACATAGGAGATTCATCCTGGATCCAAGCCAATTTGTTTCAAATTCATAATGCGCATAGGCAAAGAAATGGGGACTGACAGACCCTGCATCACCACCTCATGCCAAGACTATACCCTGCAGCGGGAAATTTGGGCCCGGCCGAGGAGGCGCTCCCCTCCACGGGAACCATACACTCGTCCGCTTTACTGTTACCACACGGCCAGAATAAAAAAATAAATAGGTGTGAAGTAAAAGGAGAGGCCGACCCTCCTTTTATAGGCGTTATACTTGGGAGTTTGAATAAGGAAAGGACTTCCTATTTGAGTCAAGTAAGAAAAAGAGGCAACATGGCCCGCGAAGACCAATCACCATGCCAAGACCGTCCGCGCCATTTCCTTGGCCCAACCACGCCAAGCCGTCTGCCATGCTTGCCTCGCCAGGACCGCTCCATGCCTTAGACCCACATTCCAAGTCGTCCGCGCATGCTTTGCCTCACTAAACTGCGCCATTTCCTTGGCCCCACCATGCCAAGCCGTCCGCGCCATGACTTGGCGCACCAACACCGACAACTCGCCAAGTCAGCGTCATGATGTTCCCTAACCCAGCCAAGGAGATGCATAGCCATACTAAGCCGACAATCTTCATCTCACCAGTTCACGGTCTACACCATGAATAGAATATACGCAAGGCCGCCAAACACGAGGATCATGGACTCTCCTTACCTCTCGAAAAGGTTAGTCGGACTTTCCTGACCATCTTTCCACGACTTTTCGTTTCGATTTTTGTCCTTTCCCATCACCATCTTATGCTTACCTTACAACAATGCTCATGTTCCGAGCTAAGCATGGGACTTAATGTTGATGGTGGTTTATAGCTTAGGGTTAAAATCGTATAACCGTACAACTGACATGATGTCACTATGACCATTAACACATTTATTGAATCGATCAGCATGCCTACGTAAGAATTACCAGGGTACCATTTTTTTTATGTGTCATGTTCCACGACAGAACCCTTAACATTGACCGATATCATCTATGCCAAACCCTAATTCTCATGCTACCGCGCCTAGGCATGCCAACCATGCCATCCCAACCACTGTGCCAATGGAAAACCATGCCACCCACATCTCCGCGCCAAGGCATGCCAACCATGCCAGCCGCACCATTGTGTCAATGGCAAACCATGCCAGCCACATCTCCATGCCAAAGCATGACAACCATGCCAGCCGAACCACTGTGCCAATGGCAAACCATGCCAGCAACATCTCCGCGCCAAGGCATGCCAACCATACCAGCCGTACCACTGTGCCAATGGCAAACCATGCCAGCCACTATACCGCGCCAAGGTATGCCAACCATGCTAGCTGCACCATACGCCAATGGCATGCCAAACCGTTGGCCCCACCATGCCAAGACAACCGCACCTTGTCTTGGCCCCAACCATGCTAGCCGCACCATGCGCCAATGGCATGCCAAACCCTTGACCCCACCATACCAAGCCAACCGCACCTTGCCTTGGACCCACCATGCCAAGTCGTCTGTACCAAACCCTTGGCCACACTATGCCAAGCCATCCGCGCCATTGGCCTTGGCCCCACCATGTTGTCCTTCCCTATGCGGCTACCACAACGAAGGAGTGCGACGATCAACGACCACCCTTCCATCCAAGATGCAAATCCTATCCGTCCAAGGTCTCCAAACAACGCATGGTAACCTTTTCCCCAAAACCCTGGTTTTGGCCATGCCAAACCGCGCCAAGGCATGCCATGCCACATGTTCCAATGGCATGCCAACCACCTTGTCGCGCCATACCATGCCAGCCTTCCCCATGCGGCTACCAAAACGAAGGAGTGTGATGATCAACGACCACCCTTCCATACTAGATGCAAATCCTAGCCGTCCAAGGTCGCCAAACAATGCATGGTAACCTTTGGCCCAAAACCCTAGTTTTGGCCATGCCAAACCGCGCCAAGGCATCCCATGCCACATGTGCCAATGGCATGCCAACCACCTTGTCGTGCCATACCATGCCGACCTTCCCCATACGTCTACCAAAACGAAGGCGTGCGACGATCAACGGCCACCCTTCCATTCTGGATGCAAATCCTAGTCATCCAAGGTCGCCAAACCTTTGGCCCAAAACCCTAGTTTTGGCCACGCCAAACCGCGCCAAGGCATCCCATGCCACATGTGCCAATTGCATGCCAACCACCTTGCCGCTCCATACCATGCCGGCCTTCCCCATGCGGCTACCAAAACTAAGGCGTGCGATGATCAACGACCACCCTTCCATCCTGGATGCAAATCTAGCCGTCCAAGGTCGCTAAACAACGCATGGTAACCTTTGGCCCAAAACCCTAGTTTTGGCCACGCCAAACCGCACCAAGGAATGCCATGCCACATGTGCCAATGGCATGCCAACCACCTTGTCGCGCCATACCATGCCGGCCTTCCCTATGCGGCTACCAAAACGAAGGCCTGCAACAATCAACGACCACTTTTTCATATAAGATGCAGATCTTAGTCGTCCAAGGTTACCAGCTAACACATGGAAACCTTTGGCCCTAGTTTGGTCGCGCCTAAACAAAGCCAAAACCCTAACTTTTCGCTGCGCCTAAACTGGGCCATATTAAAGCCATACTGATCATACTTTCATGCCACTGACTACCAAATGACAGGTTGCAATAATCAACGACTACCTTCCTCTTAAGATGCAAATCTCGACCGTTGAAGGTCACCACCGATCCGGCAAGTCTCCCAAGCTCAACTTGCCAGACAACTACAACATGCTACATATTTTCCACGAAAACACTCGAGACATCAACACATGTCACAAACTGGAGGATGCTCATTGGATATTGGTTTGGAGGTTTACAGCGTGCGGCGTACACTACGCTCGTTATAAGAAAGTGTCATAAGGATGAGGCGGTTAGTAAATACAGGGAGTAATGGTGAAACGCTTTCTTTTATGGAACATCAATTCCAAGCGTTACCGGTTACCACCTCCTCCTATTTACTCACCCTTTTTCCATTTCTTAATGAGACCAGAGTACGTTTCACTTCGACTTGTATAAATAGGCATTACCTATTTCCACCGAACGACAAGTTCAGTTCAGGAGGATACAACACTCATAAAAAATTTGCTAGATTTCCATCTGTTAGCTTCCCACTTTCTGATATAAGTCGTGAAACAACTACTCTTCCAGAATCAACTATTCTAGTCTCAACACTTTCTTCGCTTCCTTCCCCAAAACCAACCCTTCTCCTTCAGTTTGTGACCGAAGCAAGTCTGGAACGACCATTTCTTGGTTTAGGCCGGATTTGTACATATTGATCTCTCGAATCTAAATTAATCCCTTGCAGTACATTTTTTAGGGTTTGAATTCGTTTCTCACCCACACACCCGAAATTACCAAAATCAGCAGAAACCATTTTCACCCTCAAACACCAGCGAGAGAAGAAATGGGGTAAATTGGCACCAACATGGGTGGGGGGGGGGACCTTTTGTCATACATGATATTGCAGGGAATTGATCCTATTACCTGCATAACTTAAAAGGAGAATTCCTCAGACACCCGTGGAATGCGAAGTATCTCAAGCCTTACCATCCATAAAAAGCAACGTAGTTCTGCACCTGCGTGAAGAGCACCAGAAGAAGAAGACGGCGTACCCGCTTGATATATTTTTATCTCTGGACGAGGAATAGCATACCTCAACTCATCAATCGAACAAACTTTTTGAAAGATTCCCATTGGGGAAAGTAACTATTTACAATCAATAAAGGAAGCGTATCAGCGGAATGAATGCCTGTAAATATATTAATAACGCATTACATACCCGGGAACGCTGCATCAATCCAACAAGCTTTTTACAAAGTCTCTATTGGGGAAAGTAACTATTTACAATCTCTCAGGACTCCCCTATCAGTGTCTATGAGTGTAGGACCATGGGGAAGGCTTCCAGCAGAAAGAGATACCCAACCAACTTATAAGGCAGCGTATCAGCGGAATAAATGCATGTAAATATTTTAATAACGCATTACATACCCGGGAACGCCGCATCAACCCCCACCGTCTGGTAATCCCCTGGCCAAGGATTAGTCAACGGGGTGACAGGTCCAAAGTCAGTAACGAAGGTGCACATCCTCGTTATTGCAGCCAAACACTTTCTACTACATAATTCATTCATTCTGATTGACTATATTTGTGTACTGTCTAAAAAAGTAATTGAATTAACCATGCAGAAAAATCAGAAGTATACATACTCAAACAAACAGTGATCTATTCCATGAAAGTTGATTACAAGTTCGGGAAGTTAAGCAAAAAACACAAAATACAGCAAAATTGGCTCGAAGCCAAGTAATCAATGAAGATCAACGACCTGCGAATGAGACCCTACTTCCTCATATAAGACCCAGCATTATCAGCGGGATCTTTCTGCTGAGGTGAAGGAACACTCCCACCCGACGAAGGACCATAAGAATAAGCTAAGGGCTCGGGCATTGGGAGACGAGGATACTCCTTGATAATACCATAATCTTTCTTAATACCTTGCTCAATTTTAGACAGAGTCTTGTTGATCTCCTCGGCAAGCTGGCAGCGGGCTTTATAAGTAATCACGGTAGTCTTCAGCTCAGATTGTGATAGCACAGATGTCAGACGAGTCACCTCCTTAGCCGCCTCCTTCGCCGCTTCATCCCGAGACTTAGCCAACCCTTCGTAATAGTTGGTCTGACCTTGCTGCTACACTAGGGAAGATTGAGCCTTTTCAAGCCTTTCATTTGCGAGGTCAAGCTGTCTCTCGGGCTCTGAAAAAGAAGACAAAAATAGGTTAGAAAACAAAAACCGCAGAACTGTTCGCGGCCAAATAAATGTATACCATTGACTCTAGCAGAAACTATCCCATATTCATTAACTACATCGTCCCGAGCATCATCAAGAAAATCGTACTCGTCTGAAATTTTCTTATAATCCAACCGAAGATTCGTAAGAGCGAACTGACACTCATCTAACTCTACCTGCTTCATGGAGTCCAAATGGCGAAGGTGGTTGACTTCGTTATTAATCTCCTTTATGCCCTTAGTAAGCCTGTACATGTTAACTTCAATATCTTTTTCAGAACCCACTAAACGAGCAACATTATCCCGAGAAGCGGTTAAAGCATTACTAAGGGCACGAGCCTCAACTCTGGCGTCGTCTCTCTCCCGAACAAGTCGTTGTATATAATCCTTCACTTCAGGATTATGGGACGAACGAGCTTGACGTAATTCTTCTTCCAAGTGTGTCACCTTAGCCTCCAAGCTAGTAGCATTTTCACGAGCAACACTGAGGTTCTCACGAGTCCACAACAGAGTGTCATTAAACTGACGATGATCGGTATTGTAACTATTCTGCATATCAACCATTTGGGTCCGCCTTTCTCACCACTCAGCTACTAGGGTATTATGATCATCGGCCCGAGCGTTCCATTTATCGGCTTCACGTTTAATTTTCTCAACTAATTATCTGATCCGGGTAGTTTGCCGAGTCCTATCATTCGGAAGCCATATCAATTCTCTGGTGTCACCCGTTGAAGATAGGGCGGGGAGACTCAGACAGCACACTAAGAAGACGGAAGGGAGAGACTAAGAGGAGAGTAGGAAAAGAAAACAAACCTTTAGAAGACGAAGCATATTTTTGAGCCTTCTCCAACTCACTAAGAACCGATGCAATATCAACACGAAGCTTCTCCTCTTCGGCTCCGAGCTGCTCCTTCCCTTCAGACGGTTCTTCAACTCCAATATCTCCTTGTCCCTAGCAGCAATAAGCACTTCAGCAGCGTTCAACTCTTTTTCCCTATGACGAATCTTCGCCTCAAGATTGAGGGCCTTCGCCTTGAATAATTGGTACAGAGTGTTGTTGCAATGTTCACTTCTCATTATCTGCTATAATCATGAACAAATTATAACTATTAATACAAAGGTATGTCAACAATAAAAGAAGGAACCTACGATAACTTACTTCAAGAATACGTTGTTGGGGATAACCATACTGGTACCCATCAGCGATAACCATCATTTCAGCAACAGGAGAAGGGGGATCGACCAGTAAGCTGGTAGAAGTAGCTCCCAATTACTTCTCCCATCTTTCGGCAACGTCATCGGGAGACGACAGCTGCATCCTTTGGCGGGTAAAGGCATCGGAGTTTTTCTCACAGGGTATCACTGGGCAGGGTTCGGCACAAACATCATATTTTTCTTCATCAGCCAATCCAGTGTGGCATCATCACCATCCTGCATCAGGGCTCTATCAAAACCCTCCGAAGATGGACCAGCGGAAGTTCCAACATCAGCAGCGTCCCCTAGACCAGTGGAACACTTCTCGGCCCTGTCCTCCTCGTTAACACGAGTCACATCGTCCTCACCACCCAAATTTCCCTCTTGACCAGCTGCTTTTTCGCCACCGATCCTAGCAGCCTCTCATCACCGGTTCCAGCTGCCTTTTCTCCACCAGCCTCGGTTCCTACCCCACCAACGGTTTTCTCACCTTCGTCCCCAAGAGCATCCCAGTCATCATTCGGAGAAAGCAAAGAAAACTCCTCAGCTAGTCCCATGGCAGCGTTAATATCCATCGGACCCCCAGCGGAATGAATCTTACCAAAAGAAAATTTTAGGGCAGGATTTGTTGGCTGAGGCTCAACATCCCCATTCCCATGGTTTTGCACCGTTTCAATAGGGGGGTCGTTTATCGGAATGTCAGGCGTAACTTTCTCTTCGTGGGTACCACCGTCGTTGCTTGCATCCTTCTCATGATTAGGAGGGGAAGTCTCTATTCGTTCCTCGTCATCGGTAACCTCCTCTTCGTCCTCAACATTTTCATCATTCACGGGGCTGTTAACCTCATCCTGAAAGTCTGCCTCCTCCGCAGGGGCAGTAGAATACTGAACCACACCAATCTTCTTTTTCTTCTTTGCCTAAGGATATAACACTCAACACATCAAAACGACGACTATTTACCTTAAACTAAGAAGAAAAGGGGCAACATAAGGGACCATACCTTAGCAGCGGCATTACCCTTCGGAGGAAGGACAGCATCGGAGCTTTCATCTTCGTCAGCAATGTCAATGGCATATTCTAAAATCATGCCATCGAAGTTCAACCTCCAGGGGCAGAAGTCACCATAGCGAGCGGGAGCGCTATCACGAGGTTTACTATCAGCGGTAGGACGCCAGCCCCGCGGACCAGGTACCCAGCCGTAATCCCAAGGACCGACAACTTCAATAACGGTGGCATACCACTCATAGTCATGATCACGTTTGAATTTTTGACGATTAGGAAAGAGTTTCTGCTGAGAAGTCCCTTCGGTACCAGGAATGTAGCGAATCTTTGAATCACTCACCTCACTTAAGAGACGAACTTCACCACGAGAAGCAGGAACTGAACGAAGACCTACACTCCAAGGCTTGCGGTTCCTACTATTGACATAATCCCCAAATGAGGCATTAAAGTTTGCAGGAGTATACAAGTCTCTCTCGGCGGGATCGGTAGTATAACAGGTCATCGTCGTTTCACCATGACTACGAAGATAACACTCCCTCAAGGTCCGAAGATAATTCCCACTTAGCTGCACCACTGAACGAAAATGAGTATTGTGGGTGGAACCATGCGATCAGCCAGAACGTCATAGTAAAAAGAATCACCCGACTTATACAAGGGAAGCATCAGACCCGCCTCGAAGTCTCTTATAGTAGTCAGCAAGTGAAACTCATCGTACTTATAGTTCACAATCATATCATAGGAAAGATCGTCATCTGGCGCAAAGAACTTGACATCAAAAAATTCAAGTTCATGCTTCTTTTTGAAAACTTCGAGGTCCACATACTTAAAAGTGACCTTCTTCTTCCCCACTGAAATACTTCTATCATTAGAGCAACGTTAGAGTCATCAGGCTCGTTCAACAATGGCTTCTTCGCTTTTGGATGACTTAGATCAGAGCCTTTTATTTTGACCGGTGGGTTCCTTGGAGGGTCCGCTGGGGGCATCGTAGATTTTGAAAAAAAATTCTTCACCAGAGGAATGGATTGCGAAGCTCTAGGTCTCGACTGCATCGACGCCTGAGGCGGCAGGGATTGAAAAGGACGAATATAATGGCTCAGCACGCTGAGGAAAAGGTTGTTGCATACTCTTAGGATCAACACGCTGGGGAGAAGGTTGTTGAACACCCTTTGGATCAACACGCTGGGCAGAAGGTTGCGGCACACCCTTTGGATCAACACGCAAAGAAGAGGGGTTAGCCACTGGACGGTTAACCGCATACCGAGACCCCTTCGGTGGATTTCCTTTCTTCGTAATAAAAACCTTCGGACACGCAGATGATGGAACTTTCTGGGCTCACGGATCTGGATGCGAAGACCTTGGCGGACCACCCTTTGGCGGAGATATATCAGGACTTCTATGTGGGGATCTGTAGGGGCTTGACGGCGGAGTTTGATAGGGAACCCGATGACAATCAGCCATATCTACGAAGGGGCACAAAAACAAAATAAAGGTTAAAACAGAGAAGGAAATATATCAAAATATTAGGTTTTGGCAACTTTTACAAGCTCATCAGGAATATCACTCAGAAATTCTAAAAACCGCAAAACAAAAAACCCCGAATTATTTATGGACATGGAAAACGAGGTAAAATCACCAAAAGGGAGTCCCTAGGCTTCGTGATAAAGAACAGGGGAAAGTATATATACTTTGGTATATTTGTTCTTCATCACGAAACCAAGAACACAACAACAGAAGATTAACAATCAATCAAATCAAAGTAAAGACAATCTCATACCTCAATCAGGAACGTCTCGACGAAAACGCAAATGATCCGTGAACACCAAGCGAACAGTAACAACCAAAAACTCTAGACGTCTGTAAACTAAACTAGTAGGAATTAATGACTGAAGAACAGAGAAGAAGAAGGAGAAAAAAGTTCAGAGAATGAACTGACAAGGGAATGAAGAAGGAATAAAATTTATTTCACCAACACCTTCCCTCCTACTTATAGCATCCAAAAAGTTAAAACCGTCCCATGACTCAAGAAGGAGTTAATGCTGATAGTGGTAAACGTGCCCTTATTTCTAGGGAAGTTATTACGGAGAGATGAAGAATTGGAGAAGACGGTTTTCTTCCAATTTTGACTAAACATCCAAATCAGAAGAAAAGGGGCAAATTGTATACACACAATTCATCACTCTCCACGTGTCCAGGGAGATACACGTGGAGGATACACGGCTAAGGGCATCAAGATACGATGCCACATACCAACATTCAAGGAACGTCTAACAGTTATATGTGGTCATCCTTGAACTGATCCAATGGCTGAGAACCAGGGAGCAATGAAGGAATGAGCCACCGCTAAGTACTGAAGATCACCCAAAGATCTGATTTATCTCATCTCAAGGCAGACCCAAGACCAACGACTAAGATTAGTTCCACTGACGAAGACATGACAGGGGCATCAAACATCTGTCTGACGCGTGCAGACCACCCCAACCACCCGCATTAAATACCTTAGGCATAGGGTACGTGTCAATCGATCTATGGAAGAGAACGAGGTGGTTCATCATCATCAAGCATAACCGCTTGGGGCATCGGTTAGGAACGAAGACACCATCGGCATCGGAATAAATAACGAGAACATAAGGTTGTAACTGTCCCTGACAGTGGACCCCATGTATCAACTCTATAAATACCCTTCTCCACCAAGAGAGAAGGGGTCGACCAATTCTTAGTAAACACATGAGAGAGAGAAATAGGAAGAGTAAGTATGAATTCCCTTTCCCCTTATAACTTCGTATTTCAGATAAAGTCATTTGACTATCTTTGTGTAGATGGTGGGTTTTCAACAAAGGGAAAAAACCGTAAAATCATGAGGCATGTTTTTGACACGGCTTTCAGGCATGCAACGATTCATATTTTACGAATCCATGATGAATATGTTTTCAAAAAGCCTCCACCAGCTGAGCGTTCGATCCCTGGAATTTCGTCGTGACCTCTATGCAGAATAAAGTATTTGCGCGGTTCTCCATAGATTGAGAGCTTAACGCATTCAGGACGTCGGTGATACTCATTGTTCCCTGACTGCAGGAGAGAGACCCACCTCCACATAGAAGAATAGTTGGGCGGCGGACGCCTTCAGGACGTCGGTGATACTCACCGTTCCCTGATTATGTGGAGAAACTGTGGATAGATTCAGGTGGATCTCCGTAGATTGAGAACACTAATGCCTTCAGGTCGTAAACAACATCATGATTCCCTGACGTTACACCATTCATAATAGATGTGACGCTTTAACTGGATAATATCCTTTGTGCAATAGACTAATCCTGCCGTAACATTCACTACTGAATTCCCAGAATAATATATTATTGCTCCTATTCCATGGTCGAATCCACGACCTGATCCCATGGAATGGAAATAACAATTGCTCCTATTCCACGGTCGAATCCACGGCTTGATCTCATAGAATGGCAATAAAACAACTGTGCTATCTCATTACTCCGATTTCATGATCGAATCCACTGATCTCATGAAATGGTAATAGATAATCTTAATTACTCTGATTCCATGGTTGAATCCACGATCCCATAGGATTGCAATGCTTGTTTTATTATTCTAAATTCGTAGTCGAATCCATAGCTGATCCTGCAAATTAATAATGAACAACTATTCATTTTTATTGCTCAGTTTCATGGATTATTCTCCACTTAATTCATAGATTAGTAATAGATACTCAACAACCGGCATCTGGACCGTCACTGAGTAAGCCCCACAAAAATGGTGCGAGTGTACTCGACAATGATGCACGACTGAGCACCCGGATGCACGAACGAGTGTCCAAAAATATGAAATAATGAGGAATCCTTCGCAAAACAGGAGAAAACAATAAATATTAATAAAATAATAAGAGACGCCCAGGGACGGGCCCAACAGTCGGCCGGCCGGCCGTGCCCTATCCATCGTCGGTCCGTGCCTCTCCCATTATTTTCCTTATTTTTTGTTATTTCGTGAACTCGCGAAAACTCTTTGGTTTTAGCAACTTTCCTTGTTTTTGCAGAACTCGTGAATTCTCCATAACTTGGTGGATTCACGAAATAATATTATAAAATAAGGAGAGGTGTGCGGGACCGGGGAACCTAACCGGTCGGCCATGCCTAAGCCGTGGCCGGTCCCACACCTCACAATCCTTAGATTTTTATAATTATTATTCCCTAATCTCACGAAACTCCTCTGTTTCAACAAAAACTCGTGGATTCTCCATAATTTCAAGGATTCATGAAAAATAATAAAATAGGGAAAGGTATGCGGGACCGGGCAACCTAGCCGGACGGCCATACCCTAGACATGGCCGGTCCCACACCTTGTAATCCCTAATCTTTCATAATTATTATTTTCCTTAATTCATGAAACTCCTGGGGTTTGAGCAAAATTCATGATTTCTCCATATTTTCTCGAATATTGCTCAAATCACGAAAAACCAAAAGCCAACATAGTCACACGACTGGATAGCCTCTCACGACAATTTTAAATATTAAAAAACTTTTATTTTAATATTCTCAAAATATTGAAGAATTGAGAATACATGCTCATTCCAATAAAAATCGAGAATTCTCAGTCAAGATGAAACTCTTCTGAAAATTCACTACGAAAATAAGCCGTTACCTACACTTTTGTGTATTATTTTGAACCATCCTCTTAAATTTACCAGTTTTTGTATTTTATTAGATGTTTTAAACAGATTCTAGCAGTCCAGTTGACATCTATTAATTCTTCAATCTTAAAGAACTATGAATTATTGATAATAAGCCTACCACGAAACTAAGAAATTACGTATACATTTGTGTATTCTTTTGAACCAACTCCTAAATTTACCAGTTTTACTTTAATATTAGATGTTTTAAACAGTTTCTAGCGGTCCAGGTGAAATCTATTAGATCTTTAATCTTAATGAACTATAAGTTATTGATAATAAGCCTACTACGAAACTTAGCCGTTACCTACACTTTTGTGTATTCTTTTGAACCATCCTCTTAAATTTACCAGTTTTAGTATTTTAATAGATGTTTTAAACAGTTTCTAGCGGTCCAGTTGACATCTATTAATTCTTAAATCTTAAAGAACTATGAGTTATTGATAATAAGCCTAGTCCGAAACTAAGCAATTACCTATACGTTTATGTATTCTTTTGAACCATCCTCTTAAATTTACCAGTTTTAGTTTTTAATAGATGTTTTAAACATTTTCTAGTGGTCCAGGTGACATCTATTAGTTCTTTAATCTTAATCAACTATGAGTTATTGATAATAAGCCTACTAAGAAACTATGCACTTACCTATATTTTTGGGTATTCGATTGAACCACCCTATTAAATTTACCAGTTTTAGTATATTATTAGATGTTTAAAACAAATTCTGGCAGTTCAGGTAACATCAGTTAATTCTTTAATCTTAACGAACTATGAGTTATTGATAATAAGCCTAAAACCAAACTAAGCCGTTACCTATACTTTTGTGTATTATTTTGAACCATCGTCTTAAATTTACCAGTTTTAGTATATTATTAGATGTTTTAAACAGTTTCGAGCGGTCCAGTTGACATTTATTAATTTTTTAATCTTAAAGAACTATGAGTTATTGATAATAAGGCTACTATAAAATTAAGCAGCTACCTATACTTTTGTGTATTCTTTTGAACCATCCTCTAAAATTTACCTGTTATTGTATATTATTAGATGTTTTAAACAGTTTCGAGCGGTCCAGTTGACATCTATTAATTCTTTAATCTTAAAGAACTATGAGTTATTGATAATAAGGCTAGTACGAAACTAAGCAGCTACCTATACTTTTGTGTATTCTTTTGAACCATCCTCTAAAATTTACCTGTTTTTGTATATTATTAGATGTTTTAAACAGTTTCTGGCGGTCCAGGTGACATCAATTAATTCTTTAATCTTGAAGAACTATGAGTTATTGATAATAAGCCTACCACGAAACTAAGAAATTACCTATACGTTTGTGTGTTCTTTTGAACCATCCTCTTAAATTTACCAGTTTTAGTATTTTATTAGATGTTTTAAACAGTTTCTAGCGGTCCATTTGACATCAATTAAATCTTTAATCTTGAAGAACTATGAGTTATTGATAATAAGCCTACTACGAAACTAAGCAATTACCTATTTTTTTTGTACTCGTTTGAACCATCCTCTTAAATTTACCAATTTTAGTATATTATTAGGTGTTTTAAACACTTTCTAGAGAAACTGTCCAGGTGACATCTGTTAATTCTTTAATCTTGAAGAACTATGAGTTATTGATAATAAGCCTACTACGAAATTAAGCAGCTACCTATATTTTTTTTGTACTCGTTTGAACCATCCTCTAAAATTTACCAATTTTAGTATATTATTAGGTGTTTTAAACAGTTTCTAGCGGTCCAGGTGACATCTGTTAATTCTTTAATCTTAAAGAACTATGAGTTATTGATAATAAGCCTACTACGAAATTAAGCAGCTACCTATACTTTTGCGTATTCTTTCGAACCATCCTCTTAAATTAACCGATTTTAGTTTATTATTAGATGTTTTAAGCAGTTTCTAGTTGTCCAGGTACATCTATTAGTTCTTTAATCTTAATGAACTATGAGTTATTGATAATAAGCCTACTACGAAACTAAGCCGTTACCTATACTTTTGTGTATTCTTTTGAACCATCCTCTTAAATTTTCCAGTTTTGGTATTTTATTAGATGTTTCAAACAGTTTATAGCGGTCCAGTTGACATCTATTAGTTCTTTAATCTTGAAGAACTATGAGTTATTGATAATAAGCCTACAACCAAACTAAGCTGTTACTTATACTTTTGTGTATTCTTTGGAACCATCCTCTTAAATTTTCCAGTTTTTGTATATTATTAGATGTTTTATACAGTTTCTAGCGGTCTAGTTGACATTTATTAATTTTTTAATCTTGAAGAACTATGAGTTATTGATAATAAGCCTACTACAAAATTAAGAAGCTACCTATACTTTTGTGTATTCTTTTAAACCATCCTCTAAAATTTACCTGTTTTTGTACATTATTAGATGTTTTAAACAGTTTCTAGCGGTCCAGGTGACATCTATTAATTCTTTATTCTTAAAGAACTATGAGTTATTGATAATAAGCCTACTACGAAACTAAGCAGGTACCTATACTTTTGTGTATTTTTTTGAACCATCCTCTTAAATTAACCGGTTTCAGTTTATTATTAGATGTTTTAAGCAGTTTCTAGCTGTCCAGGTGACATCTATTAGTTCTTTATTCTTAATGAACTATGAGTTATTGATAATAAGCCTACTACGAAACTAAGCAGGTACCTACACTTTTGTGTATTCTTTTGAACCATCCTCTTAAATTTACCGGTTTTAGTTTTTTATTAGATGTTTTAAGCAGATTCTAGCGGTCCAGTTGACATCTATTAGTTCTTTAATCTTGAAGAACTATGAGTTATTGATAATAAGCCTACCACGAAACTAAGTCGTTACCTATACGTTTGTGTATTCTTTTGAACCATCCTCTTAAATTTACCAGTTTTAGTATTTTATTATATGTTTTAAACAGTTTCTAGCGGTCCAGTTGACATCTATTAATTCTTAAATTTTGAAGAACTATGAGTTATTGATAATAAGCCTAGTCCGAAACTAAGCAATTACCTATAGGTTTGTGTATTCTTTTGAACCATCCTCTTAAATTTACCAGTTTTAGTTTTTATTAGATGTTTTAAACAGTTTCTAGTGGTCCAGTTGACATCTATTAAATCTTTAATCTTGAAGAACTATGAGTTATTGATAATAAGCCTACCACGAAACTAAGAAATTACCTATACGTTTGTGTATTCTTTTGAACCATCCTCTAAATTTACTAGTTTTAGTTTATTATTATATGTTTTAAATAGTTTCTAGCTGTCCTGGTGACATCTGTTAAATCTTTAATCTTTAAGAACTATGAGTTATTGATAATAAGCCTACTACGAAACTAAGTAGTTACCTATATTTTTATTACTCGTTTGAACCATCCTCTTAAATTTACCAGTTTTAGTATATTATTAGGTGTTTTAAACACTTTCTAGAAGTCCAGGTGACATCTGTTAAATCTTTAATCTTAATGAACTACGAGTTATTGATAATACGCCTACTACGAAATTAAGCCGCTACCTATACTTTTGTGTATTCTTTTGAACCATCCTCTAAAATTTTCCTGTTTTTGTATATTATTAGATGTTTTAAACAGTTTCTAGCGGTCCAGGTGACATCTATTAATTCTTTAATCTTAAAGAACTATGAGTTATTGATAATAAGCCTACTACGAAATTAAGCAGCTACCTATACTTTTGCGTATTCTTTCGAACCATCCTCTTAAATTAACCGGTTTTAGTTTATTATTAGATGTTTTAAGCAGTTTCTAGTTGTCCAGGTGACATCTATTAGTTCTTTAATCTTAATGAACTATGAGTTATTGATAATAAGCCTACTACGAAACGAAGCCGTTACCTACACTTTTGTGTATTCTTTTGAACCATCCTCTTAAATTTTCCAGTTTTAGTATTTTATTAGATGTTTTAAACAGTTTCTAGCGGTCCAGTTGACATCTATTAATTCTTTAATCTTGAAGAACTATGAGTTATTGATAATAAGCCTACAACCAAACTAAGCCGTTACCTATACTTTTGTGTATTCTTTTGAACCATCGTATTAAATTTACCATTTTTAGTATATTATTAGATGTTTTAAACAGTTTCTAGCGGACCATTTGACATTTATTAATTTTTTAATCTTAAAGAACTATGAGTTATTGATAATAAGCCTACTACAAAATTAAGCAGCTACCTATACTTTTGTGTATTCTTTTGAACCATCCTCTAAAATTTACCTTTTTTTTGAATATTATTAGATGTTTTAAACAGTTTCTAGCGGTCCGGGTGACATCTATTAATTCTTCAATCTTAAAGAACTTTGAGTTATTGATAATAAGCCTAGTCCGAAACTAAGTAATTACCTATACGTTTGTGTGATCTTTTGAACCATCCTCTTAAATTTACCAGTTTTAGTATTTTATTAGATGTTTTAAACAGTTTCTAGCGGTCCAGTTGACATCTATTAATTCTTAAACCTTAAAGAACTATGAGTTATTGATAATAAGCCTAGTCCGAAACTAAGCAATTACCTATACGTTTGTGTATTCTTTTGAACCATCCTCTTAAATTTACCAGTTTTAGTATTTATTAGATGTTTTAAACAGTTTCTAGTGGTCCAGGTGACATCTATTAATTCTTTAATCTTAAAGAACTATGAGTTATTTATAATAAGCCTACTACGAAATTAAGCAGCTACCTATACTTTTGCGTATTCTTTTGAACCATCCTCTTAAATTTACCAGTTTTAGTATTTTATTAGATGTTTTAAACAGTTTCTAGCAGTCCAGTTGACATCAATTAAATCTTTAATCTTGAAGAACTATGAGTTATTGATAATAAGCCTACCACGAAACTAAGAAATTAGCTATACGTTTGTGTATTCTTTTGAACCATCCTCTTAATTTACT
Source organism: Papaver somniferum (assembly GCF_003573695.1). Classification (NCBI taxonomy): domain Eukaryota; kingdom Viridiplantae; phylum Streptophyta; class Magnoliopsida; order Ranunculales; family Papaveraceae; genus Papaver; species Papaver somniferum. Next base: position 7,973,253 of record NW_020620825.1, on the reverse strand, counting down.
AGTTTTAGTTTATTATTATATGTTTTAAATAGTTTCTAGCTGTCCCGGTGACATCTGTTAAATCTTTAATCTTGAAGAACTATGAGTTATTGATAATAAGCCTACAACCAAACTAAGCAGTTACCTATATTTTTTGTACTCGTTTGAACCATCCTATTAAATTTACCAGTTTTAGTATATTATTAGGTGTTTTAAACACTTTCTAAAAGTCCAAGTGACATCTGTTAATTCTTTAATCTTAACGAACTATGAGTTATTGATAATACGCCTACTACGAAATTAAGCAGCTACCTATACTTTTGTGTATTCTTTTGAACCATCCTCTAAAATTTACTTGTTTTTGAATATTATTAGATGTTTTAAAAAGTTTCTAGCGGTCCGGTTGACATCTACTAATTCTTTAATCTTAAAGAACTATGAGTTATTGATAATAAGCCTACTACGAAATTAAGCAGCTACCTATACTTTTGTGTATTTTTTTGAACCATCCTCTTAAATTAACCGGTTTCAGTTTATTATTAGATGTTTTAAATAGATTCTAGCGGTCCAGTGGACATATATTAAATCTTTAATCTTAATGAACTATGAGTTATTGATAATAAGCCTACCACGAAACTAAGAAATTACCTATACGTTTGTGTATTCTTTTGAACCATCCTCTTAAATTTACCAGTTTTAGTATTTTATTAGATGTTTTAAACAGTTTCCAGCGGTCCAGTTGACATCTATTAATTCTTTAATCTTAAAGAACTATGAGTAATTGATAATAAGCCTACAACGAAATTAAGCAGCTACCTATACTTTTGTGTATTCTTTTGGACCATCCTCTTAAATTAACCGGTTTTAGTTTATTATTAGATGTTTTAAGCAGTTTCTAGCTGTCCAGGTGACATCTATCAATTCTTTAATCTTAATGAGCTATGAGTTATTGATAATAAGTCTACTACGAAACTAAGTTGTTACCTACACTTTTGTGTATTCTTTTGAACCATCCTCTTAAATTTACCAGTTTTAGTATTTTATTAGATGTTTTAAACATTTTATAGAAGTCCAGTTGATATCTATTAATTATTTAAACTTAAAGAACTATGAGTTATTGATAATAAGCCTAGTACGAAACTAAGAAATTACCTATACATTTGTGTATTCTTTTGAATCATCCTCTTAGATTTACCATTTTTAGTTTATTATTATATGTTTTAAACAGTTTCTAGCGGTCCAGGTGACATCTATTAGTTCTTTAATCTTAATGAACTATGAGTTATTGATAATAAGCCTACTACGAAACTAAGCAATTACCTATATTTTTTTGTATTATTTTGAACCATCCTCTTAAATTTACCAGTTTTAGTATATTATTAGATGTTTAAAACAGTTTCTAGCAGTTCAAGTGACATCTGTTAATTCTTTAATCTTAACGAACTATGAATTATTGATAATAAGCCTACAACCAAACTTAGCCGTTACCTATACTTTTGTGTATTCTTTTGAACCATCGTCTTAAATTTACTAGTTTTGGTTTATTATTAGATGTTTTAAATAGTTTCTAGCTGTCCAGGTGACATCTATTAGTTCTTTAATCTTAATGAACTATGAGTTATTGACAATAAGCCTACTACGAAACTACGCAATCACCTATATTTTTGTGTATTATTTTTAACCATCCTTTTAAATTTACCAATTTTAGTAAATTATTAGATGTTTAAAACAGTTTTTAGCAGTTCAGGTGACATCTGTTAATTCTTTAATCTTAATGAACTATGAATTATTGATAATAAGCCTACAACCAAAGTTAGCCGTTACCTATAATTTTGTGTATTCTTTTGAACCATCGTCTTAAATTTACCAGTTTTAGTAAATTATTAGATGTTTTAAACAGTTTCTAGCGGTCCAGGTGACATCTATTAGTTCTTTAATCTTAATGAACTATGAGTTATCGATACTAAGCCTATTACGAAACTAAGCAATTACCTATATTTTTGTGTATTCTTTTGAACCATCCTCTTAAATTTACCTGTTTTAGTATATTATTAGATGTTTAAAACAGTTTCTAGCAGTTCAGGTGACATCTGTTAATTCTTTAATCTTAACGAACTATGAATTATTGTTAATAAGCCTACAACCAAACTTATCCGTTACCTATACTTTTGTGTATTCTTTTGAACCATCGTCTTAAACTTACCAGTTTTAGTATATTATTAGATGTTTTAAACAGTTTCTAGCGGACTAGTTGACATTTATTAATTCTTTAATCTTAAAGAACTATGAGTTATTGTTAATAAGCCTACTACGAAATTAAGCAGCTACCTATACTTTTCTATTTTCGTTTGAATCATCCTCTAAATTTTACCAGTTTTTGTATATTATTAGATGTTTTAAACAGTTTCTAGCGGTCCAGGTGATATCTATTAATTCTTTAATCTTAAAGAACTATGAGTTATTCATATTAAGCCTAGTACGAAACTAAGCAATTACCTATACGTTTGTGTATTCTTTTGAACCATCCTCTTACATTTACCAATTTTAGTTTTTATTAGATGTTTTAAACAGTTTCTAGCGGTCTAGGTGACATCTATTAGTTCTTTAATCTTAATGAACTATGAGTTATTGATAATAAGCCTACTACGAAACTAAGCAATTACCTATATTTTTGTGTATTCGTTTGAACCATCCTCTTAAATTTACCAGTTTTAGTATATTAGTAGATGCTTAAAACAATTTCTGGCAGTTCAGGTGACATATGTTAATTCTTTAATCTTAACGAACTATGAGTTATTGATAATAAGCCTACAACCAAACTAAGCCGTTACCTATACTTTTGTGTATTTTTTTGAACCATCGTTTTAAATTTACCAGTTTTAGTATATTATTAGATGTTTTAAACAGTTTCTAGCGGTCCATTTGACATTTATTAATTCTTTAATCTTAATGAACTATGAGTTATTGATAATAAGCCTACTACGAAACTAAGCCGTTACCTACACTTTTATGTATTCTTTTTAACCATCCTATTACCAGTTTTAGTATTTTATTAGATGTTTTAAACAGTTTCCAGCAGTCCAGTTGACATCTATTAAATCTTTAATCCTGAAGAACTATGAGTTATTGATAATAAGCCTACCACGAAACTAAGCAATTACCTACTCTTTTGTGTATTCTTTTGAACCAACCTCTTAAATTTACCAGTTTTAGTATTTTATTAGATGTTTTAAACAGTTTCTAGCGGTCCAGTTGACATTTATTAATTTTTTAATCTTAAAGAACTATGAGTTATTGATAATAAGCCTACTAAAAAAATTAAGCAGCTACCTATACTTTTGTGTAATATTTTGAACCATCCTCTAAAATTTACCTGTTTTTGTATATTATTAGATGTTTTAAACAGTTTCTAGCAGTTCAAGTGACATCTGTTAATTCTTTAATCTTAACGAACTATGAATTATTGATAATAAGCCTACTACGAAATTAAGCATCTACCTATACTTTTGTGTATTCTTTAGAACCATCCTCTGAAATTAACCGGTTTTAGTTTATTATTAGATGTTTTAAGCAGTTTCTAGCTGTCCAAGTGACATCTATTAGTTCTTTAATCTTAATGAGCTATGAGTTATTGATAATAAGTCTACTACGAAACTAAGTCGTTACCTACACTTTTGTGTATTCTTTTGAACCATCCTCTTAAATTTACCAGTTTTAGTATTTTATTAGATGTTTTAAACATTTTATATAAGTCCAGTTGACATCTATTAAATATTTAATCTTGAAGAACTATGAGTTATTGATAATAAGCCTACCCTGAAACTAACCAATTACCTACTCTTTTGTGTTTTCTTTTGAACCAACCTCTTAAATTTACCAGTTTTAGTATTTTCTTTGATGTTTTAAACAGTTTCCAGCGGTCCAGTTGATATCTATTAATTATTTAAAGTTAAAGAACTATGAGTTATTTATAATAAGCCTAGTACGAAACTAAGAAATTACCTATACATTTGTGTATTCTTTGAACCATCCTCTTAGATTTACCAGTTTTAGTTTATTATTATATGTTTTAAACAGTTTCTAGCGGTCCAGGTGACATCTATTAGTTCTTTAATCTTAATGAACTATGAGTTATTAATAATAATCCTACTACGAAACTAAGCAATTACATATATTTTTTTGTATTAGTTTGAACCATCCTCTTAAATTTACCAGTTTTAGTATATTATTATATGTTTAAAACAGTTTCTAGCAGTTCAAGTGACATCTGTTAATTCTTTATTCTTAACGAACTATGAATTATTGATAATAAGCGTACAGCCAAACTTAGCCGTTACCTATACTTTTGTGTATTCTTTTGAACCATCGTCTTAAATTTACTAGTTTTGGTTTATTATTAGATGTTTTAAATAGTTTCTAGCTGTCCAGGTGACATCTATTAGTTCTTTAATCTTAATGAACTATGAGTTATTGATAATAAGCCTACTACGAAACTAAGCAATCACCTATATTTTGGTGTATTATTTTTGACCATCCATTTAAATTTACCAATTTTAGTATATTATTAGATGTTTAAAACAGTTTCTAGCAGTTCAGGTGATATTTGTTAATTCTTTAATCTTAACGAACTATGAGTTATTGATAATAAGCCTACTACGAAATTAACCAACTACCTGTACTTTTGTGTATTCTTTTGAACCATCCTCTTAAATTTACCAGTTTTAGTTAATTATTAGATGTTTTAAACTGTTTCTAGAGGTCCGGGTGACATCCATTAATTCTTTAATCTTAATGAACTATGAATTATTGATAATAAGCCTACTACGAAACTAAGTCGTTATCTACACTTTTATGTATTCTTTTGAACCATGCTCTTAAATTTACCAGTTTTAGTATTTTATTTGAAGTTTTAAACATTTTCTAGCGGTCCAGTTGACATCTATTAATTATTTAATCTTAAAGAACTATGAGTTATTGATAATAAGCCTACCACGAAACTAAGCAATTACCTATACGTTAGTGTATTCTTTTGAACCACACAATTAAGTTTACAAGTTTCAGTTTATTATTAAATGTTTTAAGCAGTTTCTAGCGGTCTAGGTGACATCTATTAGTTCTTTAATCTTAATGAACTATGAGTTATTGATAATAAGCCTACTACGAAACTAATCCGTTACCTACACTTTTGTGTATTCTTTTGAACCATCCTCTTAAAAATTTACCAGTTTTAGTATTTTATTAGATGTTTTAAACAGTTTCCAGCGGTTCAATTGACATCTATTAATTCTTTAATCTTAAAGAACTATGAGTTATTCATATTAAGCCTAGTACGAAACTAAGCAATTACCTATACGTTTGTGTATTCTTTTGAACCATCCTCTTACATTTACCAGTTTTAGTTTTTATTAGATGTTTTAAACAGTTTCTAGCGGTCTAGGTGACATCTATTAGTTCTTTAATCTTAATGAACTATGAGTTATAGATAATAAGCCTACTACGAAACTAAGCAATTACCTATATTTTTGTGTATTCATTTGAACCATCCTCTTAAATTTACCAGTTTTAGTATATTATTAGATGCTTAAAACAATTTCTGGCAGTTCAGGTGACATATGTTAATTATTTAATCTTAACGAACTATGAGTTATTGATAATAAGCCTAAAACCAAACTAAGCCGTTACCTATACTTTTGTGTATTCTTTTGAACCATCGTTTTAAATTTACCAGTTTTAGTATATTATTAGATGTTTTAAACAGTTTCTAGCGGTCCACTTGACATTTATTAATTCTTTAATCTTAACGAACTATGAGTTATTGATAATAAGCCTACTACGAAACTAAGTCGTTACCTACACTTTTATGTATTCTTTTGAACCATCCTCTTATATTTACCAGTTTTAGTATTTTATTAGATGTATGAAACAATTTCTAGCGGTCCAGTTGACATCTATTAAATCTTTAATCCTGAAGAACTATGAGTTATTGATAATAAGCCTACCACGAAACTAAGTAATTACCTACTCTTTTGTGTATTCTTTTGAACCAACCTCTTAAATTTACCAGTTTTAGTATTTTATTAGCTGTTTCAAACAGTTTCTAGCGGTCCAGTTGACATTTATTAATTTTTTAATCTTAAAGAACTATGAGTTATTGATAATAAGCCTACTAAAAAATTGAGCAGTTACCTATACTTTTGTATAATCTTTTGAACCATCCTCTAAAATTTACCTGTTTTTGTATATTATTAGATGTTTTAAACCGTTTCTAGCAGTTCAAGTGACATCTGTTAATTCTTTAATCTTAACGAACTATGAATTATTTATAATAAGCTTACTACGAAATTAAGCATCTACCTATAATTTTGTGTATTCTTTTGAACCATCCTCTTAAATTAACCGGTTTTAGTTTATTATTATATGTTTTAAGCAGTTTCTAGCTGTCCAGGTGACATCTATTAGTTCTTTAATCTTAATGAACTATGAGTTATTGATAATAAGCCTACTACGAAACTAAGTCGTTACCTAAACTTTTATGTATTCTTTTGAACCATCCTCTTATATTTACCAGTTTTAGTATTTTATTAGATGTTTTAAACAGTTTCTAGCGGTCCAGTTGACATTTATTAAATCTATAATCCTGAAGAACTATGAGTTATTGATAATAAGCCTACCACGAAACTAAGCAATTACCTACTCTTTTGTGTATTCTTTTGAACCAAACCTCTTAAATTTACCAGTTTTAGTATTTTATTAGATGTTTTAAACAATTTCTAGCGGTCTAGTTGACATCTATTAATTATTTAATCTTAAAGAACTATGATTTATTGATAATAAGCCTAGTACGAAACTAAGCAATTACCTATACGTTTGTGTATTATTTTAAACCATCCTCTTAAATTTACCAATTTTAGTTTATTATTAGATGTTTTAAACAGTTTTAGCGGTCCATGTGACATCTATTAGTTCTTTAATCTTTATGAACTACGAGTTATTGATAATAATCCTATATTTTTGTGTATTCTTTTGAACCATCCTCTTAAATTTACCAGTTTTAATATATTATTAGATGTTTAAAACAGTTTTTAGCAGTTCAGGTGACATCTGTTAATTCTTTAATCTTAAGGAACTATGAATTATTGACAATAAGCCTACAACCAAACTTAGCCGTTACCTATACTTTTGTGTATTCTTTTGAACCATCCTCTTAAATTAACCACTTTTAGTTTATTATTAGATGTTTTCAGCAGTTTCTAGTTGTCCAGGTGACATCTATTAAATCTATAATCCTGAAGAACTATGAGTTATTGATAATAAGCCTACAACGAAACTAAGCAATTACCTACTCTTTTGTGTATTCTTTTGAACCAACCTCTTAAATTTACCAGTTTTAGTATTTTATTAGATGTTTTAAACAGTTTCTAGCGGTCCAGTTGACATCTATTAATTATTTAATATAAAAGAACTATGAGTTATTGATTATAAGCCTGGTACGAAACTAAGCAATTACCTATACGTTTGTGAATTCTTTTGAACCATCCTCTTAAATTTACCAGTTTTAGTTTATTATTAGATGTTTTAAACAGTTTTCGCGGTCCAGGTGACATCTATTAGTTCTTTAATCTTAATGAACTATGAGTTATTGATAATAAGCCTATATTTTTGTGTATTCTTTTGAACCATCCTCTTAAATTTACCAGTTTTAGTATATTATTAGATGTTTAAAACAGTTTTTAGCAGTTCAGGTGACATCTGTTAACTTTTTAATCTTAATGAACTATGAATTATTGATAATAAGCCTACAACCAAAGTTAGCCGTTACCTATAATTTTGTGTATTCTTTTGAACCATCATCTTAAATTTACCAGTTTTAGTATATTATTAGATGTTTAAAACAGTTTCTAGCAGTTCAGGTGACATCTGTTAATTCTTTAATCTTAACGAACTATGAATTATTGTTAATAAGCCTACAACCAAACTTAGCCGTTGCCTATACTTTTGTGTATTCTTTTAAACCATCGTCTTAAATTTACCAGTTTTCGTATATTATTAGTTTCTAGCGGTCCAGGTGACATCTATTAGTTCTTTAATCTTAATGAACTATGAGTTATCGATAATAAGCCTATTACGAAACTAAGCAATTACCTATATTTTTGTGTATTCTGTTGAACCATCCTCTTAAATTTACCTGTTTTAGTATATTATTAGATGTTTAAAACAGTTTCTAGCAGTTCAGGTGACATCTGTTAATTCGTTAATCTTAACGAACTATGAATTATTGTTAATAAGCCTACAACCAAACTTAGCCGTTACCTATACTTTTGTGTATTCTTTTGAACTATCGTATTAAATTTACCAGTTTTAGTATATTATTAGATGTTTTAAACAGTTTCTAGCGGACCAGTTGACATTTATTAATTCTTTAATCTTAAAGAACCATGAGTTACTGTTAATAAGCCTACTACGAAATTAAGCATCTACCTATACTTTTCTGTTTTCGTTTGAACCGTCCTCTAAATTTTACCAGTTTTTGTATATTATTAGATGTTTTAAAAGTTTCTAGCGGTCCAGGTGACATCTATTATTTCTTTAATTTTAAAGAAGTATGAGTTATTAATAATAATCCTACTACGAAACTAAGCCGTTCCCTAGACTTTTGTGTATTCTTTTGAACCATTCTCTTAAATTTACCAGTTTTAGTATTTTATTAGATGTTTTAAACAGTTTCTAGCGGTCCAGTTGACATCTATTAAACCTTTAATCCTGAAGAACTATGAGTTATTGATAATAAGCCTACCACGAAACTAAGTAATTACCTACTCTTTTGTGTATTCTTTTGAACCAACCTCTTAAATTTACCAGTTTTAGTATTTTATTAGATGTTTTAAACAGTTTCTAGCGGTCCAGTTGACATTTATTAATTTTTTAATCTTAAAGAACTATGAGTTATTCATAATAAGCCTACTAAAAAATTGAGCAGTTACCTATACTTTTGTGTAATCTTTTGAATCATCTTCTAAAATTTACCTGTTTTTGTATATTATTAGATGTTTTAAACCGTTTCTAGCAGTTCAAGTGACATCTGTTAATTCTTTAATCTTAACGAACTATGAATTATTTATAATAAGCCTACTACGAAATTAAGCATCTACCTATACTTTTGTGTATTCTTTTGAACCATCCTCTTAAATTAACCGGTTTTAGTTTATTATTAGATGTTTTAAGCAGTTTCTAGCTGTCCAGGTGACATCTATTAGTTCTTTAATCTTAATGACCATGAGTTATTGATAATAAGCCTACTACGAAACTAAGTCGTTACCTAAACTTTTATGTATTCTTTTGAACCATCCTCTTATATTTACCAGTTTTAGTATTTTATTAGATGTTTTAAACAGTTTCTAGCGGTCCAGTTGACATCTATTAAATCTATAATCCTGAAGAACTATGAGTTATTGATAACAAGGCTACCACGAAACTAAGCAATTACCTACTCTTTTGTGTATTCTTTTGAACCAAACCTCTTAAATTTACCATTTTTAGTTTATTATTAGATGTTTTAAACAGTTTTAGTGGTCCAGGTGACATCTATTAGTTCTTTAATCTTAATGAACTATGAGTTATTGATAATTAGCCTATATTTTTGTGTATTCTTTTTAACCATCCTCTTAAACCAGTTTTAGTATATTATTAGATGTTTAAAACAGTTTTTAGCAGTTCAGGTGACATCTGTTAATTTTTTAATCTTAATGAACTATGAATTATTGATAATAAGCCTACAACCAAAGTTAGCCGTTACCTATAATTTTGTGTATTCTTTTGAACCATCGTCTTAAATTTACCAGTTTTAGTATATTATTAGATGTATAAAACAGTTTTTAGCAGTTCAGGTGACATCTGTTAATTCTTTAATCTTAACGAACTTTGAACTATTGTTAATAAGCCTACAACCAAACTTAGTCGTTGCCTATACTTTTGTGTATTATTTTAAACCATAGTCTTAAATTTACCAGTTTTAGTATATTATTAGATGTTTTAAACAGTTTCTAGCGGTCCAGGTGACATCTATTAGTTCTTTAATCTTAATGAACTATGATTTAACGACAATAAGCCTATTACGAAACTAAGCAATTACCTATATTTTTGTGTATTCTTTTGAACCATCCTTTTAAATTTACCTGTTTTAGTATATTATTAGATGTTTAAAACAGTTTCTAGCAGTTCAGGTGACATCTGTTAATTCGTTAATCTTAACGAACTATGAATTATTGTTAATAAGCATACAACCAAACTTAGCCGTTACCTATACTTTTGTGTATTCTTTTGAACCATCGTCTTAAATTTACCAGTTTTAGTATATTATTAGATGTTTTAAACAGTTTCTAGCGGACCAGTTGACATTTATTAATTCTTTAATCTTAAAGAACCATGAGTTACTGTTAATAAGCCTACTACGAAATTAAGCAGCTACCTATACTTTTCTGTTTTCGTTTGAACCGTCCTCTAAATTTTACCAGTTTTTGTATATTATTAGATGTTTTAAACAGTTTCTAGCGGTCCAGGTGACATCTATTATTTTTTTAATTTTAAAGAAGTATGAGTTATTAATAATAATCCTACTACGAAACTAAGTCGTTCCCTAGACTTTTGTGTATTCTTTTGAACCATTCTCTTAAACTTACCAGTTTTAGTATTTTATTAGATGTTTTAAACAGTTTCTAGCGGTCCAGTTGACATCTATTAAATCTTTAATCTTAAAGAACTATGAGTTATTGATAATAAGCCTACCACGAACCTAAGCAATTACTTATACGTTTGTGTATTCTTTTGAACCATCCTCTTAAATTTACCAGTTTAAGTTTATTATTAGCTGTTTTAAATTGTTTCTAGCAGTCCAGGTGACATCTCTTAATTCTTTAATCTTAACGAACTATGAGTTATTGATAATAAGCCTACTTCGAAATTAAGCAGTTACCTATACTTTTGTGTATTCTTTTGAACCATCCTCTTAAATTAACCACTTTTAGTTTATTATTAGATGTTTTCATCTGTTTCTAGTTGTCCAGGTGACATCTATTAGTTCTTTAATCTTAATGAACTACGAGTTACTGATAATAAGCCTACTACGAAACTAAGCCGTTCCCTAGACTTTTGTGTATTCTTTTGAACCATTCTCTTAAATTTACCAGTTTTAGTATATTATTAGATGTTTTAAACAGTTTCTAGCAGTCCAGGTGACATCTTTTAATACTTTAATCTTAACGAAGTATGAGTTATTGATAATAAGCCTATTGCCAAACTAAGTCGTTACCTATACTTTTGTGTATTCTTTTGAACCATCGTCTTAAATTTACCAGTTTTAGTATATTATTAGATGTTTTAAACAGTTTATAGCGGTCCAGTTGACAATTATTAATTCTTTAATATGAAAGACCTATGTGTTATTGATAATAATCCTACTACAAAATTAAGCAGCTACCTATACTTTTGTGTATTCATTTGAACCATCCTCTAAAATTTACCTGTTTTTTATATTATTAGATGTTTTAAACAGTTTCTAACGGTCCAGTGACATCTATTAATTCTTTAATCTTAACGAACTATAAGTTATTTATAATAAGCCTACTACGAAATTAAGCAGCTACCTATACTTTTGTGTATTCTTTTGAACCATCCTCTTAAATTTACCGGTTTTAGTTTATTATTAGATGTTTTAAATTGTTTCTAGCGGTCCAGGTGACATCTATTATTTCTTAAATATTAATGAACTATGAGTTATTAATAATAATCCTACTACGAAGCTAAGTCGTTACCTACACTTTTGTATATTCTTTTGAACCATCCTCTTAAATTTACCAGTTTTAGTATTTTATTAGATGTTTTAAACAGTTTCTAGCGGTCCAGGTGACATCGATTAATTCTAAAATCTTAAAGAACTATGAGTTATTGATAATAAGCCTATTACGAAATTAAGCACCCACCTATAATTTTGTGTATTCTTTTGAACCATCCTTTTAAATTTACCAGTTTTAGTTTACGATTAGACGTTTTAAACAGTTTCTAGCGTCCAGTTGACATCTATTAGTTCTTTAATCTTAATGAACTATGAGTTAATGATAATAAGCCTACTACAAAACTAAGCCGTTACCTACACTTTTGTGTATTCTTTTGAACCATCCTCTTAAATTTACAAATTTTAGTAATTTATTAGATGCTTTAAACAGTTTCTAGCGGTCCAGTTGACATGTATTAATTCTTTAATCTTAAAGAACTATGAGTTATTGATAATAAGCCTACTACGATACTAAGCCGTTACCTACATTTTTGTGTATTCTTTTGAACCATCCTCTTAAATTTACCAGTTCTAGTAATTTATTAGATGTTTTAAACAATTTCTAGTGGTCCAGTTGACATGTATTAATTCTTTAATCTTAAAGAACTATGAGTTATTGATAATAAGCCTACTACGAAATTAAGCAGTTACCTATAATTTTGTGTATTCTTTATAACCATCCTCTTAAATTTACCAGTTTTAGTATTTTGTTAGATGTTTTAAACAGTTTCTAGCGGTCTAGTTGACATCTATTAAATCTTTAATCTTAAAGAACTATGAGTTATTGGTAATATGCCTACCACGAAACTAAGCAATTACCTATACGTTTGTGTATTCTTTTGGACCATCCTCTTAAATTTATCAGTTTTAGTTTATTATTAGATGTTTTAAACAGTTTCTAGCTGTCCAATTGACATATATTAATTCTTTAATCTTAAAGAACTATGAGTTATTGATAATAAGCCTACTACGAAATTAAGCAGCTACCTATACTTTTGTGTATTCTTTTGAACCATCCTCTAAAGTTTACCAGTTTTTGTATATTATTAGATGTTTTAAACAGTTTCTAGCGGTCCAGGTGACATCTATTAATTCTTTAATCTTAAAGAACTATGAGTATTTGATAATAAGCCTACTACGAAACTAAGCCGTTACCTACATTTTTGTGTATTGTTTTGAACCATCCTCTTAAATTTACCAGTTTTAGTAATTTATTAGATGTTTTAAACAGTTTCTAGTGGTCCAGTTGACATGTATTAATTCTTTAATCTTAAAGAACTATGAGTTATTGATAATAAGCCTACTACGAAATTAAGCAGTTACCTATAATTTTGTTTATTATTTTGAACCATCCTCTTAAATTTACCATTTTTAGTAATTTATTAGATGCTTTAAACAGTTTCTAGCGGTCCAGTTGACATGTATTAATTCTTCAATCTTAAAGAACTATGAGTTATTGATAATAAGCCTACTACGAAATTAAGCAGCTACCTATACTTTTGTGTATTCTTTATAACCATCCTCTTTTTTTAAACCATACTCTTAAATTTACAAGTTTTAGTATTCTATTAAATGTTTTAAACAGTTTCTAGCGGTCCAGTTGACATCTATTAATTCTTTAATCTTAAAAAACTATGAGTTATTGATAATAAGCCTACTACGAAACTAAGCCGTTACCTACATTTTTGTGTATTCTTTTGAACCATCCTCTTAAATTTACCAGTTTTAGTAATTTATTAGATGTTTTAAATAGTTTCTAGCTGTCCAGTTGACATCTATTCAATCTTTAATCTTGAAGAACTATAAGTTATTGATAATAAGCCTACTACGAAATTAAGCAGTTACCTATAATTTTGTGTATTCTTTATAACCATCCTCTTAAATTTACCAGTTTTAGTATTTTTTTAGATGTTTTAAACAGTTTCTAGCGGTCCAGTTGACATCTATTAAATCTTTAATCCTGAAGAACTATGAGTTAATGATAATAAGCCTACCACGAAACTAAGCAATTACCTATACCTTTGTGTATTCTTTTGAACCATCCTTTTAAATTTACAAATTTTAGTTTATTATTAGATGTTTTAAACAGTTTCTAGCGGTCTAGTTGACATCTATTAATTCTTTAACCTTAAAGAACTATGAGTTATTGATAATAAGCCTATTACGAAATTAAGCAGCCACCTATAATTTTGTGTATTATTTTGAACTATGAGTTTTAAATTTACCAGTTTTAGTTTATTATTAGATGTTTTAAACAGTTTCTAGCTGTCCAATTGACATATATTAATTCTTTAATCTTAAAGGACTATGAGTTATTGATAATAAGCCTACTACGATACTAAGCCGTTACCTACATTTTTGTGTATTCTTTTGAACCATCCTCTTAAGTTTACCAGTTTTAGTAATTTATTAGATGTTTTAAACAGTTTCTAGTGGTCCAGTTGACATGTATTAATTCTTTAATCCTAAAGAACTATGAGTTATTGATAATAAGCCTACTACGAAATTAAGCAGTTACCTATAATTTTGTGTATTCTTTATAACCATCCTCTTAAATTTACCAGTTTTAGTATTTTGATAGATGTTTTAAACAGTTTCTAGCGGTCCAATTGACATCTATTAAATCTTTAATCTTGAAAAACTATGAGTTATTGATAATAAGCCTACCACGAAACTAAGAAATTACCTATACCTTTGTGTATTATTTTGAAACATCGTCTTAAATTTACCAGTTTTAGTTTATTATTAGATTTTTTAAACAGTTTCTAGAAGTCCAGGTGACATCTGTTAATTCTTTAATCTTAACGAACTATGAGTTATTGATGATAAGCCTACTATGAAATTAAGCAGCTACCTATACTTTTGTGTATTCTTTTGAACCATCCTCTTAAATTTACCAGTTTTTGTTAATTATTAAATGTTTTAAACTGTTTCTAGCGGTCCAGGTGACATCTATTAGTTCTTTAATCTTAATGAACTATGAGTTATTGATAATAAGCCTACTACGGAACTAAGCCGCTACCTACACTTTTGTGTATTCTTTTGAACCATCCTTTAAAATTTACCAGTTTTTGTATTTTATTAGATATTTTAAACAGTTTCTAGCGGTCCAGTTGACATCTATTAATTCCTTAAGCTTAAAGAACTATGAGTTATTGATAATAAGCCTACCACGAAACTAAGCAATTACCTATACGTTTGTGTATTCTTTTGAACCATCCTCTTAAATTTACAAGAGTTAGTTTATTATTAGATGTTTTAAACAGTTTCTAGCGGTCCAGGTGACATATATTAGTTCTTTAATCTTAATGAACTATGAGTTATTGATAATAAGCCTACTACGAAACTAAGCCGTTACCTACATTTTTGTGTATTCTTTTGAACCAACCTCTTAAATTTACCAGTTTTAGTATTTTATTAGATGTTTTAAACAGTTTCTAACGGTCCAGTTGACATCTATTAATTATTTAATCTTAGAGAAATATGAGTTATTGATAATAAGCCTAGTACGAAACTAAGCAATTACCTATACGTTTGTGTATTCTTTTGAACTATCCTCTTAAATTTACCAGTTTTAGTTTATTGCTAAATGTTTTAAACAGTTTCTAGCGGTCTATGTGACATCTATTACTTCTTTAATCTTAATGAACTATGAGTTATTGATAATAAGCCTACTACGAAACTAAGCAATTACCTATATTTTTGTGTATTCGTTTGAACCATTCTCTTAAATTTAGTAGTTTTAGTATATTATTAGATGTTTAAAACAGTTTCTAGCAGTTCAGGTCACATCTGTTAATTCTTTAATTTTAAGGAACTATGAGTTATTGATAATAAGCCTAAAACCAAACTAAGCCGTTACCTATACTTTTGTGTATTCTTTTGAACCATCCTCTTAAATTTTCTAATTTTAGTATATTATTAGATGTTTTAAACAGTTTATAGCAGTCTAGGTGACATCTATTAGTTGTTTATTCTTAATGAACTATGAGTTATTGATAATAAGCTTACTACGAAACTAAGCCGTTACCTACACTTTTGTGTATTCTTTTGAACCATCCTCTTAAATTTACCAGTTCTAGTATTTTATTAGAAGTTTTAAACAGTTTCTAGCGGTCCAGTTGACATCTATTATATCTTTAATCTTAAAGATCTATGAGTTATTGATAATAAGCCTACTGTGAAACTAAGCAATTACATATATTTTTGTGTATTCTTTTGAACCACCCTCTTAAATTTACCAGTTTTAGTATATTATTAGATGTTTAAAACCATTTCTGGAAGTTCAGGTGACATCTGTTAATACTTTAATCTTAACGAAGTATGAGTTATTGATAATAAGCCTACAACCAAACTAAGTCGTTACCTATACTTTTGTGTATTCTTTTGAACCATCGTCTTAAATTTACCAGTTTTAGTATATTATTAGATGTTTTAAACAGTTTCTAGCGGTCCAGTTGACAATTATTAATTCTTTAATCTGAAAGAACTATGTGTTATTGATAATAAGCCTACCACAAAATTAAGCAGCTACCTACACTTTTGTGTATTCATTTGAACCGTCCTTTAAATTTTACCTGTTTTTTTATATTATTAGATGTTTTAAACAGTTTCTAGCGATCCAGTGACATTTATTAATTCTTTAATCTTAACGAACTATGAGTTATTGATAATAAGCCTACCACGAAATTAAGCAGCTACCTATATTTTTGTGTATTATTTTGAACCATCCTCTTAAATTTACCAGTTTTAGTTATTATTAGATGTTTTAAACTGTTTCTTGCGGTCCAGGTGACATCTATTATTTCTTAAATCTTAATGAACTATGAGTTATTGATAATAAGCCTATTACGAAGCTAAGTCGTTACCTACACTTTTGTATATTCTTTTGAACCATCCTCTTAAATTTACCAGTTTTAGTATTTTATTAGATGTTTTAAACGGTTTCTAGCGGCCTAGTTGACATCTATTAATTCTTTAATCTTGAAGAACTATGAGTTATTGATAATAAGCCTACCACGAAACTAAGCAATTACCAATACGTTTGTGTATTCTTTTGAACCATCCTCTTAAATTTACCAGTTTTAGTTTATTATTAGATGTTTTAAACAGTTTCTAGCAGTCCAGGTGACATCTGTTAATTCTTTAATCTTAACGAACTATGAGTTATTGATAATAAGCCGACTACGAAATTAAGCAGCTACCTATACTTTTGTGTATTCTTTTGAACCATCCTATTTTTTTAAACCATACACTTAAATTTACCAGTTTTAGTATTCTATTAAATGTTTTAAACTGTTTCTAGAGGTCCAGTTGACATCTATTCAATCTTTAATCTTGAAGAACTATAATTTATTGATAATAATCCTACTACGAAACTAAGCCGTTACCTACATTTTTGTGTATTCTTTTGAACCAACCTCTTAAATTTACCAGTTTTATTATTTTATTAGATGTTTTAAACATTTTCTAGCGGTCCAGTTGACATCTATTAAATCTTTAATCTTAAAAAACTATGAGTTATTGATAATAAGCCTACTACGAAACTAAGCAATTACCTATACATTTGTGTATTCTTTTGAACCATCCTCTTAAATTTACCAGTTTTAGTTTATTATTAGATGTTTTAAACAGTTTCTAGCGGTCTAGTTGACATTTATTAATTCTTTAATCTTAAAGAACTATAAGTTATTAATATCACGCCTACTACGAAACTTAGCAGTTACCTACACTTTTGTGTATTCTTTTGAACCAACCTCTTAAATTTACGAGTTTTAGTATATTATTAGATGTTTTAAACAGTTTCTAGCGGTCCGGGTGACATCGATTAATTCTTTAATCTTAAAGAACTATGAGTTATTGATAATAAGTCTATTACGAAATTAAGCAGCCACCTATAATTTTGTGTATTCTTTTGAACCATCCTTTTGAATTTAACAGTTTTAGTTTATTATTAGATGTTTTAAACAGTTTCTAGCGTCCAGTTGACATCTATTAGTGCTTTAATCTTAATGAACTATGAGTTATTGATAATAAGCCTACTACAAAACTAAGCCGTTACCTACACTTTTGTTTATTATTTTGAACCATCCTCTTAAATTTACCAGTTTTAGTAATTTATTAGAGTGTTTAAACAGTTTCTAGCGGTCCAGTTGACATGTATTAATTCTTCAATCTTAAAGAACTATGAGTTATTGGTAATATGCCTACCACGAAACTAAGCAATTACCTATACGTTTGTATATTCTTTTGAACCATCCTCTTAAATTTATAAGTTTTAGTTTATTATTAGATGTTTTGAACAGTTTCTAGTTGTCCAATTGACATATATTAATTCTTTAATCTTAAAGAACTAAGAGTTATTCATAATAAGCCTACTACGAAATTAAGCAGCTACCTATACTTTCGTGTATTCTTTTGAACTATCCTCTAAAGTTTACCAGTTTTTGTATATTATTAGATGCTTTAAACAGTTTCTAGCGGTCCAGTTGACATGTATTAATTCTTCAATCTTAAAGAACTATGAGTTATTGATAATAAGCCTACTACGAAATTAAGCAGCTACCTATACTTTTGTGTATTCTTTATAACCATCCTCTTTTTTTAAACCATACTCTTAAATTTACAAGTTTTAGTATTCTATTAAATGTTTTAAACAGTTTCTAGCGGTCCAGTTGACATCTATTAATTCTTTAATCTTAAAAAACTATGAGTTATTGATAATAAGCCTACTACGAAACTAAGCCGTTACCTACATTTTTGTGTATTCTTTTGAACCATCCTCTTAAATTTACCAGTTTTAGTAATTTATTAGATGTTTTAAATAGTTTCTAGCTGTCCAGTTGACATCTATTCAATCTTTAATCTTGAAGAACTATAAGTTATTGATAATAAGCCTACTACGAAATTAAGCAGTTACCTATAATTTTGTGTATTCTTTATAACCATCCTCTTAAATTTACCAGTTTTAGTATTTTTTTAGATGTTTTAAACAGTTTCTAGCGGTCCAGTTGACATCTATTAAATCTTTAATCCTGAAGAACTATGAGTTAATGATAATAAGCCTACCACGAAACTAAGCAATTACCTATACCTTTGTGTATTCTTTTGAACCATCCTTTTAAATTTACAAATTTTAGTTTATTATTAGATGTTTTAAACAGTTTCTAGCGGTCTAGTTGACATCTATTAATTCTTTAACCTTAAAGAACTATGAGTTATTGATAATAAGCCTATTACGAAATTAAGCAGCCACCTATAATTTTGTGTATTATTTTGAACTATGAGTTTTAAATTTACCAGTTTTAGTTTATTATTAGATGTTTTAAACAGTTTCTAGCTGTCCAATTGACATATATTAATTCTTTAATCTTAAAGGACTATGAGTTATTGATAATAAGCCTACTACGATACTAAGCCGTTACCTACATTTTTGTGTATTCTTTTGAACCATCCTCTTAAGTTTACCAGTTTTAGTAATTTATTAGATGTTTTAAACAGTTTCTAGTGGTCCAGTTGACATGTATTAATTCTTTAATCTTAAAGAACTATGAGTTATTGATAATAAGCCTACTACGAAATTAAGCAGTTACCTATAATTTTGTGTATTCTTTATAACCATCCTCTTAAATATACCAGTTTTAGTATTTTGTTTGATGTTTTAAACAGTTTCTAGCGGTCCAGTTGACATCTATTAAATCTTTAATCTTAAAGAACTATGAGTTATTGGTAATATGCCTACCACGAAACTAAGAAATTACCTATACGTTTGTGTATTCTTTTGAAACATCCTCTTAAATTTATCAGTTTTAGTTTATTATTAGATGTTTTAAACAGTTTCTAGCTGTCCAATTGACATATATTAATTCTTTAATCTTAAAGAACTATGAGTTATTGATAATAAGCCTACTACGAAATTAAGCAGCTACCTATACTTTTGTGTATTCTTTTGAACCATCCTCTAAAGTTTACCAGTTTTTGTATATTATTAGATGTTTTAACAGTTTCTAGCGGTCCAGGTGACATCTATTAATTCTTTAATCTTAAAGAACTATGAGTATTTGATAATAAGCCTACTACGAAACTAAGCCGTTACCTACATTTTTGTGTATTGTTTTGAACCATCCTCTTAAATTTACCAGTTTTAGTAATTTATTAGATGTTTTAAACAGTTTCTAGTGGTCCAGTTGACATGTATTAATTCTTTAATCTTAAAGAACTATGAGTTATTGATAATAAGCCTACTACGAAATTAAGCAGTTACCTATAATTTTGTTTATTATTTTGAACCATCCTCTTAAATTTACCATTTTTAGTAATTTATTAGATGCTTTAAACAGTTTCTAGCGGTCCAGTTGACATGTATTAATTCTTCAATCTTAAAGAACTATGAGTTATTGATAATAAGCCTACTACGAAATTAAGCAGCTACCTATACTTTTGTGTATTCTTTATAACCATCCTCTTTTTTTAAACCATACTCTTAAATTTACAAGTTTTAGTATTCTATTAAATGTTTTAAACAGTTTCTAGCGGTCCAGTTGACATCTATTAATTCTTTAATCTTAAAAAACTATGAGTTATTGATAATAAGCCTACTACGAAACTAAGCCGTTACCTACATTTTTGTGTATTCTTTTGAACCATCCTCTTAAATTTACCAGTTTTAGTAATTTATTAGATGTTTTAAATAGTTTCTAGCTGTCCAGTTGACATCTATTCAATCTTTAATCTTGAAGAACTATAAGTTATTGATAATAAGCCTACTACGAAATTAAGCAGTTACCTATAATTTTGTGTATTCTTTATAACCATCCTCTTAAATTTACCAGTTTTAGTATTTTTTTAGATGTTTTAAACAGTTTCTAGCGGTCCAGTTGACATCTATTAAATCTTTAATCCTGAAGAACTATGAGTTAATGATAATAAGCCTACCACGAAACTAAGCAATTACCTATACCTTTGTGTATTCTTTTGAACCATCCTTTTAAATTTACAAATTTTAGTTTATTATTAGATGTTTTAAACAGTTTCTAGCGGTCTAGTTGACATCTATTAATTCTTTAACCTTAAAGAACTATGAGTTATTGATAATAAGCCTATTACGAAATTAAGCAGCCACCTATAATTTTGTGTATTATTTTGAACTATGAGTTTTAAATTTACCAGTTTTAGTTTATTATTAGATGTTTTAAACAGTTTCTAGCTGTCCAATTGACATATATTAATTCTTTAATCTTAAAGGACTATGAGTTATTGATAATAAGCCTACTACGATACTAAGCCGTTACCTACATTTTTGTGTATTCTTTTGAACCATCCTCTTAAGTTTACCAGTTTTAGTAATTTATTAGATGTTTTAAACAGTTTCTAGTGGTCCAGTTGACATGTATTAATTCTTTAATCCTAAAGAACTATGAGTTATTGATAATAAGCCTACTACGAAATTAAGCAGTTACCTATAATTTTGTGTATTCTTTATAACCATCCTCTTAAATTTACCAGTTTTAGTATTTTGATAGATGTTTTAAACAGTTTCTAGCGGTCCAATTGACATCTATTAAATCTTTAATCTTGAAAAACTATGAGTTATTGATAATAAGCCTACCACGAAACTAAGAAATTACCTATACCTTTGTGTATTATTTTGAAACATCGTCTTAAATTTACCAGTTTTAGTTTATTATTAGATTTTTTAAACAGTTTCTAGAAGTCCAGGTGACATCTGTTAATTCTTTAATCTTAACGAACTATGAGTTATTGATGATAAGCCTACTATGAAATTAAGCAGCTATCTATACTTTTGTGTATTCTTTTGAACCATCCTCTTAAATTTACCAGTTTTTGTTAATTATTAAATGTTTTAAACTGTTTCTAGCGGTCCAGGTGACATCTATTAGTTCTTTAATCTTAATGAACTATGAGTTATTGATAATAAGCCTACTACGGAACTAAGCCGCTACCTACACTTTTGTGTATTCTTTTGAACCATCCTTTAAAATTTACCAGTTTTTGTATTTTATTAGATATTTTAAACAGTTTCTAGCGGTCCAGTTGACATCTATTAATTCTTTAAGCTTAAAGAACTATGAGTTATTGATAATAAGCCTACCACGAAACTAAGCAATTACCTATACGTTTGTGTATTCTTTTGAACCATCCTCTTAAATTTACAAGAGTTAGTTTATTATTAGATGTTTTAAACAGTTTCTAGCGGTCCAGGTGACATATATTAGTTCTTTAATCTTAATGAACTATGAGTTATTGATAATAAGCCTACTACGAAACTAAGCCGTTACCTACATTTTTGTGTATTCTTTTGAACCAACCTCTTAAATTTACCAGTTTTAGTATTTTATTAGATGTTTTAAACAGTTTCTAACGGTCCAGTTGACATCTATTAATTATTTAATCTTAGAGAAATATGAGTTATTGATAATAAGCCTAGTACGAAACTAAGCAATTACCTATACGTTTGTGTATTCTTTTGAACTATCCTCTTAAATTTACCAGTTTTAGTTTATTGCTAAATGTTTTAAACAGTTTCTAGCGGTCTATGTGACATCTATTACTTCTTTAATCTTAATGAACTATGAGTTATTGATAATAAGCCTACTACGAAACTAAGCAATTACCTATATTTTTGTGTATTCGTTTGAACCATTCTCTTAAATTTAGTAGTTTTAGTATATTATTAGATGTTTAAAACAGTTTCTAGCAGTTCAGGTCACATCTGTTAATTCTTTAATTTTAAGGAACTATGAGTTATTGATAATAAGCCTAAAACCAAACTAAGCCGTTACCTATACTTTTGTGTATTCTTTTGAACCATCCTCTTAAATTTTCTAATTTTAGTATATTATTAGATGTTTTAAACAGTTTATAGCAGTCTAGGTGACATCTATTAGTTGTTTATTCTTAATGAACTATGAGTTATTGATAATAAGCTTACTACGAAACTAAGCCGTTACCTACACTTTTGTGTATTCTTTTGAACCATCCTCTTAAATTTACCAGTTCTAGTATTTTATTAGAAGTTTTAAACAGTTTCTAGCGGTCCAGTTGACATCTATTATATCTTTAATCTTAAAGATCTATGAGTTATTGATAATAAGCCTACTGTGAAACTAAGCAATTACATATATTTTTGTGTATTCTTTTGAACCACCCTCTTAAATTTACCAGTTTTAGTATATTATTAGATGTTTAAAACCATTTCTGGAAGTTCAGGTGACATCTGTTAATACTTTAATCTTAACGAAGTATGAGTTATTGATAATAAGCCTACAACCAAACTAAGTCGTTACCTATACTTTTGTGTATTCTTTTGAACCATCGTCTTAAATTTACCAGTTTTAGTATATTATTAGATGTTTTAAACAGTTTCTAGCGGTCCAGTTGACAATTATTAATTCTTTAATCTGAAAGAACTATGTGTTATTGATAATAAGCCTACCACAAAATTAAGCAGCTACCTACACTTTTGTGTATTCATTTGAACCGTCCTTTAAATTTTACCTGTTTTTTTATATTATTAGATGTTTTAAACAGTTTCTAGCGATCCAGTGACATTTATTAATTCTTTAATCTTAACGAACTATGAGTTATTGATAATAAGCCTACCACGAAATTAAGCAGCTACCTATATTTTTGTGTATTATTTTGAACCATCCTCTTAAATTTACCAGTTTTAGTTATTATTAGATGTTTTAAACTGTTTCTTGCGGTCCAGGTGACATCTATTATTTCTTAAATCTTAATGAACTATGAGTTATTGATAATAAGCCTATTACGAAGCTAAGTCGTTACCTACACTTTTGTATATTCTTTTGAACCATCCTCTTAAATTTACCAGTTTTAGTATTTTATTAGATGTTTTAAACGGTTTCTAGCGGCCTAGTTGACATCTATTAATTCTTTAATCTTGAAGAACTATGAGTTATTGATAATAAGCCTACCACGAAACTAAGCAATTACCAATACGTTTGTGTATTCTTTTGAACCATCCTCTTAAATTTACCAGTTTTAGTTTATTATTAGATGTTTTAAACAGTTTCTAGCAGTCCAGGTGACATCTGTTAATTCTTTAATCTTAACGAACTATGAGTTATTGATAATAAGCCGACTACGAAATTAAGCAGCTACCTATACTTTTGTGTATTCTTTTGAACCATCCTATTTTTTTAAACCATACACTTAAATTTACCAGTTTTAGTATTCTATTAAATGTTTTAAACTGTTTCTAGAGGTCCAGTTGACATCTATTCAATCTTTAATCTTGAAGAACTATAATTTATTGATAATAATCCTACTACGAAACTAAGCCGTTACCTACATTTTTGTGTATTCTTTTGAACCAACCTCTTAAATTTACCAGTTTTATTATTTTATTAGATGTTTTAAACATTTTCTAGCGGTCCAGTTGACATCTATTAAATCTTTAATCTTAAAAAACTATGAGTTATTGATAATAAGCCTACTACGAAACTAAGCAATTACCTATACATTTGTGTATTCTTTTGAACCATCCTCTTAAATTTACCAGTTTTAGTTTATTATTAGATGTTTTAAACAGTTTCTAGCGGTCTAGTTGACATTTATTAATTCTTTAATCTTAAAGAACTATAAGTTATTAATATCACGCCTACTACGAAACTTAGCAGTTACCTACACTTTTGTGTATTCTTTTGAACCAACCTCTTAAATTTACGAGTTTTAGTATATTATTAGATGTTTTAAACAGTTTCTAGCGGTCCGGGTGACATCGATTAATTCTTTAATCTTAAAGAACTATGAGTTATTGATAATAAGTCTATTACGAAATTAAGCAGCCACCTATAATTTTGTGTATTCTTTTGAACCATCCTTTTGAATTTAACAGTTTTAGTTTATTATTAGATGTTTTAAACAGTTTCTAGCGTCCAGTTGACATCTATTAGTGCTTTAATCTTAATGAACTATGAGTTATTGATAATAAGCCTACTACAAAACTAAGCCGTTACCTACACTTTTGTTTATTATTTTGAACCATCCTCTTAAATTTACCAGTTTTAGTAATTTATTAGAGTGTTTAAACAGTTTCTAGCGGTCCAGTTGACATGTATTAATTCTTCAATCTTAAAGAACTATGAGTTATTGGTAATATGCCTACCACGAAACTAAGCAATTACCTATACGTTTGTATATTCTTTTGAACCATCCTCTTAAATTTATAAGTTTTAGTTTATTATTAGATGTTTTGAATAGTTTCTAGTTGTCCAATTGACATATATTAATTCTTTAATCTTAAAGAACTAAGAGTTATTCATAATAAGCCTACTACGAAATTAAGCAGCTACCTATACTTTCGTGTATTCTTTTGAACTATCCTCTAAAGTTTACCAGTTTTTGTATATTATTAGATGTTTTAAACAGTTTCTAGCGGTCCAGGTGACATCTATTAATTCTTTAATCTTAAAGAACTATGAGTTATTGATAATAAGCCTACTACGATACTAAGCCGTTACCTACACTTTTGTGTATTCTTTTGAACTATCCTTTTTTTTTGAAGCATCCTCTTAAATTTACCAGTTTTGGTTTATTATTAAATGATTTAAACTGTTTCTAGCGGTCCAGGTGACATCGATTAATTCTTTATTCTTAAAAAACTATGAGTTATTGATAATAAGCCTACAACGAAATTAAGCATCCACCTATAATTTTTTATATATTTTTGAACCATCCTTTTAAATTTACCAGTTTTAGTTTATTATTAGATATTTTAAACAGTTTCTAGTGTCCAGGTGACATCTATTAGTTCTTTAATCGTAATGAACTATGAGTTATTGATAATAAGCCTACTACGAAACTAAGCCGTTACCGACACTTTTTTGTATTCTTTTGAACCGTCCTCTTAAATTTACCAGTTTTAGTAATTTATTAGATGTTTTAAACAGTTTCTAGCGGTCCAGTTGAAATCTATTAATTCTTTAATCTTAAAGAACTATGAGTTATTGATAATATGCCTACCACGAAACTAAGCAATTACCTATACGTTTGTGTATTCTTTTGGAACATCGTCTTAAATTTACCAGTTTTAGTCTATTATTAGATGTTTAAAACAGTTTCTAGCAGTTCAGGTCACATCTGTTAATTCTTTAATCTTTAGGAACTATGAGTTATTGATAATAAGCCTACAACCAAACTAAGCCGTTACCTATACTTTTGTGTATTCTTTTGAACCATCCTCTTAAATTTTCTAATTTTAGTATATTATTAGATGTTTTAAACAGTTTATAGCGGTCTAGGTGACATCATTTAGTTCTTTAATCTTAATGAACTATGAGTTATTGATAATAAGCCTACTACGAAACTAAGCCGTTACCTACATTTTTGTGTATTCTTTTGAACCATCCTCTTAAAATTACCAGTTTTAGTAATTTATTAGATGTTTTAAACAGTTTCTAGTGGTCCAGTTGACATGTATTAATTCTTTAATCTTAAAGAACTATGAGTTATTGATAATAATCCTACTACGAAATTAAGCAGTTACCTATAATTTTGTGTATTCTTTATAACCATCCTCTTAAATTTACCAGTTTTAGTATTTTGATAGATGTTTTAAACAGTTTCTAGCGGTCCAATTGACATCTATTAAATTTTTAATCTTGAAAAACTATGAGTTATTGATAATAAGCCTACCACGAAACTAAGAAATTACCTATACATTTGTGTATTCTTTTGAAACATCGTTTTAAATTTACCAGTTTTAGTTTATTATTAGATTTTTTAAACAGTTTCTAGCAGTCCAGGTGACATCTGTTAATTCTTTAATCTTAACGAACTATGAGTTATTGATGATAAGCCTACTATGAAATTAAGCAGCTACCTATACTTTTGTGTATTCTTTTGAACCATCCTCTTAAATTTACCAGTTTTAGTTAATTATTAAATGTTTTAAACTGTTTCTAGCGGTCCAGGTGACATCTATTAGTTCTTTAATCTTAATGAACTATGAGTTATTGATAATAAGCCTACTACGGAACTAAGCCGCTGCCTACATTTTTGTGTATTCTTTTGAACCATCCTTTAAAATTTACCAGTTTTTGTATTTTATTAGATGTTTTAAACAGTTTCTAGCGGTCCAGTTGACATCTATTAATTCTTTAATCTTAAAGAACTATGAGTTATTGATAATAAGCCTACCACGAAACTAAGCAATTACCTATACGTTTGTGTATTCTTTTGAACCATCCTCTTAAATTTACCAGTTTTAGTATTTTATTAGATGTTTTAAACAGTTTCTAGCGGTCCATGTGACATATATTAGTTCTTTAAATTTTAATGAACTATGAGTTATTGATAATAAGCCTACTACGAAACTAAGCCGTTACCTACATTTTTGTGTATTCTTTTGAACCAACCTCTTAAATTTACCAGTTTTAGTATTTTATTAGATGTTTTAAACAGTTTCTAACGGTCCAGTTGACATCTATTAATTATTTAATCTTAGAGAAATATGAGTTATTGATAATAAGCCTAGTACGAAACTAAGCAATTACCTATACGTTTGTGTATTCTTTTGAACTATCCTCTTAAATTTACCAGTTTTAGTTTATTACTAAATGTTTTAAACAGTTTCTAGCGGTCTAGGTGACATCTATTACTTCTTTAATCTTAATGAACTATGAGTTATTGATAATAAGCCTACTACGAAACTAAGCAATTACCTATATTTTTGTGTATTCTTTTGAACCATCCTCTTAAAATTACCAGTTTTAGTTAATTATTAAATGTTTTAAACTGTTTCTAGCGGTCCATGTGACATCTATTAGTTCTTTAATCTTAATGAACTATGAGTAATTGATAATAAGCCTACTACGGAACTAAGCCGCTACCTACACTTTTGTGTATTCTTTTGAACCATCCTTTAAAATTTACCAGTTTTTGTATTTTGTTAGATGTTTTAAACAGTTTCTAGCGGTCCAGGTGACATATATTAGTTCTTTAATCTTAATGAACTATGAGTTATTGATAATAAGCCTACTACGAAACTAAGCCGTTACCTACATTTTTGTGTATTCTTTTGAACCAACCTCTTAAATTTACCAGTTTTAGTATTTTATTAGATGTTTTAAACAGTTTCTAGGGGTCCAGTTGACATCTATTAATTATTTAATCTTAAAGAAATATGAGTTATTGATAATAAGCCTAGTACGAAACTAAACAATTACCTATACGTTTGTGTATTCTTTTGAACTATCCTCTTCAATTTACCAGTTTTAGTTTATTACTAAATGTTTTAAACAGTTTCTAGCGGTCTTGGTGACATCTATTACTTCTTTAATCTTAAAGAACTATGAGTTATTGATAATAAGCCTACTACAAAACTAAGCAATTACCTATATTTTTGTGTATTCGTTTGAACCATCCTATTAAATTTACCAGTTTTAGTATATTATTAGATGTTTAAAACAGTTTCTAGCAGTTCAGGTCACATCTGTTAATTCTTTAATTTTAAGGAACTATGAGTTATTGATAATAAGCCTAAAACCAAACTAAGCCGTTACCTATACTTTTGTGTATTCTTTTGAACCATCCTCTTAAATTTTATAATTTTAGTATATTATTAGATGTTTTAAACAGTTTATAGCGGTCCAGGTGACATCTATTAGTTCTTTAATCTTAATGAACTATGAGTTATTGATAATAAGCCTACTACGAAACTAAGCCGTTACCTACACTTTTATGTATTCTTTTGAACCATCCTCTTAAATTTACCAGTTTTAGTATTTTATTAGATGTTTTAAACAGTTTCTAGCGGTCCAGTTGACATCTATTAAATCTTTAATCTTAAAGAACTTTGAGTTATTGATAATAAGCCTACCACGAATCTAAGCAATTACCTATACGTTTGTGTATTCTTTTGAACCATCCTCTTAAATTTACCAGTTTAAGTTTATTATTAGATGTTTTAAATAGTTTCTAGCAGTCCAGGTGACATCTCTTAATTCTTTAATCTTAACGAACTATGAGTTATTGATAATAAGCCTACTACGAAATTAAGCAGCCACCTATACTTTTGTGTATTCTTTTGGACCATCCTCTTAAATTAACCACTTTTAGTTTATTATTAGATGTTTTCATCTGTTTCTAGCTGTCCAGGTGACATCTATTAGTTTTGTAATCTTAATGAACTATGAGTTACTGATAATAAGCCTACTACGAAACTAAGCCGTTCCCTAGACTTTTGTGTATTCTTTTGAACCATTCTCTTAAATTTACCAGTTTTAGAATATTATTATATGTTTTAAACAGTTTATAGCGGTCCAGGTGACATCTATTAGTTCTTTAATCTTAATGAACTATGAGTTATTGATAATAAGCCTAATGCGAAACTAAGCAATTACATATATTTTTGTGTATTCTTTTGAACCACCCTCGTAAATTTACCAGTTTTAGTATATTATTAGATGTTTAAAACAATTTCTGGAAGTTCATGTGACATCTGTTAATACTTTAATCTTAACGAAGTATGAGTTTTTGATAATAAGCCTACTACCAAACTAAGTCGTTACCTACATTTTTGTGTATTCTTTTGAACCAACCTCTTAAATTTACCAGTTTTAGTATTTTATTAGATGTTTTAAACAGTTTCTAACGGTCCAGTTGACATCTATTAATTATTTAATCTTAGAGAAATATGAGTTATTGATAATAAGCCTAGTACGAAACTAAGCAATTACCTATACGTTTGTGTATTCTTTTGAACTATCCTCTTAAATTTACCAGTTTTAGTTTATTACTAAATGTTTTAAACAGTTTCTAGCGGTCTAGGTGACATCTATTACTTCTTTAATCTTAATGAACTATGAGTTATTGATAATAAGCCTACTACGAAACTAAGCAATTACCTATATTTTTGTGTATTCTTTTGAACCATCCTCTTAAAATTACCAGTTTTAGTTAATTATTAAATGTTTTAAACTGTTTCTAGCGGTCCATGTGACATCTATTAGTTCTTTAATCTTAATGAACTATGAGTAATTGATAATAAGCCTACTACGGAACTAAGCCGCTACCTACACTTTTGTGTATTCTTTTGAACCATCCTTTAAAATTTACCAGTTTTTGTATTTTGTTAGATGTTTTAAACAGTTTCTAGCGGTCCAGGTGACATATATTAGTTCTTTAATCTTAATGAACTATGAGTTATTGATAATAAGCCTACTACGAAACTAAGCCGTTACCTACATTTTTGTGTATTCTTTTGAACCAACCTCTTAAATTTACCAGTTTTAGTATTTTATTAGATGTTTTAAACAGTTTCTAGGGGTCCAGTTGACATCTATTAATTATTTAATCTTAAAGAAATATGAGTAATTGATAATAAGCCTAGTACGAAACTAAACAATTACCTATACGTTTGTGTATTCTTTTGAACTATCCTCTTCAATTTACCAGTTTTAGTTTATTACTAAATGTTTTAAACAGTTTCTAGCGGTCTAGGTGACATCTATTACTTCTTTAATCTTAAAGAACTATGAGTTATTGATAATAAGCCTACTACGAAACTAAGCAATTACCTATATTTTTGTGTATTCGTTTGAACCATCCTATTAAATTTACCAGTTTTAGTATATTATTAGATGTTTAAAACAGTTTCTAGCAGTTCAGGTCACATCTGTTAATTCTTTAATTTTAAGGAACTATGAGTTATTGATAATAAGCCTAAAACCAAACTAAGCCGTTACCTATACTTTTGTGTATTCTTTTGAACCATCGTCTTAAATTTACCAGTTTTAGTATATTATTAGATGTTTTAAACAGTTTCTAGCGGTCCAGTTGACAATTTTTAATTCTTTAATCTGAAAGAACTATGTGTTATTGATAATAAGCCTACTACAAAATTAAGCAGCTACCTATACTTTTGTGTATTCATTTGAACCGTCCTTTAAATTTTACCTGTTTTTTTATATTATTAGATGTTTTAAACAGTTTCTAGCGATCCAGTGACATATATTAATTCTTTAATCTTAACGAACTATGAGTTATTGATAATAAGCCTACTACGAAATTAAGCAGCTACCTATACTTTTGTGTATTCTTTTGAACCATCTACTTAAATTTACCGGTTTTAGTTTATTATTAGATTAAACTGTTTCTAGCGGTCCAGGTGACATCTATTATTTCTTAAATCTTAATGAACTAGGAGTTATTGATAATAAGCCCACTACGAAGCTAAGTCGTTACCTACACTTTTGTATATTCTTTTGAACCATCCTCTTAAATTTACACGAGTTAGTTTATTATTAGATGTTTTCAACAGTTTCTAGCGGTCCAGGTGACATCTATTAGTTCTTTGATCTTAATGAACTATGAGTTATTGATAGTAAGCCTACTACGAAACTAAGCCATTACCTACATTTTTGTGTATTCTTTTGAACCAACCTCTTAAATTTACCAGTGTTAGTATTTTATTAGATGTTTTAAATAGTTTCTAGCGGTCCAGTTGACATCTATTAATTATTTAGTCTTAAAGAAATATGAGTTATTGATAATAAGCCTAGTACAAAACTAAGCAATTACCTGTACGTTTGTGTATTCTTTTGAACCATCCTCTTAAATTTACCAGTTTTAGTATTTTATTAGATGTTTTAAACAGTTTCTAGCGGTCTAGTTGACATCTATTAATTCTTTAATCTTGAAGAACTATGAGTTATTGATAATAAGCCTACCACGAAACTAAGCAATTACCTATACGTTTGTGTATTCTTGTGAACCATCCTCTTAAATTTACCAGTTTTAGTTTATTATTAGATGTTTTAAACAGTTTCTAGCAGTCCAGGTGACATCCGTTAATTCTTTAATCTTAACAAACTATGATTTATTGATAATAAGCCTACTACGAAATTAAGCAGCTACCTATACTTTTGTGTATTCTTTTGAACCATCCTCTTTTTTTAAACCATACACTTAAATTTACCAGTTTTAGTATTCTATTAAATGTTTTAAACAGTTTCTAGCGGTCCAGTTGACATCTATTAAATCTTTAATCTTGAAGAACTATAAGTTATTGATAATAAGCCTACTACGAAACTAAGCCGTTACCTACATTTTTGTGTGTTCTTTTGAACCAACCTCTTAAATATACCAGTTTTAGTATTTAACTAGATGTTTTAAACAGTTTCTAGCGGTCCAGTGGACATGTATTAATTCTTTAATCTTAAAGAACTATGAGTTATTGATAATTAGCCTACTACGAAATTAAGCAGTTACCTATAATTTTGTGTATTCTTTATAACCATCCTCTTAAATTTACCAGTTTTAGTATTTTGTTAAATGTTTTAAACAGTTTCTAGCGGTCCAGTTGACATCTATTAAATCTTTAATCTTGAAGAACTATGAGTTATTGATAATAAGCCTACCACGAAACTAAGCAATTACCTATACATTTGTGTATTCTTTTGAACCATCATCTTAAATTTACCAGTTTTAGTTTATTATTAGATGTTTTAAACAGTTTCTAGCGGTCTAGTTGACATCTATTAAATCTTTAATCTTAAAGAACTATAAGTTATTAATATCACGCCTACTACGAAACTTAGCAGTTACCTAGACTTTTGTGTATTATTTTGAACCAACCTCTTAAATTTACCAGTTTTAGTATATTATTAGATGTTTTAAACATTTTCTAGCGGTCCGGGTGACATCGATTAATTCTTTAATCTTAAAGAACTATGAGTTATTGATAATAAGCCTATTACGAAATTAAGCAGCCACCTATAATTTTGTGTATTCTTTTGAACCATCCTTTTAAATTTACCAGTTTTTGTTTATTATTAGATGTTTTAAACAGTTTCTAGCGTCCAGTTGACATCTATTAGTTCTTTAATCTTAAAGAACTTTGAGTTATTGATAATAAGCCTACTACAAAACTAAGCCGTTACCTACACTTTTGTTTATTATTTTGAACCATCCTCTTAAATTTACCAGTTTTAGTAATTTATTAGATGCTTTAAACAGTTTCTAGCGGTCCTGTTGACATGTATTAATTCTTCAATCTTAAAGAACTATGAGTTATTGGTAATATGCCTACCACGAAACTAAGCAATTACCTATACGTTTGTGTATTCTTTTGAACCATCCTCTTAAATTTATCAGTTTTAGTTTATTATTAGATGCTTTAAACAGTTTCTAGTTGTCCAATTGACATATATTAATTCTTTAATCTTAAAGAACTAAGAGTTATTCATAATAAGCCTACTACGAAATTAAGCAGCTACCTATACTTTTGTGTACTCTTTTGAACTATCCTCTAAAGTTTACCAGTTTTTGTATATTATTAGATGTTTTAAACAATTTCTAGCGGTCCAGGTGACATCTATTAATTCTTTAATCTTAAAGAACTATGAGTTATTGATAATATGCCTACCAAGAAACTAAGCAATTACCTATACGTTTGTGTATTCTTTTTGAACATCGTCTTAAATTTACCAGTTTTAGTCTATTATTAGATGTTTAAAACAGTTTCTAGCAGTTCAAGTCACATCTGTTAATTCTTTAATCTTAAGGAACTATGAGTTATCGATAATAAGCCTACAACCAAACAAAGCCGTTACCTATACTTTTGTATATTCTTTTGAACCATCCTCTTAAATTTTCTAATTTTAGTATATTATTAGATGTTTTAAACAGTTTATAGCGGTCCAGGTGACATCTATTAGTTCTTTAATCTTAATGAACTATGAGTTATTGATAATAAGCCTACTACGAAACTAAGCCGTTACCTACATTTTTGTGTATTCTTTTGAACCATCCTCTTAAATTTATCAGTTTTAGTAATTTATTAGATGTTTTAAACAGTTTCTAGCGGTCCAATTGACATCTATTAAATCTTTAATCTTGAAAAACTATGAGTTATTGATAATAAGCCTACCACGAAACTAAGCAATTACCTATACATTTGTATATTCTTTTGAAACATCGTCTTAAATTTACCAGTTTTAGTTTATTATTAGATGTTTTAAACTGTTTCTAGCGGTCCAGGTGACATCTATTAGTTCTTTAATGTTAATGAACTATGAGTTATTGATAATAAGCCTACTACGGAACTAAGCCGCTACCTACACTTTTGTGTATTCTTTTGAACCATCATTTAAAATCTACCAGTTTTTGTATTTTATTAGATGTTTTAAACAGTTTCTAGCGGTCCAGTTGATATCTATTAATTCTTTAATCTTAAAGAACTATTAGTTATTGATAATAAGCCTACCACGAAACTAAGAAATTACCTATACGTTTGTGTATTCTTTTGAACCATCCTCTTAAATTTACAAGAGTTAGTTTATTATTAGATGTTTTATAGTTCTTTAATCTTAATGAACTATGAGTTATTGATAATAAGCCTACCACGAAACTAAGCCGTTACCTACATTTTTGTGTATTCTTTTGAACCATCCTCTTAAATTTACCAGTTATAATATTTTATTAGATGTTTTAAACAGTTTCTAGCGGACTAGGTGACATCGATTAATTCTTTAATCTTAAAGAACTATGAGTTATTGTTAATAAGCCTATTACGAAATTAAGCAGCCACCAATAATTTTGTATATTTTTTGAACCATCCTTTTAAATTTACCAGTTTTAGTTTATTATTAGATATTTTAAACAATTTCTAGTGTCCAGGTGACATCTATTAGTTCTTTAATCTTAATGAACTATGAGTTATTGATAATAAGCCTACTACGAAACTAAGCCGTTACCTACACTTTTGTGTATTCTTTTGAACCGTTCTCTTAAATTTACCAGTTTTAGTAATTTATTAGATGTTTTAAACAGTTTCTAGCGGTCCAGTTGACATGTATTAATTCTTTAATCTTAAAGAACTATGAGTTATTGATAATATGCCTACCACGAAACTAAGCAATTACCTATACGTTTGTGTATTATTTTAGAACATCGTCTTAAATTTACTAGTTTTAGTCTATTATTATATGTTTAAAACAGTTTCTAGCAGTTCAGGTCACATCTGTTAATTCTTTAATCTTAAGGAACTATGAGTTATTGATAATAAGCCTACAACCAAACTAAGCCGTTACCTATACTTTTATGTATTCTTTTGAACAATCCTCTTAAATTTTCTAATTTTAGTATATTATTAGATGTTTTAAACAGTTTATAGCGGTCCAAGTGACATCTATTAGTTGTTTAATCTTAATGAACTATGAGTTATTGATAATAAGCCTACTACGAAACTAAGCCGTTACCTACATTTTTGTGTATTCTTTTGAACCATCCTCTTAAATTTACCAGTTTCAGTAATTTATTAGATGTTTTAAAAAGTTTCTAGTGGTCCAGTGGACATGTATTAATTCTGTAATCTTAAAGAACTATGAGTTATTGATAATAATCCTACTACGAAATTAAGCAGTTACCTATAATTTTGTGTATTCTTTATAACCATCCTCTTAAATTTACCAGTTTTAGTATTTTGTTAGATGTTTTAAACTATTTCTAGCGGTCCAATTGACATCTATTAAATCTTTAATCTTGAAAAACTATGAGTTATTGATAATAAGCCTACCACGAAACTAAGCAATTACCTATACGTTTGTGTATTCTTTTGAACCATACTCTTAAAGTTACAAGACTTAGTTTATTATTAGATGTTTTAAACAGTTTCTAACGATCCAGGTGACATCTATTAGTTCTTTAATCTTAATGAACTATGAGTTATTGATAATAAGCCTACCACGAAACTAAGCCGTTACCTACATTTTTGTGTATTCTTTTGAACCATCCTCTTAAATTTACCAGTTATAATATTTTATTAGATGTTTTAAACAGTTTCTAGCGGTCTAGGTGACATCGATTAATTCTTTAATCTTAAAGAACTATGAGTTATTGATAATAAGCCTATTACGAAATTAAGAAGCCACCAATAATTTTGTATATTTTTTTGAACCATCCTTTTAAATTTACCAGTTTTAGTTTATTATTATATATTTTAAACAATTTCTAGTGTCCAGGTGACATCTATTAGTTCTTTAATCTTAATGAACTATGAGTTATTGATAATAAGCCTACTACGAAACTAAGCCGTTACCTACACTTTTGTGTATTCTTTTGAACCGTTCTCTTAAATTTACCAGTTTTAGTAATTTATTAGATGTTTTAAACAGTTTCTAGCGGTCCAGTTGACATGTATTAATTCTTTAATCTTAAAGAACTATGAGTTATTGATAATATGTCTACCACGAAACTAAGCAATTACCTATACGTTTGTGTATTCTTTTGGAACATCGTCTTAAATTTACCAGTTTTAGTCTATTATTAGATGTTTAAAACAGTTTCTAGCAGTTCAGGTCACATCTGTTAATTCTTTAATCTTAAGGAACTATGAGTTATTGATAATAAGCCTACAACCAAACTAAGCCGTTACCTATACTTTTGTGTATTCTTTTGAACAATCCTCTTAAATTTTCTAATTTTAGTATATTATTAGATGTTTTAAACAGTTTATAGCGGTCCAGGTGACATATATTAGTTCTTTAATCTTAATGAACTATGAGTTATTGATAATAAGCCTACTACGAAACTAAGCCGTTACCTACATTTTTGTGTATTCTTTTGAACCATCCTCTTAAATTTACCAGTTTTAGTAATTTATTAGATGTTTTAAACAATTTCTAGTGGTCCAGTGGACATGTATTAATTCTTTAATCTTAAAGAACTATGAGTTATTGATAATAAGCCTACTACGAAATTAAGCAGTTACCTATAATTTTGTGTATTCTTTATAACCATCCTCTTAAATTTACCAGTTTTAGTATTTTGTTAGATGTTTTAAACTATTTCTAGCGGTCCAATTGACATCTATTAAATCTTTAATCTTGAAAAACTATGAGTTATTGATAATAAGCCTAGTACGAAACTAAACAATTACCTATACGTTTGTGTATTCTTTTGAACTATCCTCTTCAATTTACCAGTTTTAGTTTATTACTAAATGTTTTAAACAGTTTCTAGCGGTCTAGGTGACATCTATTACTTCTTTAATCTTAAAGAACTATGAGTTATTGATAATAAGCCTATTACGAAACTAAGCAATTACCTATATTTTTGTGTATTCGTTTGAACCATCCTATTAAATTTACCAGTTTTAGTATATTATTAGATGTTTAAAACAGTTTCTAGCAGTTCAGGTCACATCTGTTAATTCTTTAATTTTAAGGAACTATGAGTTATTGATAATAAGCCTAAAACCAAACTAAGCCGTTACCTATACTTTTGTGTATTCTTTTGAACCATCGTCTTAAATTTACCAGTTTTAGTATATTATTAGATGTTTTAAACAGTTTCTAGCGGTCCAGTTGACAATTTTTAATTCTTTAATCTGAAAGAACTATGTGTTATTGATAATAAGCCTACTACAAAATTAAGCAGCTACCTATACTTTTGTGTATTCATTTGAACCGTCCTTTAAATTTTACCTGTTTTTTTATATTATTAGATGTTTTAAACAGTTTCTAGCGATCCAGTGACATATATTAATTCTTTAATCTTAACGAACTATGAGTTATTGATAATAAGCCTACTACGAAATTAAGCAGCTACCTATACTTTTGTGTATTCTTTTGAACCATCTACTTAAATTTACCGGTTTTAGTTTATTATTAGATTAAACTGTTTCTAGCGGTCCAGGTGACATCTATTATTTCTTAAATCTTAATGAACTAGGAGTTATTGATAATAAGCCCACTACGAAGCTAAGTCGTTACCTACACTTTTGTATATTCTTTTGAACCATCCTCTTAAATTTACACGAGTTAGTTTATTATTAGATGTTTTCAACAGTTTCTAGCGGTCCAGGTGACATCTATTAGTTCTTTGATCTTAATGAACTATGAGTTATTGATAGTAAGCCTACTACGAAACTAAGCCATTACCTACATTTTTGTGTATTCTTTTGAACCAACCTCTTAAATTTACCAGTGTTAGTATTTTATTAGATGTTTTAAATAGTTTCTAGCGGTCCAGTTGACATCTATTAATTATTTAATCTTAAAGAAATATGAGTTATTGATAATAAGCCTAGTACAAAACTAAGCAATTACCTGTACGTTTGTATATTCTTTTGAACCATCCTCTTAAATTTACCAGTTTTAGTATTTTATTAGATGTTTTAAACAGTTTCTAGCGGTCTAGTTGACATCTATTAATTCTTTAATCTTGAAGAACTATGAGTTATTGATAATAAGCCTACCACGAAACTAAGCAATTACCTATACGTTTGTGTATTCTTGTGAACCATCCTCTTAAATTTACCAGTTTTAGTTTATTATTAGATGTTTTAAACAGTTTCTAGCAGTCCAGGTGACATCTGTTAATTCTTTAATCTTAACGAACTATGATTTATTGATAATAAGCCTACTACGAAATTAAGCAGCTACCTATACTTTTGTGTATTCTTTTGAACCATCCTCTTTTTTTAAACCATACACTTAAATTTACCAGTTTTAGTATTCTATTAAATGTTTTAAACAGTTTCTAGCGGTCCAGTTGACATCTATTAAATCTTTAATCTTGAAGAACTATAAGTTATTGATAATAAGCCTACTACGAAACTAAGCCGTTACCTACATTTTTGTGTGTTCTTTTGAACCAACCTCTTAAATTTACCAGTTTTAGTATTTAACTAGATGTTTTAAACAGTTTCTAGCGGTCCAGTGGACATGTATTAATTCTTTAATCTTAAAGAACTATGAGTTATTGATAATTAGCCTACTACGAAATTAAGCAGTTACCTATAATTTTGTGTATTCTTTATAACCATCCTCTTAAATTTACCAGTTTTAGTATTTTGTTAGATGTTTTAAACAGTTTCTAGCGGTCCAGTTGACATCTATTAAATCTTTAATCTTGAAGAACTATGAGTTATTGATAATAAGCCTACCACGAAACTAAGCAATTACCTATACATTTGTGTATTCTTTTGAACCATCATCTTAAATTTACCAGTTTTAGTTTATTATTAGATGTTTGAAACAGTTTCTAGCGGTCTAGTTGACATCTATTAATTCTTTAATCTTAAAGAACTATAAGTTATTAATATCACGCCTACTACGAAACTTAGCAGTTACCTAGACTTTTGTGTATTATTTTGAACCAACCTCTTAAATTTACCAGTTTTAGTATATTATTAGATGCTTTAAACATTTTCTAGCGGTCCGGGTGACATCGATTAATTCTTTAATCTTAAAGAACTATGAGTTATTGATAATAAGCCTATTACGAAATTAAGCAGCCACCTATAATTTTGTGTATTCTTTTGAACCATCCTTTTAAATTTACCAGTTTTTGTTTATTATTAGATGTTTTAAACATTTTCTAGCGTCCAGTTGACATCTATTAGTTCTTTAATCTTAAAGAACTATGAGTTATTGATAATAAGCCTACTACAAAACTAAGCCGTTACCTACACTTTTGTTTATTATTTTGAACCATCCTCTTAAATTTACCAGTTTTAGTAATTTATTAGATGCTTTAAACAGTTTCTAGCGGTCCTGTTGACATGTATTAATTCTTCAATCTTAAAGAACTATGAGTTATTGGTAATATGCCTACCACGAAACCAAGCAATTACCTATACGTTTGTGTATTCTTTTGAACCATCCTCTTAAATTTATCAGTTTTAGTTTATTATTAGATGCTTTAAACAGTTTCTAGTTGTCCAATTGACATATATTAATTCTTTAATCTTAAAGAACTAAGAGTTATTCATAATAAGCCTACTACGAAATTAAGCAGCTACCTATACTTTTGTGTACTCTTTTGAACTATCCTCTAAAGTTTACCAGTTTTTGTATATTATTAGATGTTTTAAACAATTTCTAGCGGTCCAAGTGACATCTATTAATTCTTTAATCTTAAAGAACTATGAGTTATTGATAATATGCCTACCAAGAAACTAAGCAATTACCTATACGTTTGTGTATTCTTTTGGAACATCGTCTTAAATTTACCAGTTTTAGTCTATTATTAGATGTTTAAAACAGTTTCTAGCAGTTCAAGTCACATCTGTTAATTCTTTAATCTTAAGGAACTATGAGTTATCGATAATAAGCCTACAACCAAACAAAGCCGTTACCTATACTTTTGTATATTCTTTTGAACCATCCTCTTAAATTTTCTAATTTTAGTATATTATTAGATGTTTTAAACAGTTTATAGCGGTCCAGGTGACATCTATTAGTTCTTTAATCTTAATGAACTATGAGTTATTGATAATAAGCCTACTACGAAACTAAGCCGTTACCTACACTTTTATGTATTCTTTTGAACCATCCTCTTAAATTTACCAGTTTTAGTATTTTATTAGATGTTTTAAACAGTTTCTAGCGGTCCAGTTGACATCTATTAAATCTTTAATCTTAAAGAACTTTGAGTTATTGATAATAAGCCTACCACGAATCTAAGCAATTACCTATACGTTTGTGTATTCTTTTGAACCATCCTCTTAAATTTACCAGTTTAAGTTTATTATTAGATGTTTTAAATAGTTTCTAGCAGTCCAGGTGACATCTCTTAATTCTTTAATCTTAACGAACTATGAGTTATTGATAATAAGCCTACTACGAAATTAAGCAGCCACCTATACTTTTGTGTATTCTTTTGGACCATCCTCTTAAATTAACCACTTTTAGTTTATTATTAGATGTTTTCATCTGTTTCTAGCTGTCCAGGTGACATCTATTAGTTTTGTAATCTTAATGAACTATGAGTTACTGATAATAAGCCTACTACGAAACTAAGCCGTTCCCTAGACTTTTGTGTATTCTTTTGAACCATTCTCTTAAATTTACCAGTTTTAGAATATTATTATATGTTTTAAACAGTTTATAGCGGTCCAGGTGACATCTATTAGTTCTTTAATCTTAATGAACTATGAGTTATTGATAATAAGCCTAATGCGAAACTAAGCAATTACATATATTTTTGTGTATTCTTTTGAACCACCCTCGTAAATTTACCAGTTTTAGTATATTATTAGATGTTTAAAACAATTTCTGGAAGTTCATGTGACATCTGTTAATACTTTAATCTTAACGAAGTATGAGTTTTTGATAATAAGCCTACTACCAAACTAAGTCGTTACCTACATTTTTGTGTATTCTTTTGAACCAACCTCTTAAATTTACCAGTTTTAGTATTTTATTAGATGTTTTAAACAGTTTCTAACGGTCCAGTTGACATCTATTAATTATTTAATCTTAGAGAAATATGAGTTATTGATAATAAGCCTAGTACGAAACTAAGCAATTACCTATACGTTTGTGTATTCTTTTGAACTATCCTCTTAAATTTACCAGTTTTAGTTTATTACTAAATGTTTTAAACAGTTTCTAGCGGTCTAGGTGACATCTATTACTTCTTTAATCTTAATGAACTATGAGTTATTGATAATAAGCCTACTACGAAACTAAGCAATTACCTATATTTTTGTGTATTCTTTTGAACCATCCTCTTAAAATTACCAGTTTTAGTTAATTATTAAATGTTTTAAACTGTTTCTAGCGGTCCATGTGACATCTATTAGTTCTTTAATCTTAATGAACTATGAGTAATTGATAATAAGCCTACTACGGAACTAAGCCGCTACCTACACTTTTGTGTATTCTTTTGAACCATCCTTTAAAATTTACCAGTTTTTGTATTTTGTTAGATGTTTTAAACAGTTTCTAGCGGTCCAGGTGACATATATTAGTTCTTTAATCTTAATGAACTATGAGTTATTGATAATAAGCCTACTACGAAACTAAGCCGTTACCTACATTTTTGTGTATTCTTTTGAACCAACCTCTTAAATTTACCAGTTTTAGTATTTTATTAGATGTTTTAAACAGTTTCTAGGGGTCCAGTTGACATCTATTAATTATTTAATCTTAAAGAAATATGAGTAATTGATAATAAGCCTAGTACGAAACTAAACAATTACCTATACGTTTGTGTATTCTTTTGAACTATCCTCTTCAATTTACCAGTTTTAGTTTATTACTAAATGTTTTAAACAGTTTCTAGCGGTCTAGGTGACATCTATTACTTCTTTAATCTTAAAGAACTATGAGTTATTGATAATAAGCCTATTACGAAACTAAGCAATTACCTATATTTTTGTGTATTCGTTTGAACCATCCTATTAAATTTACCAGTTTTAGTATATTATTAGATGTTTAAAACAGTTTCTAGCAGTTCAGGTCACATCTGTTAATTCTTTAATTTTAAGGAACTATGAGTTATTGATAATAAGCCTAAAACCAAACTAAGCCGTTACCTATACTTTTGTGTATTCTTTTGAACCATCGTCTTAAATTTACCAGTTTTAGTATATTATTAGATGTTTTAAACAGTTTCTAGCGGTCCAGTTGACAATTTTTAATTCTTTAATCTGAAAGAACTATGTGTTATTGATAATAAGCCTACTACAAAATTAAGCAGCTACCTATACTTTTGTGTATTCATTTGAACCGTCCTTTAAATTTTACCTGTTTTTTTATATTATTAGATGTTTTAAACAGTTTCTAGCGATCCAGTGACATATATTAATTCTTTAATCTTAACGAACTATGAGTTATTGATAATAAGCCTACTACGAAATTAAGCAGCTACCTATACTTTTGTGTATTCTTTTGAACCATCTACTTAAATTTACCGGTTTTAGTTTATTATTAGATTAAACTGTTTCTAGCGGTCCAGGTGACATCTATTATTTCTTAAATCTTAATGAACTAGGAGTTATTGATAATAAGCCCACTACGAAGCTAAGTCGTTACCTACACTTTTGTATATTCTTTTGAACCATCCTCTTAAATTTACACGAGTTAGTTTATTATTAGATGTTTTCAACAGTTTCTAGCGGTCCAGGTGACATCTATTAGTTCTTTGATCTTAATGAACTATGAGTTATTGATAGTAAGCCTACTACGAAACTAAGCCATTACCTACATTTTTGTGTATTCTTTTGAACCAACCTCTTAAATTTACCAGTGTTAGTATTTTATTAGATGTTTTAAATAGTTTCTAGCGGTCCAGTTGACATCTATTAATTATTTAATCTTAAAGAAATATGAGTTATTGATAATAAGCCTAGTACAAAACTAAGCAATTACCTGTACGTTTGTATATTCTTTTGAACCATCCTCTTAAATTTACCAGTTTTAGTATTTTATTAGATGTTTTAAACAGTTTCTAGCGGTCTAGTTGACATCTATTAATTCTTTAATCTTGAAGAACTATGAGTTATTGATAATAAGCCTACCACGAAACTAAGCAATTACCTATACGTTTGTGTATTCTTGTGAACCATCCTCTTAAATTTACCAGTTTTAGTTTATTATTAGATGTTTTAAACAGTTTCTAGCAGTCCAGGTGACATCTGTTAATTCTTTAATCTTAACGAACTATGATTTATTGATAATAAGCCTACTACGAAATTAAGCAGCTACCTATACTTTTGTGTATTCTTTTGAA
Organism: Papaver somniferum; assembly: GCF_003573695.1. Taxonomy (NCBI): domain Eukaryota; kingdom Viridiplantae; phylum Streptophyta; class Magnoliopsida; order Ranunculales; family Papaveraceae; genus Papaver; species Papaver somniferum. The sequence continues at coordinate 7,929,938 of NW_020620825.1, read as the reverse complement.
CCATCCTCTTTTTTTAAACCATACACTTAAATTTACCAGTTTTAGTATTCTATTAAATGTTTTAAACAGTTTCTAGCGGTCCAGTTGACATCTATTAAATCTTTAATCTTGAAGAACTATAAGTTATTGATAATAAGCCTACTACGAAACTAAGCCGTTACCTACATTTTTGTGTGTTCTTTTGAACCAACCTCTTAAATTTACCAGTTTTAGTATTTAACTAGATGTTTTAAACAGTTTCTAGCGGTCCAGTGGACATGTATTAATTCTTTAATCTTAAAGAACTATGAGTTATTGATAATTAGCCTACTACGAAATTAAGCAGTTACCTATAATTTTGTGTATTCTTTATAACCATCCTCTTAAATTTACCAGTTTTAGTATTTTGTTAGATGTTTTAAACAGTTTCTAGCGGTCCAGTTGACATCTATTAAATCTTTAATCTTGAAGAACTATGAGTTATTGATAATAAGCCTACCACGAAACTAAGCAATTACCTATACATTTGTGTATTCTTTTGAACCATCATCTTAAATTTACCAGTTTTAGTTTATTATTAGATGTTTTAAACAGTTTCTAGCGGTCTAGTTGACATCTATTAATTCTTTAATCTTAAAGAACTATAAGTTATTAATATCACGCCTACTACGAAACTTAGCAGTTACCTAGACTTTTGTGTATTATTTTGAACCAACCTCTTAAATTTACCAGTTTTAGTATATTATTAGATGTTTTAAACATTTTCTAGCGGCCCGGGTGACATCGATTAATTCTTTAATCTTAAAGAACTATGAGTTATTGATAATAAGCCTATTACGAAATTAAGCAGCCACCTATAATTTTGTGTATTCTTTTGAACCATCCCTTTAAATTTACCAGTTTTTGTTTATTATTAGATGTTTTAAACAGTTTCTAGCGTCCAGTTGACATCTATTAGTTCTTTAATCTTAAAGAACTATGAGTTATTGATAATAAGCCTACTACAAAACTAAGCCGTTACCTACACTTTTGTTTATTATTTTGAACCATCCTCTTAAATTTACCAGTTTTAGTAATTTATTAGATGCCTTAAACAGTTTCTAGCGGTCCTGTTGACATGTATTAATTCTTCAATCTTAAAGAACTATGAGTTATTGGTAATATGCCTACCACGAAACTAAGCAATTACCTATACGTTTGTGTATTCTTTTGAACCATCCTCTTAAATTTATCAGTTTTAGTTTATTATTAGATGCTTTAAACAGTTTCTAGTTGTCCAATTGACATATATTAATTCTTTAATCTTAAAGAACTAAGAGTTATTCATAATAAGCCTACTACGAAATTAAGCAGCTACCTATACTTTTGTGTACTCTTTTGAACTATCCTCTAAAGTTTACCAGTTTTTGTATATTATTAGATGTTTTAAACAATTTCTAGCGGTCCAGGTGACATCTATTAATTCTTTAATCTTAAAGAACTATGAGTTATTGATAATATGCCTACCAAGAAACTAAGCAATTACCTATACGTTTGTGTATTCTTTTTGAACATCGTCTTAAATTTACCAGTTTTAGTCTATTATTAGATGTTTAAAACAGTTTCTAGCAGTTCAAGTCACATCTGTTAATTCTTTAATCTTAAGGAACTATGAGTTATCGATAATAAGCCTACAACCAAACAAAGCCGTTACCTATACTTTTGTATATTCTTTTGAACCATCCTCTTAAATTTTCTAATTTTAGTATATTATTAGATGTTTTAAACAGTTTATAGCGGTCCAGGTGACATCTATTAGTTCTTTAATCTTAATGAACTATGAGTTATTGATAATAAGCCTACTACGAAACTAAGCCGTTACCTACATTTTTGTGTATTCTTTTGAACCATCCTCTTAAATTTATCAGTTTTAGTAATTTATTAGATGTTTTAAACAGTTTCTAGCGGTCTAATTGACATCTATTAAATCTTTAATCTTGAAAAACTATGAGTTATTGATAATAAGCCTACCACGAAACTAAGCAATTACCTATACATTTGTATATCCTTTTGAAACATCGTCTTAAATTTACCAGTTTTAGTTTATTATTAGATGTTTTAAACTGTTTCTAGCGGTCCAAGTGACATCTATTAGTTCTTTAATGTTAATGAACTATGAGTTATTGATAATAAGCCTACTACGGAACTAAGCCGCTACCTACACTTTTGTGTATTCTTTTGAACCATCATTTAAAATCTACCAGTTTTTGTATTTTATTAGATGGTTTAAACAGTTTCTAGCGGTCCAGTTGATATCTATTAATTCTTTAATCTTAAAGAACTATTAGTTATTGATAATAAGCCTACCACGAAACTAAGAAATTACCTATACGTTTGTGTATTCTTTTGAACCATCCTCTTAAATTTACAAGAGTTAGTTTATTATTAGATGTTTTATAGTTCTTTAATCTTAATGAACTATGAGTTATTGATAATAAGCCTACCACGAAACTAAGCCGTTACCTACATTTTTGTGTATTCTTTTGAACCATCCTCTTAAATTTACCAGTTATAATATTTTATTAGATGTTTTAAACAGTTTCTAGCGGACTAGGTGACATCGATTAATTCTTTAATCTTAAAGAACTATGAGTTATTGTTAATAAGCCTATTACGAAATTAAGCAGCCACCAATAATTTTGTATATTTTTTGAACCATCCTTTTAAATTTACCAGTTTTAGTTTATTATTAGATATTTTAAACAATTTCTAGTGTCCAGGTGACATCTATTAGTTCTTTAATCTTAATGAACTATGAGTTATTGATAATAAGCCTACTATGAAACTAAGCCGTTACCTACACTTTTGTGTATTCTTTTGAACCGTTCTCTTAAATTTACCAGTTTTAGTAATTTATTAGATGTTTTAAACAGTTTCTAGCGGTCCAGTTGACATGTATTAATTCTTTAATCTTAAAGAACTATGAGTTATTGATAATATGCCTACCACGAAACTAAGCAATTACCTATACGTTTGTGTATTATTTTAGAACATCGTCTTAAATTTACTAGTTTTAGTCTATTGTTATATGTTTAAAACAGTTTCTAGCAGTTCAGGTCACATCTGTTAATTCTTTAATCTTAAGGAACTATGAGTTATTGATAATAAGCCTACAACCAAACTAAGCCGTTACCTATACTTTTATGTATTCTTTTGAACAATCCTCTTAAATTTTCTAATTTTAGTATATTATTAGATGTTTTAAACAGTTTATAGCGGTCCAAGTGACATCTATTAGTTGTTTAATCTTAATGAACTATGAGTTATTGATAATAAGCCTACTACGAAACTAAGCCGTTACCTACATTTTTGTGTATTCTTTTGAACCATCCTCTTAAATTTACCAGTTTCAGTAATTTATTAGATGTTTTAAAAAGTTTCTAGTGGTCCAGTGGACATGTATTAATTCTGTAATCTTAAAGAACTATGAGTTATTGATAATAATCCTACTACGAAATTAAGCAGTTACCTATAATTTTGTGTATTCTTTATAACCATCCTCTTAAATTTACCAGTTTTAGTATTTTGTTAGATGTTTTAAACTATTTCTAGCGGTCCAATTGACATCTATTAAATCTTTAATCTTGAAAAACTATGAGTTATTGATAATAAGCCTACCACGAAACTAAGCAATTACCTATACGTTTGTGTATTCTTTTGAACCATACTCTTAAAGTTACAAGACTTAGTTTATTATTAGATGTTTTAAACAGTTTCTAACGATCCAGGTGACATCTATTAGTTCTTTAATCTTAATGAACTATGAGTTATTGATAATAAGCCTACCACGAAACTAAGCTGTTACCTACATTTTTGTGTATTCTTTTGAACCATCCTCTTAAATTTACCAGTTATAATATTTTATTAGATGTTTTAAACAGTTTCTAGCGGTCTAGGTGACATCGATTAATTCTTTAATCTTAAAGAACTATGAGTTATTGATAATAAGCCTATTACGAAATTAAGAAGCCACCAATAATTTTGTATATTTTTTTGAACCATCCTTTTAAATTTACCAGTTTTAGTTTATTATTATATATTTTAAACAATTTCTAGTGTCCAGGTGACATCTATTAGTTCTTTAATCTTAATGAACTATGAGTTATTGATAATAAGCCTACTACGAAACTAAGCCGTTACCTACACTTTTGTGTATTCTTTTGAACCGTTCTCTTAAATTTACCAGTTTTAGTAATTTATTAGATGTTTAAAACAGTTTCTAGCGGTCCAGTTGACATGTATTAATTCTTTAATCTTAAAGAACTATGAGTTATTGATAATATGCCTACCATGAAACTAAGCAATTACCTATACGTTTGTGTATTCTTTTGGAACATCGTCTTAAATTTACCAGTTTTAGTCTATTATTAGATGATTAAAACAGTTTCTAGCAGTTCAGGTCACATCTGTTAATTCTTTAATCTTAAGGAACTATGAGTTATTGATAATAAGCCTACAACCAAACTAAGCCGTTACCTATACTTTTGTGTATTCTTTTGAACAATCCTCTTAAATTTTCTAATTTTAGTATATTATTAGATGTTTTAAACAGTTTATAGCGGTCCAGGTGACATATATTAGTTCTTTAATCTTAATGAACTATGAGTTATTGATAATAAGCCTACTACGAAACTAAGCCGTTACCTACATTTTTGTGTATTCTTTTGAACCATCCTCTTAAATTTACCAGTTTTAGTAATTTATTAGATGTTTTAAACAATTTCTAGTGGTCTAGTGGACATGTATTAATTCTTTAATCTTAAAGAACTATGAGTTATTGATAATAAGCCTACTACGAAATTAAGCAGTTACCTATAATTTTGTGTATTCTTTATAACCATCCTCTTAAATTTACCAGTTTTAGTATTTTGTTAGATGTTTTAAACTATTTCTAGCGGTCCAATTGACATCTATTAAATCTTTAATCTTGAAAAACTATGAGTTATTGATAATAAGCCTACCACGAAACTAAGCAATTACCTATACGTTTGTGTATTCTTTTGAACCATCCTCTTAAATTTACAAGAGTTAGTTTATTATTAGATGTTTTAAACAGTTTCTAGCGGTTTAGGTGACATCTATTAGTTCTTTAATCTTAATGAACTATGAGTTATTGATAATAAGCCTACTACGAAACTAAGCCGTTACCTACATTTTTGTGTATTCTTTTGAACCATCCTATTAAATTTACCAGTTATAATATTTTATTAGATGTTTTAAACAGTTTCTAGCGGTCCAGGTGACATCGATTAATTCTTTAATCTTAAAGAACTATGAGTTATTGATAATAAGCCTATTACGAAATTAAGCAACCACCTATAATTTTGTATATTTTTTTGAACCATATTTTTAAATTTACCAGTTTTAGTTTATTATTAGATATTTTAAACAATTTCTAGTGTCCAGGTTACATCTATTAGTTCCTTAATCTTAATGAACTATGAGTTATTGATAATAAGCCTACTACGAAACTAAGCCGTTACCTACACTTTTGTGTATTCTTTTGAACCGTCCTCTTAAATTTACCAGTTTTAGTAATTTATTAGATGTTTTAAACAGTTTCTAGCGGTCCAGTTGACATGTATTAATTCTTTAATCTTAAAAAACTATGAGTTATTGATAATATGCCTACCACGAAACTAAGCAATTACCTATACGTTTGTGTATTCTTTTGGAACATCGTCTTAAATTTACCAGTTTTAGTCTATTATTAGATGTTTAAAACAGTTTCTAGCAGTTCAGGTCACATCTGTTAATTCTTTAATCTTAAGGAACTATGAGTTATTGATAATAAGCCTACAACCAAACTAAGCCGTTACCTATACTTTTGTGTATTCTTTTGAACCATACTCTTAAATTTTCTAATTTTAGTATATTATTAGATGTTTTAAACAGTTTATAGCGGTCCAGGTGACATCGATTAGTTCTTTAATCTTAATGAACTATGAGTTATTGATAATAAGCCTACTACGAAACTAAGCCGTTACCTACATTTTTTGTGTATTCTTTTGAACCATCCTCTTAAATTTACCAGTTTTAGTAATTTATTAGATGTTTTAAACAGTTTCTAGTGGTCCAGTGGACATGTATTAATTCTTTAATCTTAAAGAACTATGAGTTATTGATAATAAGCCTACTACGAAATTAAGCAGTTACCTATAATTTTGTGTATTCTTTATAACCATCCTCTTAAATTTACCAGTTTTAGTATTTGGTTGGATGTTTTAAACTATTTCTAGCGGTCCAATTGACATCTATTAAATCTTTAATCTTAAAGAACTATGAGTTATTGATAATAAGCCTACCACGAAACTAAGCAATTACCTATACATTTGTGTATTCTTTTGAAACATCGTCTTAAATTTACCAGTTTTAGTTTGTTATTAGATGTTTTAAACAGTTTCTAGCAGTCCAGGTGACATATGTTAATTTTTTAATCTTAACGAACTATGAGTTATTGATAATAAGCCTACTATGAAATTAAGCAGCTACCTATACTTTTGTGTATTCTTTTGAACCATCCTCTTAAATTTACTAGTTTTAGTTAATTATTAGATGTTTTAAACTGTTTCTAGCGGTCCAGGTGACATCTATTAGTTCTTTAATGTTAATGAACTATGAGTTATTGATAATAAGCCTACTACCGAACTAAGCCGTTACCTACAGTTTTGTGTATTCTTTTGAACCATCATTTAAAATTTTACCAGTTTTAGTATTTTATTTGATGTTTTAAACAGTTTCTAGCGGTCCAGTTGATATCTATTAATTCTTTAATATTAAAGAACTATGAGTTATTGATAATAAGCCTACCACGAAACTAAGCAATTACCTATACTTTTGTGTATTCTTTTGAACCATCCTCTTAAATTTACACGAGTTAGTTTATTATTAGATGATTTAAACAGTTTCTAGCGGTCCAGGTGACATATATTAGTTCTTTGATCTTAATGAACTATGAGTTATTGATAGTAAGCCTACTACGAAACTAAGCCATTACCTACATTTTTGTGTATTCTTTTGAACCAACCTCTTAAATTTACCAGTGTTAGTATTTTATTAGATGTTTTAAACAGTTTCTAGCAGTCCAGTTGACATCTATTAATTATTTAATCTTAAAGAAATATGAGTTATTGATAATAAGCCTAGTACAAAACTAAGCAATTACCTGTACGTTTGTGTATTCTTTTGAACCATCCTATTAAATTTAACAGTTTTAGTTTATTACTAAATGTTTTAAACAGTTTATAGCGGTCTAGGTGACATCTATTACTTCTTTAATCTTAATGAACTATGAGTTATTGATAATAAGCCTACTACGAAACTAAGCAATTACCTATATTTTTTTGTATTCGTTTGAACCATCCTCTTAAATTTACCAGTTTTAGTATATTATTAGATGTTTAAAACAGTTTCTAGCAGTTCAGGTCACATCTGTTAATTCTTTAATTTTAAGGAACTATGAGTTATTGATAATAAGCCTAAAACCAAACTAAGCCGTCACCTATACTTTTGTGTATTCTTTTGATCCATCCTCTTATATTTTCTACTTTTAGTATATTATTAGATGTTTTAAACATTTTATAGCGGTCTAGGTGACATCTATTAGTTCTTTAATCTTAATGAACTATGAGTTATTGATAATAAGCCTACAACCAAACTAAGCCGTTACCTATACTTCTGTGTATTCTTTTGAACCATCCTCCTAAATTTTCTAATTTTAGTATATTATTAGATGTTTTAAACAGTTTATAGCGGTCCAGGTGACATCTATTAGTTCTTTAATCTTAATGAACTATGAGTTATTGATAATAAGCCTACTACGAAACTAAGCCGTTACCTACATTTTTGTGTATTCTTTTGAACCATCATTTAAAATTTACCAGTTTTTGTATTTTATTAGATGTTTTAAACAGTTTCTAGCGGTCCAGTTGATATCCATTAATTCTTTAATCTTAAAGAACTATGAGTTATAGATAATAAGCCTACCACGAAACTAAGCAATTACCTATACGTTTGTGTATTCTTTTGAACCATCCTCTTAAATTTACAAGAGTTAGTTTATTATTAGATGTTTTAAACAGTTTCTAGCGGTCCAGGTGACATCTATTAGTTCTTTAATCTTAATGAACTATGAGTTATTGATAATATGCCTACCACGAAACTAAGCAATTACCTATACGTTTGTGTATTCTTTTGGAACATCGTCTTAAATTTACCAGTTATAATATTTTATTAGATGTTTTAAACAGTTTCTAGCGGTCCAGGTGACTTCGATTAATTCTTTAATCTTAAAGAACTATGAGTTATTGATAATAAGCCTATTACGAAATTAAGCAGCCACCTATAATTTTGTATATTTTTTTGAACCATCCTTTTAAATTTACCAGTTTTAGTTTATTATTAGATATTTTAAACAATTTCTAGTGTCCAGGTGACATCTATTAGTTCTTTAATCTTAATGAACTATGAGTTATTGATAATAAGCCTACTACGAAACTAAGCCGTTACCTACACTTTTGTGTATTCTTTTGAACCGTCCTCTTAAATTTACCAGTTTTAGTAATTTATTAGATGTTTTAAACAGTTTCTAGCGGTCCAGTTGACATGTATTAATTCTTTAATCTTAAAGAACTATGAGTTATTGATAATATGCCTACCACGAAACTAAGCAATTACCTATACGTTTGTGTATTCTTTTGGAACATCGTCTTAAATTTACCAGTTCTAGTCTATTATTAGATGTTTAAAACAGTTTCTAGTGGTCCAGTGGACATGTATTAATTCGTTAATCTTAAAGAACTATGAGTTATTGATAATAAGCCTACTACGAAATTAAGCAGTTACCTATAATTTTGTGTATTCTTTATAACCATCCTCTTAAATTTACCAGTTTTAGTATTTTGTTAGATGTTTTAAACTGTTTCTAGCGGTCCAATTGACATCTATTAAATATTAATCTTGAAAAACTATGAGTTATTGATAATAAGCCTACCACGAAACTAAGCAATTACCTATACATTTGTGTATTCTTTTGAAACATCGTCTTAAATTTACCAGTTTTTAGTTTATTATTAGATGTTTTAAACAGTATCTAGCAGTCCAGGTGACGTATGTTAATTCTTTAATCTTAACGAACTATGAGTTATTGATAATAAGCCTACTATGAAATAAGCAGCTACCTATACTTTTGTGTATTCTTTTGAACCATCCTCTTAAATTTACCAGTTTTAGTTAATTATTAGATGTTTTAAACTGTTTCTAGCGGTCCAGGTGACATCAATTAGTTCTTTAATGTTAATGAACTATGAGTTATTGATAATAAGCCTACTACGGAACTAAGCCGCTACCTACACTTTTGTGTATTATTTTGAACCATCATTTAAAATTTACTAGTTTTAGTATTTTATTAGATGTTTTAAACAGTTTCTAGCGGCCAAGTTGATATCTATTAATTCTTTAATCTTAAAGAACTATGAGTTATTGATAATAAGCCTACCACGAAACTAAGCAATTACCTATACGTTTGTGTATTCTTTTGAACCATCCTCTTAAATTTACACGAGTTAGTTTATTATTAGATGTTTTAAACAGTTTCTAGCGGTCCAGGTGACATCTATTAGTTCTTTAATCTTAATGAACTATGAGTTATTTATAATAAGCCTACTACGAAACTAAGACGTTACCTACATTTTTGTGTATTCTTTTGAACCAACCTCTTAAATTTACCAGTTTTAGTATTTTATTAGATGTTTTAAACAGTTTCTAGCGGTCCAGTTGACATCTATTAATTATTTAATCTTAAAGAAATATGAGTTATTGATAATAAGCCTAGTACGAAACTAAGCAATTACCTGTACGTTTGTGTATTCTTTTGAACCATCCTCTTAAATTTACCAGTTTTAGTTTATTACTAGATGTTTTAAACAGTTTATAGCGGTCTAGGTGACATCTATTACTTCTTTAATCTTAATGAACTATGAGTTATTGATAATAAGCCTACTACGAAACTAAGCAATTACCTATATTTTTGTGTATTCGTTTGAACCATCCTCTTAAATTTACAAGTTTTAGTATATTATTTGATGTTTAAAACAGTTTCTAGCAGTTTAGGTCACATCTGTTAATTCTTCAAATTTAAGGAACTATGAGTTATTGATAATAAGCCTAAAACCAAACTAAGCCGTTACCTATACTTTTGTGTATTCTTTTGATCCATCCTCTTATATTTTCTAATTTTAGTATATTATTAGATGTTGTAAACAGTTTATAGCGGTCTACGTGACATCTATTAGGTCTTTAATCTTAATGAACTGTGAGTTATTTATAATAAGCCTACAACCAAACTAAGCCGTTACCTATACTTTTGTGTATTCTTTTGACCCATCCTCTTAAATTTTCTAATTTTAGTATATTATTAGATATTTTAAACAGTTTATAGCGGTCCAGGTGACATCTATTATTTCTTTAATCTTAATGAACTATGAGTTATTGATAATAAGCCTACTACGAAACTAAGTCGTTACCTACATTTTTGTGTATTCTTTGGAACCATCATTTAAAATTTACCGGTTTTTGTATTTTATTAGATGTTTTAAACAGTTTCTAGCGGTCCAGTTGATATATATTAATTCTTTAATCTTAAAGAACTATGAGTTATTGATAATAAGCCTACCACGAAACTAAGCAATTACCTATACGTTTGTGTATTCTTTTGAACCATCCTCTTAAATTTACAAGAGTTAGTTTATTATTAGATGTTTTAAACAGTTTCTAGCGGTCTAGGTGACATCTATTAGTTCTTTAATCTTAATGAACTATGAGTTATTGATAATAAGCCTACTACGAAACTAAGCCGTTACCTACATTTTTGTGTATTCTTTTGAACCATCCTCTTAAATTTACCAGTTATAATTTTTTATTAGATGTTTTAAACAGTTTCTAGCGGTCCAGGCGACATCGATTAATTATTTAATCTTAAAGAACTATGAGTTATTGATAATAAGCCTATTACGAAATTAAGCAGCCACCTATAATTTTGTATATTTTTTTGAACCATCCTTTTAAATTTACCAGTTTTAGTTTATTATTAGATATTTTAAACAATTTCTAGTGTCCAGGTGACATCTATTAGTTCTTTAATCTTAATGAACTATGAGTTATTGATAATAAGCCTACTACGAACTAAGCCGTTACCTACACTTTTGTGTATTCTTTTGAACCGTCCTCTTAAATTTACCAGTTTTAGTAATTTATTAAATGTTTTAAACAGTTTCTAGTGGTCCAGTGGACATGTATTAATTCTTTAATCTTAAAGAACTATAAGTTATTGATAATAAGCCTACTACGAAATTAATCAGTTACCTATAATTTTGTGTATTCTTTATAACCATCCTCTTAAATTTACCAGTTTTAGTATTTTGTTAGATGTTTTAAATTGTTTCTAGCGGTCCAATTGACATCTATTAAATCTTTTATCTTGACAATAAGCCTACCACGAAACTAAGCAATTACCTATACATTTGTGTATTCTTTTGAAACGTCGTCTTAAATTTACCAGATTTTAGTTTATTATTAGATGTTTTAAACAGTTTCTAGCAGTCAGGTGACGTATGTTAATTCTTTAATCTTAACGACTATGAGTTATTGATAATAAGCCTACTATGAAATTAAGCAGCTACCTATACTTTTGTGTATTCTTTTGAACCATCCTCTTAAATTTACCAGTTTTAGTTAATTATTAGATGTGTTAAACTGTTTCTAGCGGTCCAGGTGACATCTATTAGTTCTTTAATGTTAATGAACTATGAGTTATTGATAATAAGCCTACTACGGAACTAAGCCGCTACCTACACTTTTGTGTATTCTTTTGAACCATCATTTAAAATTTACCAGTTTTAGTATTTTATTAGATGTTTTAAACAGTTTCTAGCGGTCCAGTTGACATCTATTAATTATTTAATCTTAAAGAAATATGAGTTATTGATAATAAGCCTAGTACAAAACTAAGCAATTACCTGTACGTTTGTGTATTCTTTTGAACCGTCCTCTTAAATTTACCAGTTTTAGTTTATTACTAGATGTTTTAAACAGTTTATAGCGGTCTAGGTGACATCTATTACTTCTTTAATCTTAATGAACTATGAGTTATTGATAATAAGCCTACTACGAAACTAAGCAATTACCTATATTTTTGTGTAATCGTTTGAACCATCCTCTTAACTTTACCAGTTTTAGTATATTATTAGATGTTTAAAACAGTTTCTAGCAGTTCAGGTCACATCTGTTAATTCTTTAATTTTAAGGAACTATGAGTTATTGATAATAAGCCTAAAACCAAACTAAGCCGTTACCTATACTTTTGTGTATTCTTTTGAACCATCCTCTTAAATTTTCTAATTTTAGTATATTATTAGATGTTTTAAACAGTTTATAGCGGTCCAGGTGATATCTATTAATTCTTTAATCTTAACGAACTATGAGTTATTGATAATAAGCCTACCACGAAACTAAGCAATTACCTATACGTTTGTGTATTCTTTTGAACCATACTCTTAAATTTACAAGAGTTAGTTTATTATTAGATGTTTTAAACAGTTTCTAGCGGTCCAGGTGACATCTATTAGTTCTTTAATCTTAATGAACTATGAGTTATTGATAATAAGCCTACTACGAAACTAAGCCGTTACCTACATTTTTGTGTATTCTTTTGAACCAACCTCTTAAATTTACCAGTTTTATTATTTTATTAGATGTTTTAAACAGTTTCTAGCGGTCCAGTTGACATCTATTAATTATTTAATCTTAAAGAAATATGAGTTATTGATAATAAGCCTAGTACGAAACTAAGCAATTACCTGTACGTTTGTGTATTCTTTTGAACCATCCTCTTAAATTTACCAGTTTTAGATTATTACTAGATGTTTTAAACAGTTTATAGCGGTCTAGGTGACATCTATTACTTCTTTAATCTTAATGAACTATGAGTTATTGATAATAAGCCTACTACGAAACTAAGCAATTACCTATATTTTTGTGTATTCGTTTGAACCATCCTCTTAAATTTACCAGTTTTAGTATATTATTAGATGTTTAAAACAGTTTCTAGCAGTTCAGGTCACATCTGTTAATTCTTTAATTTTAAGGAACTATGAGTTATTGATAATAAGCCTAAAACCAAACTAAGCCGTTACCTATACTTTTGTGTATTCTTTTGAACCATCCTCTTAAATTTTCTAATTTTAGTATATTATTAGATGTTTTAAACAGTTTATAGCGGTCCAGGTGACATCTATTAATTCTTTAATCTCAGAGAACTATGAGTTATTGATAATAAGCCTACTACGAAACTAAGCCGTTACCTACATTTTTGTGTATTCTTTTGAACCATCCTATTAAATTTACCAGTTTTAGTAATTTATTAGATGTTTTAAACAGTTTCTAGTGGTCTAGGTGACATTTATTAGTTCTTTAATCTTAATGAACTATGAGTTATTGATAATAAGCCTACTACGAAACTAAGCCGTTACCTACATTTTTGTGTATTCTTTTGAACCAACCTCTTAAGTTTACCAGTTTTAGTATTTTATTAGATGTTTTAAACAGTTTCTAGCGGTCCAGTTGACATCTATTAATTATTTAATCTTAAAGAAATATGAGTTATTGATAATAAGCCTAGTACGAAACTAAGCAATTACCTGTACGTTTGTGTATTCTTTTGAACCATCCTCTTAAATTTACCAGTTTTAGTTTATTACTAGATGTTTTAAACAGTTTATAGCGGTCTAGGTGACATCTATTACTTCTTTAATCTTAATGAACTATGAGTTATTGATAATAAGCCTACTACGAAACTAAGCAATTACCTATATTTTTGTGTATTCGTTTGAACCATCCTCTTAAATTTACCAGTTTTAGTATATTATTAGATGTTTAAAACAGTTTCTAGCAGTTCAGGTCACATCTGTTAATTCTTTAATTTTAAGGAACTATGAGTTATTGATAATAAGCCTAAAACCAAACTAAGCCGTTACCTATACTTTTGTGTATTCTTTTGAACCATCCTCTTAAATTTTCTAATTTTAGTATATTATTAGATGTTTTAAACAGTTTATAGCGGTCCAGGTGACATCTATTAGTTCTTTAATCTTAATGAACTATGAGTTATTGATAATAAGCCTACTACGAAACTAAGCCGTTACCTACATTTTTGTGTATTCTTTTGAACCATCCTATTAAATTTACCAGTTTTAGTAATTTATTAGATGTTTTAAACAGTTTCTAGTGGTCCAGTTGACATGTATTAATTCTTTAATCTAAAAGAACTATGATTTATTGATAATAAGCCTACTACGAAATTTAGCAGTTACCTATAAATTTGTGTATTCTTTATAACCATCCTCTTAAATTTACCAGTTTTAGTATTTTTTTAGATGTTTTAAACAGTTTCTAGCGGTCCAGTTGACATCTATTAAATCTTTAATCTTGAAAAACTATGAGTTATTGATAATAAGCCTACCACGAAACTAAGCAATTACCTATACATGTTTGTATTCTTTTGAAACATCGTCTTAAATTTACCAGTTTTAGTTTATTATTAGATGTTTTAAACAGTTTCTAGCAGTCCAGGTGACATATGTTAATTCTTTAATCTTAACGAACTATGAGTTATTGATAATAAGCCTACTATGAAATTAAGCAGCTACCTATACTTTTGTGTATTCTTTTCAACCATCCTCTTAAATTTACCAGTTTTAGTTAATTATTAGATGTATTAAACTGTTTATAGCGGTCCAGGTGACATCTATTAGTTCTTTAATGTCAACGAACTATGAGTTGTTGATAATAAGCCTACTACGGAACTAAGCCGCTACCTACACTTTTGTGTATTCTTTTGAACCATCATTTAAAATTTACCAGTTTTTGTATTTTATTAGATGTTTTAAACAGTTTCTAGCTGTCCAGTTGATATCTATTAATTCTTTAATCTTAAAGAACTTTGAGTTATTGATAATAAGCCTACCACGAAACTAAGCAATTACCTACGTTTGTGTATTCTTTTGAACCATCCTCTTAAATTTACAAGAGTTAGTTTATTATCAGATTTTTTAGACAGTTTCTAGCGGTCCAGGTGACATCTATTAGTTCTTTAATCTTAATGAACTATGAGTTATTGATAATAAGCCTACTACGAAACTAAGCAATTACCTATATTTTTGTGTATTCGTTTGAACCATCCTCTTAAATTTACCAGTTTTAGTATATTATTAGATGTTTAAAACAATTTTTAGCAGTTCAGGCCACATCTGTTAATTCTTTAATTTTAAGGAACTATGAGTTATTGATAATAAGCCTAAAACCAAACTAAGCCGTTACCTATACTTTTGTGTATTTTTTTGAACCATCCTCTTAAATTTTCTAATTTTTGTATATTATTAGATGTTTTAAACAGTTTATAGCGGTCTAGGTGACATCTATTAGTTCTTTAATCTTAATGAACTATGAGTTATTGATAATAAGCCTACAACCAAACTAAGCCGTTACCTATACTTTTGTGTATTCTTTTGAACCATCCTCTTAAATTTTCTAATTTTAGTATATTATTAGATGTTTTAAACAGTTTACAGCGGTCCAGGTGACATCTATTAGTTCTTTAATCTTAATGAACTATGAGTTATTGATAATAATCCTACTACGAAACTAAGCCGTTACCTACATTTTTGTGTATTCTTTTGAACCATCCTCATAAAATTACCAGTTTTAGTAATTTATTAGATGTTTTAAACAGTTTCTAGTGGTCCAGTTGACATGTATTAGTTCTTTAATCTTAAAGAACTATGAGTTATTGATAATAAGCCTACTACGAAATTAAGCAGTTACCTATGATTTTGTGTATTCTTTATAACCATCCTCTTAAATTTACCAGTTTTAGTATATTGTTAGATGTTTTAAACAGTTTCTAGCGGTCCAGTTGACATCTATTAAATCTTTAATCTTGAAAAACTATGAGTTATTGATAATAAGCCTACCACGAAACTAAGCAATTACCTATACATTTGTGTATTCTTTTGAAACATCGTCTTAAATTTACCAGTTTTAGTTTATTATTAGATGTTTTAAACAATTTCTAGCAGTCCAGGTGACATATGTTAATTCTTTCATCTTAACGAACTATGAGTTATTGATAATAAGCCTACTATGAAATTAAGCAGCTACCTATACTTTTGTGTATTCTTTTGAACCATCCTCTTAAATTTACCAGTTTTAGTTAATTATTAGATGTTTTAAACGGTTTCTAGCGGTCCAGGTGACATCTATTAGTTCTTTAATGTTAATGAACTATGAGTTGTTGATAATAAACCTACTACGGAACTAAGCCGCTACCTACACTTTTGTGTATTCTTTTGAACCATCATTTAAAATTTACCATTTTTTGTATTTTATTAGATGTTTTAAACAGTTTCTAGCGGTCCAGTTGATATCTATTAATTCTTTAATCTTAAAGAACTATGAGTTATTGATAATAAGCCTACCACGAAACTAAGCAATTACCTATACGTTTGTGTATTCTTTTGAACCATCCTCTTAAATTTACAAGAGTTAGTTTATTATTAGATGTTTTAAACAGTTTCTAGCGGTCCAGGTGACATATATTAGTTCTTTAATCTTAATGAACTATGAGTTATTGATAATAAGCCTACTACGAAACTAAGCCGTTACCTATATTTTTGTGTATTCTTTTGAACCAACCTCTTAAATTTACCAGTTTTAGTATTTTATTAGATGTTTTAAATTGTTTCTAGCGGTCCAGTTGACATCTATTAATTATTTAATCTTAAAGAAATATGAGTTATTGATAATAAGCCTAGTACGAAACTAAGCAATTACCTGTACGTTTGTGTATTCTTTTGAACCATCCTCTTAAATTTACCAGTTTTAGTTTATTTCTAGATGTCTTAGACAGTTTCTAGCGGTCTAGGTGACATCTATTACTTCTTTAATCTTAATGAACTATGAGTTATTGATAATAAGCCTACTACGAAACTAAGCAATTACCTATATTTTTGTGTATTCGTTTGAACCATCCTCTTAAATTTACCAGTTTTAGTATATTATTAAATGTTTAAAACAATTTCTAGCAGTTCAGGTCACATCTGTTAATTCTTTAATTATAAGGAACTATGAGTTATTGATAATAAGCCTAAAACCAAACTAAGCCGTTACCTATACTTTTGTGTATTCTTTTGAACCATCCTCTTAAATTTTCTAATTTTAGTATATTATTAGATGTTTTAAACAGTTTATAGCGGTCTAGGTGACATCTATTAGTTCTTTAATCTTAATGAACTATGAGTTATTGATAATAAGCCTACAACCAAACTAAGCCGTTACCTATACTTTTGTGTATTCTTTTGAACCATCCTCTTAAATTTTCTAATTTTAGTATATTATTAGATGTTTTAAACAGTTTACAGCGGTCCAGGTGACATCTATTAGTTCTTTAATCTTAATGAACTATGAGTTATTGATAATAATCCTACTACGAAACTAAGCCGTTACCTACATTTTTGTGTATTCTTTTGAACCATCCTCATAAAATTACCAGTTTTAGTAATTTATTAGATGTTTTAAAAAGTTTCTAGTGGTCCAGTTGACATGTATTAATTCTTTAATCTTAAAGAACTATGAGTTATTGATAATAAGCCTACTACGAAATTAAGCAGTTACCTATGATTTTGTGTATTCTTTATAACCATCCTCTTAAATTTACCATTTTTAGTATATTGTTAGATGTTTTAAACAGTTTCTAGCGGTCCAGTTGACATCTATTAAATCTTTAATCTTGAAAAACTATGAGTTATTGATAATAAGCCTACCACGAAACTAAGCAATTACCTATACATTTGTGTATTCTTTTGAAACATCGTCTTAAATTTACCAGTTTTAGTTTATTATTAGATGTTTTAAACAGTTTCTAGCAGTCCAGGTGACATATGTTAATTCTTTAATCTTAACGAACTATGAGTTATTGATAATAAGCCTACTATGAAATTAAGCAGCTACCTATACTTTTGTGTATTCTTTTGAACCATCCTCTTAAATTTACCAGTTTTAGTTAATTATTAGATGTTTTAAACTGTTTCTAGCGGTCTAGGTGACATCTATTAGTTCTTTAATCTTGATGAACTATAAGTTATTGATAATAAGCCTACTACGGAACTAAGCCCCTACCTACACTTTTGTGTATTCTTTTGATCCATCATTTAAAATTTACTAGTTTTTGTATTTTATTAGATGTTTTAAACAGTTTCTAGCGGTCCAGTTGATATCTATTAATTCTTTAATCTTAAAGAACTATGAGTTATTGATAATAAGCCTACCACGAAACTAAGCAATTACCTATACGTTTGTGTATTCTTTTGAACCATCCTATTAAATTTACAAGAGTTAGTTTATTATTAGATGTTTTAAACAGTTTCTAGCGGTCCAGGTTACATCTATTAGTTCTTTAATCTTAATGAACTATGAGTTATTGATAATAAGCCTACTACGAAACTAAGCCGTTACCTACATTTTTGTGTATTCTTTTGAACCAACCTCTTAAATTTACCAGTTTTAGTATTTTATTAGATGTTTTAAACAGTTTCTAGCGGTCCAGTTGACATCTATTAATTATTTAATCTTAAAGAAATATGAGTTATTGATAATAAGCCTAGTACGAAACTAAGAAATTACCTATACGTTTGTGTATTCTTTTGAACCATCCTCTTAAATTTACCAGTTTTAGTTTATTACTAGATGTTTTAAACAGTTTCTAGCGGTCTAGGTGACATCTATTACTTCTTTAATCTTAATGAACTATGAGTTATTGATAATACGCCTACTACGAAACTAAGCAATTACCTATATTTTTGTGTATTCGTTTGAACCATCCTCTTAAATTTACCAGTTTTAGTATATTATTAGATGTTTAAAACAGTTTCTAGCAGTTCAGGTCACATCTGTTAATTCTTTAATTTTAAGGAACTATGAGTTATTGATAATAAGCCTAAAACCAAACTAAGCCGTTACCTATGCTTTTGTGTATTCTTTTGAACCATCCTCTTAAATTTTCTAATTTTAGTATATTATTAGATGTTTTAAACAGTTTATAGCAGTCTAGGTGACATCTATTAGTTCTTTAATCTTAAAAAACTATGAGTTATTGATAATAAGCCTACTACGAAACTAAGCCGTTACCTACATTTTTGTGCATTATTTTGAACCATCCTCTTATATTTACCAGTTTTAGTAATTTTTTATATGTTTTAAACAGTTTCTAGTGGTCCAGTTGACATGTATTAATTCTTTAATCTTAAAGAACTATGAGTTATTGATAATAAGCCTACTACAAAATTAAGCAGTTACCTATAATTTTGTGTATTCTTTTGAACCATCCTCATAAAATTACCAGTTTTAGTAATTTATTAGATGTTTTAAACAGTTTCTAGTGGTCCAGTTGACATGTATTAATTCTTTAATCTTAAAGAACTATGAGTTATTGATAATAAGCCTACTACAAAATTAAGCAGTTACCTATAATTTTGTGTATTCTTTATAACCATCCTCTTAAATTTACCAGTTTTAGTGTATTGTTAGATATTTTAAACAGTTTCTAGCGGTCCAGTTGACATCTATTAAATCTTTAATCTTGAGAAACTATGAGTTATTGATAATAAGCCTACCACGAAACTAAGCAATTACCTATACATTTGTGTATTCTTTTGAAACATCGTCTTAAATTTACCAGTTTTAGTTTATTATTAGATGTTTTAAACAGTTTCTAGCAGTCCAGGTGACATATGTTAATTCTTTAATCTTAATGAACTATGAGTTATTGATAATAAGCCTATTATGAAATTAAGCAGCTACCTATACTTTTGTGTATTCTTTTGAACCATCCTCTTAAATTTACCAGTTTTAGTTAAATATTAGATGTTTTAAACTGTTTCTAGCGGTCCAGGTGACATCTATTAGTTCTTTAATCTTAATGAACTATAAGTTATTGATAATAAGCCTACTACGGAACTAAGCCCCTACCTACACTTTTGTGTATTCTTTTGATCCATCATTTAAAATTTACTAGTTTTTGTATTTTATTAGATGTTTTAAACAGTTTCTAGCGGTCCAGTTGATATCTATTAATTCTTTAATCTTAAAGAACTATGAGTTATTGATAATAAGCCTACCACGAAACTAAGCAATTACCTATACGTTTGTGTATTCTTTTGAACCATCCTCTTAAATTTACAAGAGTTAGTTTATTATTAGATGTTTTAAACAGTTTCTAGCGGTCTAGGTAACATCTATTAGTTCTTTAATCTTAATGAACTATGAGTTATTGATAATAAGCCTACTACGAAACTAAGCCGTTACCTACATTTTTGTGTATTCTTTTGAACCAACCTCTTAAATTTACCAGTTTTAGTATTTTATTAGATGTTTTAAACAGTTTCTAGCGGTCCAGTTGACATCTATTAATTATTTAATCTTAAAGAAATATGAGTTATTGATAATAAGCCTAGTACGAAACTAAGAAATTACCTATACGTTTGTGTATTCTTTTGAACCATCCTCTTAAATTTACCAGTTTTAGTTTATTACTAGATGTTTTAAACAGTTTCTAGCGGTCTAGGTGACATCTATTACTTCTTTAATCTTAATGAACTATGAGTTATTGATAATACGCATACTACGAAACTAAGCAATTACCTATATTTTTGTGTATTCGTTTGAACCATCCTCTTAAATTTACCAGTTTTAGTATATTATTAGATGTTTAAAACAGTTTCTAACAGTTCAGGTCACATCTGTTAATTCTTTAATTTTAAGGAACTATGAGTTATTGATAATAAGCCTAAAACCAAACTAAGCCGTTACCTATACTTTTGTGTATTCTTTTGAACCATCCTCTTAAATTTTCTAATTTTAGTATATTATTAGATGTATTAAACAGTTTATAGCGGTCTAGGTGACATCTATTAGTTCTTTAATCTTAAAAAACTATGAGTTATTGATAATAAGCCTACTACGAAACTAAGCCGTTACCTACATTTTTGTGTATTATTTTGAACCATCCTCTTAGATTTACCAGTTTTAGTAATTTTTTAGATGTTTTAAACAGTTTCTAGTGGTCCAGTTGACATGAATTAATTCTTTAATCTTAAAGAACTATGAGTTATTGATAATAAGCCTAGTACGAAACTAAGAAATTACCTATACGTTTGTGTATTCTTTTGAACCATCCTCTTAAATTTACCAGTTTTAGTTTATTACTAGATGTTTTAAACAGTTTCTAGCGGTCTAGGTGACATCTATTACTTCTTTAATCTTAATGAACTACGAGTTATTGATAATACGCCTACTACGAAACTAAGCAATTACCTATATTTTTGTGTATTCGTTTGAACCATCCTCTTCAATTTACCAGTTTTAGTATATTATTAGATGTTTAAAACAGTTTCTAGCAGTTCAGGTCACATCTGTTAATTCTTTAATTTTAAGGAACTATGAGTTATTGATAATAAGCCTAAAACCAAACTAAGCCGTTACCTATGCTTTTGTGTATTCTTTTGAACCATCCTCTTAAATTTTCTAATTTTAGTATATTATTAGATGTTTTAAACAGTTTATAGCAGTCTAGGTGACATCTATTAGTTCTTTAATCTTAAAAAACTATGAGTTATTGATAATAAGCCTACTACGAAACTAAGCCGTTACCTACATTTTTGTGCATTATTTTGAACCATCCTCTTAGATTTAACAGTTTTAGTAATTTTTTATATGTTTTAAACAGTTTCTAGTGGTCCAGTTGACATGTATTAATTCTTTAATCTTAAAGAACTATGAGTTATTGATAATAAGCCTACTACAAAATTAAGCAGTTACCTATAATTTTGTGTATTCTTTATAACCATCCTCTTAAATTTACCAGTTTTAGTGTATTGTTAGATATTTTAAACAGTTTCTAGCGGTCCAGTTGACATCTATTAAATCTTTAATCTTGAAAAACTATGAGTTATTGATAATAAGCCTACCACGAAACTAAGCAATTACCTATACATTTGTGTATTCTTTTGAAACATCGTCTTAAATTTACCAGTTTTAGTTTATTATTAGATGTTTTAAACAGTTTCTAGCAGTCCAGGTGACATATGTTAATTCTTTAATCTTAACGAACTATGAGTTATTGATAATAAGCCTATTATGAAATTAAGCAGCTACCTATACTTTTGTGTATTCTTTTGAACCATCCTCTTAAATTTACCAGTTTTAGTTTATTACTAGATGTTTTAAACAGTTTCTAGCGGTCTAGATGACATCTATTACTTCTTTAATCTTAATGAACTATGAGTTATTGATAATACGCATACTACGAAACTAAGCAATTACCTATATTTTTGTGTATTCGTTTGAACCATCCTCTTAAATTTACCAGTTTTAGTATATTATTAGATGTTTAAAACAGTTTCTAACAGTTCAGGTCACATCTGTTAATTCTTTAATTTTAAGGAACTATGAGTTATTGATAATAAGCCTAAAACCAAACTAAGCCGTTACCTATACTTTTGTGTATTCTTTTGAACCATCCTCTTAAATTTTCTAATTTTAGTATATTATTAGATGTTTTAAACAGTTTATAGCGGTCTAGGTGACATCTATTAGTTCTTTAATCTTAAAAAACTATGAGTTATTGATAATAAGCCTACTACGAAACTAAGCCGTTACCTACATTTTTGTGTATTATTTTGAACCATCCTCTTAGATTTACCAGTTTTAGTAATTTTTTAGATGTTTTAAACAGTTTCTAGTGGTCCAGTTGACATGAATTAATTCTTTAATCTTAAAGAACTATGAGTTATTGATAATAAGCCTACTACGAAATTAAGCAGTTACCTATAATTTTGTGAATTCTTTATAACCATCCTCTTAAATTTACCAGTTTTAGTATTTTGTTAGATGTTTTAAACAGTTTCTAACGGTCTAGTTGACATCTATTAAATCTTTAATCTTGAAGAACTATGAGTTATTGATAATAAGCCTACCACGAAAATAAGCAATTACCTATACATTTGTGTATTCTTTTGAACCATCCTCTTAAATTTACCAGTTTTAGTTTATTATTAGATGTTTTAAACAGTTTCTAGCGGTCTAGTTGACATCTATTAATTCTTTAATGTTAAAGAACTATAAGTTATTGATATCACGCCTACTACGAAATTTAAAAGTTGCCTACACTTTTGTGTATTCTTTTGAACCAACCTCTTAAATTTACTAGTTTTAGTATATTATTAGATGTTTTAAACAGTTTCTAGCGGTCCAGGTGACATCGATTAATTCTTTAATCTTAATGAACTATGAGTTATTGATAATAAGCCTACTACAAAACTAAGCCGTTACCTACACTTTTGTGTATTCTTTTGAACCATCCTCTTAAATTTACCAGTTTTAGTAATTTATTAGATGTTGTAAAAAGTTTCTAGCGGTCCAGTTGACATGTATTAATTCTTTAATCTTAAAGAACTATGAGTTATTGGTAATATGCCTACCACGAAACTAAGCAATTACCTATACGTTTGTGTATTCTTTTGAACCATCCTCTTAAATTTATCAGTTTTAGTTTATTATTAGATGTTTTAAACAGTTTCTAGTTGTCCAAGTGATATATATTAATTCTTTAATCTTAAAGAACTATGAGTTATTGATAATAAGCCTACTACGAAATTAAGCAGCTACCTATACTTTTGTGTATTATTTTGAACTATCCTATAAAGTTTACCAGTTTTTGTATATTATTAGATGTTTTAAACAGTTTCTAGCGGTTCAGGTGACATCTATTAATTCTTTAATCTTAAAGAACTATGAGTTATTGATAATAAGCCTACTACGAAATTAAGCAACTACCTATACTTTTGTGTATTCTTTTGAACCATCCTCTTAAATTAACCATTTTTTGTTTATTATTAGATGTTTTAAGCAGTTTCTAGTTGTCCAGGTGACATCTATTAATTTTTTAATCTTAATGAACTATGAGTTGTTGATAAAAAGCCTACTACGAAACTAAACAATTACCTATACGTTTGTGTATTCTTTTGAACCATCCTCTTAAATTTACCAGTTTTAGTTTATTAATAGATGTTTTAAACAGTTTCTAGCAGTCCAAGTGACATCTGTTAATTATTTAATCTTAACGAACTATGAGTTATTGATAATAAGCCTACTACGAAATTAAGCAACTACCTATCCTTTTGTGTATTCTTTTGAACCATCCTCTAAAATTTACCAGTTTTTGTATATTATTAGATGTTTTAAACAGTTTCTGGCGGTCCAGGTGATATCAATTAATTCTTTAATCTTAAAGAACTATGAGTTATTGATAATTAGCCTACTACAAAATTAAGCAACTACTTATACTTTTGTGTATTCTTTTGAACCATCCTCTTAAAATAACCAGTTTTAGTTTATTATTAGATGTTTTAAGCAATTTCTAGTTGTCCAGGTGACATCTATTAGTTCTTTAATATTAATGAACTATGAGTTATTGATAATAAGCCTACTACGAAACTAAGCCTCCACCTACAATTTTTTGTATTCTTTTGAACCATCCTCTTAAATTTACCAGTTATAATATTTTATTAGATGTTTTAAACAGTTGCTAGCGGTCCAGTTCACATCTATTAAATCTTTAATCTTGAAGAACTATGAGTTATTGATAATAAGCCTACCACGAAACTAAACAATTACCTATACGTTTGTGTATTCTTTTGAACCATCCTCTTAAATTTACCAGTTTTAGATTATTATTAGATATTTTAAACAGTTTCTAGCAGTCCAGGTGACATCTGTTAATTCTTTAATCTTAACGAACTATGAGTTATTGATAATAAGCCTACTACGAAATTAAGCAGCTACCTATACTTTTGTGTATTCTTTTGAACCATCCTCTAAAATTTACCAGTTTTTGTATATTATTAGATGTTTTAAACAGTTTCTGGCGGTCCAGGTGACATCAATTAATTCTTTAATCTTAAAGAACTATGAGTTATTGATAATAAGCCTACCACGAAACTAAACAATTACCTATACGTTTGTGTATTCTTTTGAACCATCCTCTTAAATTTACCAGTTTTAGTTTATTATTAGATGTTTTAAACAGTTTCTAGCAGTCCAGGTGACATCTGTTAATTCTTTAATCTTAACGAACTATGAGTTATTGATAATAAGCCTACTACGAAATTAAGCAGCTACCTATACTTTTGTGTATTCTTTTTAACCATCCTATAAAATTTACCAGTTTTTGTATATTATTAGATGTTTTAAACAGTTTCTGGCGGTCCAGGTGACATCAATTAATTCTTTAATCTTAAAGAACTATGAGTTATTGATAATAAGCCTACCACGAAACTAAACAATTACCTATACGTTTGTGTATTCTTTTGAACCATCCTATTAAATTTACCAGTTTTAGTTTATTATTAGATGTTTTAAACAGTTTCTAGCAGTCCAGGTGACATCTGTTAATTCTTTAATCTTAACGAACTATGAGTTATTGATAATAAGCCTACTACGAAATTAAGCAGCTACCTATACTTTTGTGTATTCTTTTGAACCATCCTCTAAAATTTACCAGTTTTTGTATATTATTAGATGTTTTAAACAGTTTCTGGCGGTCCAAGTGACATCAATTAATTCTTTAATCTTAAAGAACTATGAGTTATTGATAATTAGCCTACTACAAAATTAAGCAACTACTTATACTTTTGTGTATTCTTTTGAACCATCTTCTTAAATTAACCAGTTTTAGTTTATTATTAGATGTTTTAAGAAATTTCTAGTTGTCCAGGTGACATCTATTAGTTCTTTAATATTAATGAACTATGAGTTATTGATAATAAGCCTACTACGAAACTAAGCCTCCACCTACAATTTTTTGTATTCTTTTGAACCATCCTCTTAAATTTACCAATTATAATATTTTATTATATGTTTTAAAAAGTTTCTAGATGTGCAGGTGACATCGATTAATTCTTTAATCTTAAAGAACTATGAGTTATTGATAATAAGCCTATTACGAAATTAAGCAGCCACCTATAATTTTGTGTATTCTTTTGAACCATCCTTTTAAATTTACCAGTTTTAGTTTATTATTAGATGTTTTAAACAGTTTCTAGCGTCCAGTTGATATCTATTAGTTCTTTAATCTTAATGAACTATGAGTTATTGATAATAAGCCTACTACGAAACTAAGCCGCCACCTAAAATTTTTTGTATTATTTTGAACCATCCTCTTAAATTTACCAGTTATAATATTTTATTAGATGTTTTAAACAGTTTCTAGCGGTCCAGGTGACATCGATTAATTCTTTAATCTTAAAGAACTATGAGTTATTGAGAATAAGCCTATTACGAAATTAAGCAGCCACCTATAATTTTGTGTATTCTTTTGAACCATCCTTTTAAATTTACCAGTTTTAGTTTATTATTAGATGTTTTAAACAGTTTCTAGCGTCCAGTTGACATCTATTAGTTCTTTTATCTTAATGAACTATGAGTTATTGATAATAAGCCTACTACAAAACTAAGCCGTTACCTACACTTTTGTGTATTCTTCTGAACCATCCTCTTAAATTTACCAGTTTTAGTAATTTATTAGATGCTTTAAACAGTTTCTAGCGGTCCAGTTGACATGTATTAATTCTTTAATCTTAAAGAACTATGAGTTATTGGTAATATGCCTATCACGAAACTAAGCAATTACCTATACGTTTGTGTATTCTTTTGAACCATCCTCTAAAATTTACCAGTTTTTGTATATTATTAGATGTTTTAAACAGTTTCTGGCGGTCCAGGTGATATCAATTAATTCATTAATCTTAAAGAACTATGAGTTATTGATAATTAGCCTACTACAAAATTAAGCAACTACTTATACTTTTGTGTATTCTTTTGAACCATCCTCTTAAAATAACCAGTTTTAGTTTATTATTAGATGTTTTAAGCAATTTCTAGTTGTCCAGGTGACTTCTATTAGTTCTTTAATATTAATGAACTATGAGTTATTGATAATAAGCCTACTACGAAACTAAGCCTCCACCTACAATTTTTTGTATTCTTTTGAACCATCCTCTTAAATTTACCAGTTATAATATTTTATTAGATGTTTTGAACAGTTGCTAGCGGTCGAGTTCACATCTATTAAATCTTTAATCTTGAAGAACTATGAGTTATTGATAATAAGCCTACCACGAAACTAAACAATTACCTATACGTTTGTGTATTCTTTTGAACCATCCTCTTAAATTTACTAGTTTTAGTTTATTATTAGATGTTTTAAACAGTTTCTAGCAGTCCAGGTGACATCTGTTAATTCTTTAATCTTAACGAACTATGAGTTATTGATAATAAGCCTACTACGAAATTAAGCAGCTACCTATACTTTTGTGTATTCTTTTGAACCATCCTCTAAAATTTACCAGTTTTTGTATATTATTAGATGTTTTAAACAGTTTCTGGCGGTCCAGGTGACATCAATTAATTCTTTAATCTTAAAGAACTATGAGTTATTGATAATAAGCCTACCACGAAACTAAACAATTACCTATACGTTTGTGTATTCTTTTGAACCATCCTCTTAAATTTACCAGTTTTAGTTTATTATTAGATGTTTTAAACAGTTTCTAGCAGTCCAGGTGACATCTGTTAATTCTTTAATCTTAACGAACTATGCGTTATTGATAATAAGCCTACTACGAAATTAAGCAGCTACCTATACTTTTGTGTATTCTTTTGAACCATCCTATAAAATTTACCAGTTTTTGTATATTATTAGATGTTTTAAACAGTTTCTGGCGGTCCAGGTGACATCAATTAATTCTTTAATCTTAAAGAACTATGAGTTATTGATAATAAGCCTACCACGAAACTAAACAATTACCTATACGTTTGTGTATTCTTTTGAACCATCCTCTTAAATTTACCAGTTTTAGTTTATTATTAGATGTTTTAAACAGTTTCTAGCAGTCCAGGTGACATCTGTTAATTCTTTAATCTTAACGAACTATGAGTTATTGATAATAAGCCTACTACGAAATTAAGCAGCTACCTATACTTTTGTGTATTCTTTTTAACCATCCTATAAAATTTACCAGTTTTTGTATATTATTAGATGTTTTAAACAGTTTCTGGCGGTCCAGGTGACATCAATTAATTCTTTAATCTTAAAGAACTATGAGTTATTGATAATAAGCCTACCACGAAACTAAACAATTACCTATACGTTTGTGTATTCTTTTGAACCATCCTATTAAATTTACCAGTTTTAGTTTATTATTAGATGTTTTAAACAGTTTCTAGCAGTCCAGGTGACATCTGTTAATTCTTTAATCTTAACGAACTATGAGTTATTGATAATAAGCCTACTACGAAATTAAGCAGCTACCTATACTTTTGTGTATTCTTTTGAACCATCCTCTAAAATTTACCAGTTTTTTTATATTATTAGATGTTTTAAACAGTTTCTGGCGGTCCAAGTGACATCAATTAATTCTTTAATCTTAAAGAACTATGAGTTATTGATAATTAGCCTACTACAAAATTAAGCAACTACTTATACTTTTGTGTATTCTTTTGAACCATCTTCTTAAATTAACCAGTTTTAGTTTATTATTAGATGTTTTAAGAAATTTCTAGTTGTCCAGGTGACATCTATTAGTTCTTTAATATTAATGAACTATGAGTTATTGATAATAAGCCTACTACGAAACTAAGCCTCCACCTACAATTTTTTGTATTCTTTTGAACCATCCTCTTAAATTTACCAATTATAATATTTTATTATATGTTTTAAAAAGTTTCTAGCTGTGCAGGTGACATCGATTAATTATTTAATCTTAAAGAACTATGAGTTATTGATAATAAGCCTATTACGAAATTAAGCAGCCACCTATAATTTTGTGTATTCTTTTGAACCATCCTTTTAAATTTACCAGTTTTAGTTTATTATTAGATGTTTTAAACAGTTTCTAGCGTCCAGTTGATATCTATTAGTTCTTTAATCTTAATGAACTATGAGTTATTGATAATAAGCCTACTACGAAACTAAGCCGCCACCTAAAATTTTTTGTATTCTTTTGAACCATCCTCTTAAATTTACCAGTTATAATATTTTATTAGATGTTTTAAACAGTTTCTAGCGGTCCAGGTGACATCGATTAATTCTTTAATCTTAAAGAACTATGAGTTATTGATAATAAGCCTATTACGAAATTAAGCAGCCACCTATAATTTTGTGTATTCTTTTGAACCATCCTTTTAAATTTACCAGTTTTAGTTTATTATTAGATGTTTTAAACAGTTTCTAGCGTCCAGTTGACATCTATTAGTTCTTTTATCTTAATGAACTATGAGTTATTGATAATAAGCCTACTACAAAACTAAGTCGTTACCTACACTTTTGTGTATTCTTCTGAACCATCCTCTTAAATTTACAAGTTTTAGTAATTTATTAGATGCTTTAAACAGTTTCTAGCGGTCCAGTTGACATGTATTAATTCTTTAATCTTAAAGAACTATGAGTTATTGGTAATATGCGTACCACGAAACTAAGCAATTACCTATACGTTTGTGTATTCTTTTGAACCATCCTCTAAAATTTACCAGTTTTTGTATATTATTAGATGTTTTAAACAGTTTCTGGCGGTCCATGTGATATCAATTAATTCATTAATCTTAAATAACTATGAGTTATTGATAATTAGCCTACTACAAAATTAAGCAACTACTTATACTTTTGTGTATTCTTTTGAACCATCCTCTTAAAATAACCAGTTTTAGTTTATTATTAGATGTTTTAAGCAATTTCTAGTTGTCCAGGTGACATCTATTAGTTCTTTAATATTAATGAACTATGAGTTATTGATAATAAGCCTACTACGAAACTAAGCCTCCACCTACAATTTTTTGTATTCTTTTGAACCATCCTCTTAAATTTACCAGTTATAATATTTTATTAGATGTTTTAAACAGTTGCTAGCGGTCCAGTTCACATCTATTAAATCTTTAATCTTGAAGAACTATGAGTTATTGATAATAAGCCTACCACGAAACTAAACAATTACCTATACGTTTGTGTATTCTTTTGAACCATCCTCTTAAATTTACCAGTTTTAGTTTGTTATTAGATATTTTAAACAGTTTCTAGCTGTCCAGGTGACATCTGTTAATTCTTTAATCTTAACGAACTATGAGTTATTGATAATAAGCCTACTACGAAATTAAGCAGCTACCTATACTTTTGTGTATTCTTTTGAACCATCCTCTAAAATTTACCAGTTTTTGTATATTATTAGATGTTTTAAACAGTTTCTGGCGGTCCAGGTGACATCAATTAATTCTTTAATCTTAAAGAACTATGAGTTATTGATAATAAGCCTACCACGAAACTAAACAATTACCTATACGTTTGTGTATTCTTTTGAACCATCCTCTTAAATTTACCAGTTTTAGTTTATTATTAGATGTTTTAAACAGTTTCTAGCAGTCCAGGTGACATCTGTTAATTCTTTAATCTTAACGAACTATGAGTTATTGATAATAAGCCTACTACGAAATTAAGCAGCTACCTATACTTTTGTGTATTCTTTTGAACCATCCTATAAAATTTACCAGTTTTTGTATATTATTAGATGTTTTAAACAGTTTCTGGCGGTCCAGGTGACATCAATTAATTCTTTAATCTTAAAGAACTATGAGTTATTGATAATAAGCCTACCACGAAACTAAACAATTACCTATACGTTTGTGTATTCTTTTGAACCATCCTATTAAATTTACCAGTTTTAGTTTATTATTAGATGTTTTAAACAGTTTCTAGCAGTCCAGGTGACATCTGTTAATTCTTTAATCTTAACGAACTATGAGTTATTGATAATAAGCCTACTACGAAATTAAGCAGCTACCTAAACTTTTGTGTATTCTTTTGAACCATCCTCTAAAATTTACCAGTTTTTGTATATTATTAGATGTTTTAAACAGTTTCTGGCGGTCCAAGTGACATCAATTAATTCTTTAATCTTAAAGAACTATGAGTTATTGATAATTAGCCTACTACAAAATTAAGCAACTACTTATACTTTTGTGTATTCTTTTGAACCATCTTCTTAAATTAACCAGTTTTAGTTTATTATTAGATGTTTTAAGAAATTTCTAGTTGTCCAGGTGACATCTATTAGTTCTTTAATATTAATGAACTATGAGTT
This sequence comes from Papaver somniferum, assembly GCF_003573695.1. Classification (NCBI taxonomy): domain Eukaryota; kingdom Viridiplantae; phylum Streptophyta; class Magnoliopsida; order Ranunculales; family Papaveraceae; genus Papaver; species Papaver somniferum. The sequence continues at coordinate 7,898,628 of NW_020620825.1, read as the reverse complement.
ATTGATAATAAGCCTACTACGAAACTAAGCCTCCACCTACAATTTTTTGTATTCTTTTGAACCATCCTCTTAAATTTACCAGTTATAATACTTTATTATATGTTTTAAAAAGTTTCTAGCTGTGCAGGTGACATCGATTAATTCTTTAATCTTAAAGAACTATGAGTTATTGATAATAAGCCTATTACGAAATTAAGCAGCCACCTATAATTTTGTGTATTCTTTTGAACCATCCTTTTAAATTTACCAGTTTTAGTTTATTATTAGATGTTTTAAACAGTTTCTAGCGTCCAGTTGACATCTATTAGTTCTTTTATCTTAATGAACTATGAGTTATTGATAATAAGCCTACTACAAAACTAAGCCGTTACCTACACTTTTGTGTATTCTTCTGAACCATCCTCTTAAATTTACCAGTTTTAGTAATTTATTAGATGCTTTAAACAGTTTCTAGCGGTCCAGTTGACATGTATTAATTCTTTAATCTTAAAGAACTATGAGTTATTGGTAATATGCCTATCACGAAACTAAGCAATTACCTATACGTTTGTGTATTCTTTTGAACCATCCTCTAAAATTTACCAGTTTTTGTATATTATTAGATGTTTTAAACAGTTTCTGGCGGTCCAGGTGATATCAATTAATTCATTAATCTTAAAGAACTATGAGTTATTGATAATTAGCCTACTACAAAATTAAGCAACTACTTATACTTTTGTGTATTCTTTTGAACCATCCTCTTAAAATAACCAGTTTTAGTTTATTATTAGATGTTTTAAGCAATTTCTAGTTGTCCAGGTGACATCTATTAGTTCTTTAATATTAATGAACTATGAGTTATTGATAATAAGCCTACTACGAAACTAAGCCTCCACCTACAATTTTTTGTATTCTTTTGAACCATCCTCTTAAATTTACCAGTTATAATATTTTATTAGATGTTTTAAACAGTTGCTAGCGGTCCAGTTCACATCTATTAAATCTTTAATCTTGAAGAACTATGAGTTATTGATAATAAGCCTACCACGAAACTAAACAATTACCTATACGTTTGTGTATTCTTTTGAACCATCCTCTTAAATTTACCAGTTTTAGTTTGTTATTAGATATTTTAAACAGTTTCTAGCTGTCCAGGTGACATCTGTTAATTCTTTAATCTTAACGAACTATGAGTTATTGATAATAAGCCTACTACGAAATTAAGCAGCTACCTATACTTTTGTGTATTCTTTTGAACCATCCTCTAAAATTTACCAGTTTTTGTATATTATTAGATGTTTTAAACAGTTTCTGGCGGTCCAGGTGACATCAATTAATTCTTTAATCTTAAAGAACTATGAGTTATTGATAATAAGCCTACCACGAAACTAAACAATTACCTATACGTTTGTGTATTCTTTTGAACCATCCTCTTAAATTTACCAGTTTTAGTTTATTATTAGATGTTTTAAACAGTTTCTAGCAGTCCAGGTGACATCTGTTAATTCTTTAATCTTAACGAACTATGCGTTATTGATAATAAGCCTACTACGAAATTAAGCAGCTACCTATACTTTTGTGTATTCTTTTGAACCATCCTATAAAATTTACCAGTTTTTGTATATTATTAGATGTTTTAAACAGTTTCTGGCGGTCCAGGTGACATCAATTAATTCTTTAATCTTAAAGAACTATGAGTTATTGATAATAAGCCTACCACGAAACTAAACAATTACCTATACGTTTGTGTATTCTTTTGAACCATCCTCTTAAATTTACCAGTTTTAGTTTATTATTAGATGTTTTAAACAGTTTCTAGCAGTCCAGGTGACATCTGTTAATTCTTTAATCTTAACGAACTATGAGTTATTGATAATAAGCCTACTACGAAATTAAGCAGCTACCTATACTTTTGTGTATTCTTTTTAACCATCCTATAAAATTTACCAGTTTTTGTATATTATTAGATGTTTTAAACAGTTTCTGGCGGTCCAGGTGACATCAATTAATTCTTTAATCTTAAAGAACTATGAGTTATTGATAATAAGCCTACCACGAAACTAAACAATTACCTATACGTTTGTGTATTCTTTTGAACCATCCTATTAAATTTACCAGTTTTAGTTTATTATTAGATGTTTTAAACAGTTTCTAGCAGTCCAGGTGACATCTGTTAATTCTTTAATCTTAACGAACTATGAGTTATTGATAATAAGCCTACTACGAAATTAAGCAGCTACCTATACTTTTGTGTATTCTTTTGAACCATCCTCTAAAATTTACCAGTTTTTTTATATTATTAGATGTTTTAAACAGTTTCTGGCGGTCCAAGTGACATCAATTAATTCTTTAATCTTAAAGAACTATGAGTTATTGATAATTAGCCTACTACAAAATTAAGCAACTACTTATACTTTTGTGTATTCTTTTGAACCATCTTCTTAAATTAACCAGTTTTAGTTTATTATTAGATGTTTTAAGAAATTTCTAGTTGTCCAGGTGACATCTATTAGTTCTTTAATATTAATGAACTATGAGTTATTGATAATAAGCCTACTACGAAACTAAGCCTCCACCTACAATTTTTTGTATTCTTTTGAACCATCCTCTTAAATTTACCAGTTATAATATTTTATTAGATGTTTTAAACAGTTGCTAGCGGTCCAGTTCATATCTATTAAATCTTTAATCTTGAAGAACTATGAGTTATTGATAATAAGCCTACCACGAAACTAAACAATTACCTATACGTTTGTGTATTCTTTTGAACCATCCTCTTAAATTTACCAGTTTTAGTTTGTTATTAGATATTTTAAACAGTTTCTAGCTGTCCAGGTGACATCTGTTAATTCTTTAATCTTAACGAACTATGAGTTATTGATAATAAGCCTACTACGAAATTAAGCAGCTACCTATACTTTTGTGTATTCTTTTGAACCATCCTCTAAAATTTACCAGTTTTTGTATATTATTAGATGTTTTAAACAGTTTCTGGCGGTCCAGGTGACATCAATTAATTCTTTAATCTTAAAGAACTATGAGTTATTGATAATAAGCCTACCACGAAACTAAACAATTACCTATACGTTTGTGTATTGTTTTGAACCATACTCTTAAATTTACCAGTTTTAGTTTATTATTAGATGTTTTAAACAGTTTCTAGCAGTCCAGGTGACATCTGTTAATTCTTTAATCTTAACGAACTATGAGTTATTGATAATAAGCCTACTACGAAATTAAGCAGCTACCTATACTTTTGTGTATTCTTTTGAACCATCCTCTAAAATTTACCAGTTTTTGTATATTATTAGATGTTTTAAACAGTTTCTGGCGGTCCAAGTGACATCAATTAATTCTTTAATCTTAAAGAACTATGAGTTATTGATAATTAGCCTACTACAAAATTAAGCAACTACTTATACTTTTGTGTATTCTTTTGAACCATCTTCTTAAATTAACCAGTTTTAGTTTATTATTAGATGTTTTAAGAAATTTCTAGTTGTCCAGGTGACATCTATTAGTTCTTTAATATTAATGAACTATGAGTTATTGATAATAAGCCTACTACGAAACTAAGCCTCCACCTACAATTTTTTGTATTCTTTTGAACCATCCTCTTAAATTTACCAGTTATAATACTTTATTATATGTTTTAAAAAGTTTCTAGCTGTGCAGGTGACATCGATTAATTCTTTAATCTTAAAGAACTATGAGTTATTGATAATAAGCCTATTACGAAATTAAGCAGCCACCTATAATTTTGTGTATTCTTTTGAACCATCCTTTTAAATTTACCAGTTTTAGTTTATTATTAGATGTTTTAAACAGTTTCTAGCGTCCAGTTGACATCTATTAGTTCTTTTATCTTAATGAACTATGAGTTATTGATAATAATCCTACTACAAAACTAAGCCGTTACCTACACTTTTGTGTATTCTTTTGAACCATCCTCTTAAATTTACCAGTTTTAGTAATTTATTAGATGCTTTAAACAGTTTCTAGCGGTCCAGTTGACATGTATTAATTCTTTAATCTTAAAGAACTATGAGTTATTGGTAATATGCCTACCACGAAACTAAGCAATTACCTATACGTTTGTGTATTCTTTTGAACCATCCTCTTAAATTTATCAGTTTTAGTTTATTATTAGATGTTTTAAACAGTTTCTAGTTGTCCAAGTTATATATATTAATTCTTTAATCTTAAAGAACTATGAGTTATTGATAATAAGCCTACTACGAAATTAAGCAGCTACCCATACTTTTGTGTATTATTTTGAACTATCCTATAAAGTTTACCAGTTTTTTATATTATTATATGTTTTAAACAGTTTCTAGCTGTCCAAGTGACATCTGTTAATTCTTTAATCTTAACGAACTATGAGTTATTGATAATAAGCCTACTACGAAATTAAGCAGCTACCTATACTTTTGTGTATTCTTTTGAACCATCCTCTAAAATTTACCAGTTTTTGTATATTATTAGATGTTTTAAACAGTTTATGGCGGTCTAGGTGACATCTGTTAATTCTTTAATCTTAACGAACTATGAGTTATTGATAATAAGCCTAGTACGAAATTAAGCAGCTACCTATACTTTTGTGTATTCTTTTGAACCATCCTCTAAAATTTACCAGTTTTTGTATATTATTAGATGTTTTAAACAGTTTCTGGCGGTCCAGGTGACATCAATTAATTCTTTAATCTTAAAGAACTATGAGTTATTGATAATAAGCCTACCACGAAACTAAGCAATTACCTATACGTTTGTGTATTCTTTTGAACCATCCTCTTAAATTTATCAGTTTTAGTTTATTATTAGATGTTTTAAACAGTTTCTAGTTGTCCAAGTTATATATATTAATTCTTTAATCTTAAAGAACTATGAGTTATTGATAATAAGCCTACTACGAAATTAAGCAGCTACCCATACATTTGTGTATTATTTTGAACTATCCTATAAAGTTTACCAGTTTTTTATATTATTATATGTTTTAAACAGTTTCTAGCGGTCCAGGTGACATCTATTAATTCTTTAATCTTAAAGAACTATGAGTTATTGATAATAAGCCTACTACGAAATTAAGCAACTACCTATACTTTTGTGTATTCTTTTGAACCATCCTCTTAAATTAACCATTTTTAGTTTATTATTAGATGTTTTAAGCAGTTTTTAGTTGTCCAGGTGACATCTATTAATTTTTTAATCTTAATGAACTATGAGTTGTTGATAATAAGCCTACTACGATACTAAGCTGTTACCTACACTTTTGTGTATTCTTTTGAACTATCCTTTTTTTTGACCATCCTCTTAAATTTACCAGTTTTGGTTTATTATTAAATGTTTTAAACTGTTTCTAGCGGTCCAGGTGACATCGATTAATTCTTTAATCTTAAAAAACTATGAGTTATTGATAATAAGCCTACAACGAAATTAAGCAACCACCTATAATTTTGTATATTTTTTTGAACCATCCTTTTAAATTTACCAGTTTTAGTTTATTATTAGATATTTTAAACAGTTTCTAGTGTCCAGGTGACATCTATTAGTTCTTTAATCTTAATGAACTATGAGTTATTGATAATAAGCCTATTACGAAACTAAGCCGTTACCTACACTTTTGTGTATTCTTTTGACCCGTCCTCTTAAATTTACTAGTTTTAGTAATTTATTAGATGTTTTAAAAAGTTTCTAGCGGTCCAGTTGACATGTATTAATTCTTTAATCTTAAAGAACTATGAGTTATTGATAATATGCCTACCACGAAACTAAGCAATTACCTATACGTTTGTGTATTCTTTTGAAACATCGTCTTAAATTTACCAGTTTTAGTTTATTATTAGATGTTTTAAACAGTTTCTAGCTGTCCAAGTGACATCTATTAATTCTTTAATCTTAAAGAACTATGAGTTATTGATAATAAGCCTACTACGAAATTAAGCAGTTACCTATACTTTTGTGTATTCTTTTGAACCATCCTATAAAATTTACCAGTTTTTGTATATTATTAGATGTTTTAAACAGTTTCTGGCGGTCCAGGTGACATCAATTAATTCTTTAATCTTAAAGAACTATGAGTTATTGATAATTAGCCTACTACAAAATTAAGCAACTACTTATACTTTTGTGTATTCTTTTGAACCATCCTCTTAAATTAATCAGTTTTAGTTTATTATTAGATGTTTTAAGCAATTTCTAGTTGTCCAGGTGACATCTATTAGTTCTTTAATATTAATGAACTATGAGTTATTGATAATAAGCCTACTACGAAACTAAGCCGCCACCTACAATTTTTTGTATTCTTTTGAACCATCCTCTTAAATTTACCAGTTATAATATTTTATTAGATGTTTTAAACAGTTTCTAGCGGTGCAGGTGACATCGATTAATTCTTTAATCTTAAAGAACTATGAGTTATTGATAATAAGCCTATTACGAAATTAAGCAGCCACCTATAATTTTGTGTATTCTTTTGAACCATCCTTTTAAATTTACCAGTTTTAGTTTATTATTAGATGTTTTAAACAGTTTCTAGCGTCCAGTTGACATCTATTAGTTCTTTTATCTTAATGAACTATGAGTTATTGATAATAAGCCTACTACAAAACTAAGCCGTTACCTACACTTTTGTGTATTCTTTTGAACCATCCTCTTAAATTTACCAGTTTTAGTAATTTATTAGATGCTTTAAACAGTTTCTAGCGGTCCAGTTGACATGTATTATTTCTTTAATCTTAAAGAACTATGAGTTATTGGTAATATGCCTACCACGAAACTAAGCAATTACCTATACGTTTGTGTATTCTTTTGAACCATCCTCTTAAATTTATCAGTTTTAGTTTATCATTAGATGTTTTAAACAGTTTCTAGTTGTCCAAGTGATATATATTAATTCTTTAATCTTAAAGAACTGTGAGTTATTGATAATAAGCCTACTACGAAATTAAGCCGCTACCTATACTTTTGTGTATTCTTTTGAACTATCCTTTAAAGTTTACCAGTTTTTGTATATTATTAGATGTTTTAAACAGTTTCTAGCGGTCCATGTGACATCTATTAATTCTTTAATCTTAAAGAACTATGAGTTATTCATAATAATCCTACTACGAAATTAAGCAGCCACCTATAATTTTGTATATTTTTTTGAACCATCCTTTTAAATTTACCAGTTTTAGTTTATTATTATATGTTTTAAGCAGTTTCTAGTTGTCCAGGTGACATCTATTAGTTCTTTAATCTTAATGAACTATGAGTTATTGATAATAAGCCTACTACGAAACTAAGCCGTTACCTACACTTTTGTGTATTCTTTTGAACCGTCCTCTTAAATTTACCAGTTTTAATAATTTGTTAGATGTTTTAAACAGTTTCTAACGGTCCAGTTGACATGTATTAATTCTTTAATCTTAAAGAACTATGAGTTATTGATAATATGCCTACCACGAAACTAAGCAATTACCTATACGTTTGTGTATTCTTTTGAAACATCGTCTTAAATTTACCAGTTTTAGTTTATTATTAGATGTTTTAAACAGTTTCTAGCTGTCCAAGTGACATCTATTAATTCTTTAATCTTAAAGAACTATGTGTTATTGATAATAAGCCTACTACGAAATTAAGCAGCTACCTATACTTTTGTGTATTCTTTTGAACCATCCTCTAAAATTTACCAGTTTTTGTATATTATTAGATGTTTTAAACAGTTTCTGGCGGTCCAAGTGACATCAATTAATTCTTTAATCTTAAAGAACTATGAGTTATTGATAATTAGCCTACTACAAAATTAAGCAACTACTTATACTTTTGTGTATTCTTTTGAACCATCCTCTTAAATTAACCAGTTTTAGTTTATCATTAGATGTTTTAAGCAATTTCTAGTTGTCCAGGTGACATCTATTAGTTACTTAATATTAATGAACTATGAGTTATTGATAATAAGCCTACTACGAAACTAAGCCGCCACCTACAATTTTTTGTATTCTTTTGAACCATCCTCTTAAATTTACCAGTTATAATATTTTATTAGATGTTTTAAACAGTTTCTAGCGGTCCAGTTGACATCTATTAAATCTTTAATCTTTAAGAACTATGAGTTATTGATAATAAGCCTACCACGAAACTAAACAATTACCTATACGTTTGTGTATTCTTTTGAACCATCCTCTTAAATTTACCAGTTTTAGTTTATTATTAGATGTTTTAAACAGTTTCTAGCAGTCCAGGTGACATCTGTTAATTCTTTAATCTTAACGAACTATGAGTTATTGATAATAAGCCTACTACGAAATTAAGCAGCTACCTATACTTTTGTGTATTCTTTTGAACCATCCTCTAAAATATACCAGTTTTTGTATATTATTAGATGTTTTAAACAGTTTCTAGCGGTGCAGGTGACATCGATTAATTCTTTAATCTTAAAGAACTATGAGTTATTGATAATAAGCCGATTACGAAATTAAGCAGCCACCTATAATTTTGTGTATTCTTTTGAACCATCCTTTTAAATTTACCAGTTTTAGTTTATTATTAGATGTTTTAAACAGTTTCTAGCGTCCAGTTGACATCTATTAGTTCTTTTATCTTAATGAACTATGAGTTATTGATAATAAGCCTACTACAAAACTAAGCCGTTACCTACACTTTTGTGTATTCTTTTGAACCATCCTCTTAAATTTACCAGTTTTAGTAATTTATTAGATGCTTTAAACAGTTTCTAGCGGTCCAGTTGACATGTATTAATTCTTTAATCTTAAAGAACTATGAGTTATTGGTAATATGCCTACCACGAAACTAAGCAATTACCTATACGTTTGTGTATTCTTTTGAACCATCCTCTTAAATTTATCAGTTTTAGTTTATTATTAGATGTTTTAAACAGTTTCTAGTTGTCCAAGTGATATATATTAATTCTTTAATCTTAAAGAACTGTGAGTTATTGATAATAAGCCTACTACGAAATTAAGCCGCTACCTATACTTTTGTGTATTCTTTTGAACTATCCTTTAAAGTTTACCAGTTTTTGTATATTATTAGATGTTTTAAACAGTTTCTAGCGGTCCATGTGACATCTATTAATTCTTTAATCTTAAAGAACTATGAGTTATTGATAATAATCCTATTACGAAATTAAGCAGCCACCTATAATTTTGTATATTTTTTTGAACCATCCTTTTAAATTTACCAGTTTTAGTTTATTATTATATGTTTTAAGCAGTTTCTAGTTGTCCAGGTGACATCTATTAGTTCTTTAATCTTAATGAACTATGAGTTATTGATAATAAGCCTACTACGAAACTAAGCCGTTACCTACACTTTTGTGTATTCTTTTGAACCGTCCTCCTAAATTTACCAGTTTTAATAATTTATTAGATGTTTTAAACAGTTTCTAACGGTCCAGTTGACATGTATTAATTCTTTAATCTTAAAGAACTATGAGTTATTGATAAATATGCCTACCACGAAACTAAGCAATTACCTATACGTTTGTGTATTCTTTTGAAACATCGTCTTAAATTTACCAGTTTTAGTTTATTATTAGATGTTTTAAACAGTTTCTAGCTGTCCAAGTGACATCTATTAATTCTTTAATCTTAAAGAACTATGTGTTATTGATAATAAGCCTACTACGAAATTAAGCAGCTACCTATACTTTTGTGTATTCTTTTGAACCATCCTCTAAAATTTACCAGTTTTTGTATATTATTAGATGTTTTAAACAGTTTCTGGCGGTCCAGGTGACATCAATTAATTCTTTAATTTTAAAGAACTATGAGTTATTGATAATTAGCCTACTACAAAATTAAGCAACTACTTATACTTTTGTGTATTCTTTTCAACCATCCTCTTAAATTAACCAGTTTTAGTTTATTATTAGATGTTTTAAGCAATTTCTAGTTGTCCAGGTGACATCTATTAGTTACTTAATATTAATGAACTATGAGTTATTGATAATAAGCCTACTACGAAACTAAGCCGCCACCTACAATTTTTTGTATTCTTTTGAACCATCCTCTTAAATTTACCAGTTATAATATTTTATTAGAAGTTTTAAACAGTTTCTAGCGGTCCAGTTGACATCTATTAAATCTTTAATCTTGAAGAACTATGAGTTATTGATAATAAGCCTACCACGAAACTAAACAATTACCTATACGTTTGTGTATTCTTTTGAACCATCCTCTTAAATTTACCAGTTTTAGTTTATTATTAGATGTTTTAAACAGTTTCTAGCAGTCCAAGTGACATCTGTTAATTCTTTAATCTTAACGAACTATGAGTTATTGATAATAAGCCTACTACGAAATTAAGCAGCTACCTATACTTTTGGGTATTCTTTTGAACCATCCTCTAAAATTTACCAGTTTTTGTATATTATTAGATGTTTTAAACAGTTTCTGGCGGTCTAGGTGATATCAATTAATTCTTTAATCTTAAAGAACTATGAGTTATTGATAATAAGCCTACCACGAAACTAAACAATTACCTATACGTCTGTGTATTGTTTTGAACCATACTCTTAAATTTACCAGTTTTAGTTTATTATTAGATGTTTTAAACAGTTTCTAGCAGTCCAGGTGACATCTGTTAATTCTTTAATCTTGACGAACTATGAGTTATTGATAATAAGCCTACTACGAAATTAAGCAGCTACCTCTTGAAGAACTATGAGTTATTGATAATAAGCCTACCACGGAACTAAACAATTACCTATACGTTTGTGTATTCTTTTGAACCATCCTCTTAAATTTACCAGTTTTAGTTTATTATTAGATGTTTTAAACAGTTTCTAGCAGTCCAAGTGACATCTGTTAATTCTTTAATCTTAACGAACTATGAGTTATTGATAATAAGCCTACTACGAAATTAAGCAGCTACCTATACTTTTGTGTATTCTTTTGAACCATCCTCTAAAATTTACCAGTTTTTGTATATTATTAGATGTTTTAAACAGTTTCTGGCGGTCTAGGTGATATCAATTAATTCTTTAATCTTAAAGAACTATGAGTTATTGATAATTAGCCTACTACAAAATTAAGCAACTACTTATACTTTTGTGTATTCTTTTGAACCATCCTCTTAAATTAACCAGTTTTAGTTTATTATTAGATGTTTTAAGAAATTATAATTGTCCAGGTGACATCTATTAGTTCTTTAATATTAATGAACTATGAGTTACTGATAATAAGCCTACTACGAAACTAAGCCGCCACCTACAATTTTTTGTATTCTTTTGAACCATCCTCTTAAATTTACCAGTTATAATATTTTATTAGATGTTTTAAACAGTTTCTAGCGGTCCAGTTGACATCTATTAAATCTTTAATCTTGAAGAACTATGAGTTATTGATAATAAGCCTACCACGAAACTAAACAATTACCTATACGTTTGTGTATTCTTTTGAACCATCCTCTTAAATTTACCAGTTTTAGTTTATTATTAGATGTTTTAAACAGTTTCTAGCAGTCCAGGTGACATCTGTTAATTCTTTAATCTTAACGAACTATGAGTTATTGATAATAAGCCTACTACGAAATTAAGCAGCTACCTATACTTTTGTGTATTCTTTTTAACCATCCTATAAAATTTACCAGTTTTTGTATATTATTAGATGTTTTAAACAGTTTCTGGCGGTCCAGGTGACATCAATTAATTCTTTAATCTTAAAGAACTATGAGTTATTGATAATAAGCCTACCACGAAACTAAACAATTACCTATACGTTTGTGTATTCTTTTGAACCATCCTATTAAATTTACCAGTTTTAGTTTATTATTAGATGTTTTAAACAGTTTCTAGCAGTCCAGGTGACATCTGTTAATTCTTTAATCTTAACGAACTATGAGTTATTGATAATAAGCCTACTACGAAATTAAGCAGCTACCTATACTTTTGTGTATTCTTTTGAACCATCCTCTAAAATTTACCAGTTTTTTTATATTATTAGATGTTTTAAACAGTTTCTGGCGGTCCAAGTGACATCAATTAATTCTTTAATCTTAAAGAACTATGAGTTATTGATAATTAGCCTACTACAAAATTAAGCAACTACTTATACTTTTGTGTATTCTTTTGAACCATCTTCTTAAATTAACCAGTTTTAGTTTATTATTAGATGTTTTAAGAAATTTCTAGTTGTCCAGGTGACATCTATTAGTTCTTTAATATTAATGAACTATGAGTTATTGATAATAAGCCTACTACGAAACTAAGCCTCCACCTACAATTTTTTGTATTCTTTTGAACCATCCTCTTAAATTTACCAATTATAATATTTTATTATATGTTTTAAAAAGTTTCTAGCTGTGCAGGTGACATCGATTAATTATTTAATCTTAAAGAACTATGAGTTATTGATAATAAGCCTATTACGAAATTAAGCAGCCACCTATAATTTTGTGTATTCTTTTGAACCATCCTTTTAAATTTACCAGTTTTAGTTTATTATTAGATGTTTTAAACAGTTTCTAGCGTCCAGTTGATATCTATTAGTTCTTTAATCTTAATGAACTATGAGTTATTGATAATAAGCCTACTACGAAACTAAGCCGCCACCTAAAATTTTTTGTATTCTTTTGAACCATCCTCTTAAATTTACCAGTTATAATATTTTATTAGATGTTTTAAACAGTTTCTAGCGGTCCAGGTGACATCGATTAATTCTTTAATCTTAAAGAACTATGAGTTATTGATAATAAGCCTATTACGAAATTAAGCAGCCACCTATAATTTTGTGTATTCTTTTGAACCATCCTTTTAAATTTACCAGTTTTAGTTTATTATTAGATGTTTTAAACAGTTTCTAGCGTCCAGTTGACATCTATTAGTTCTTTTATCTTAATGAACTATGAGTTATTGATAATAAGCCTACTACAAAACTAAGTCGTTACCTACACTTTTGTGTATTCTTCTGAACCATCCTCTTAAATTTACAAGTTTTAGTAATTTATTAGATGCTTTAAACAGTTTCTAGCGGTCCAGTTGACATGTATTAATTCTTTAATCTTAAAGAACTATGAGTTATTGGTAATATGCGTACCACGAAACTAAGCAATTACCTATACGTTTGTGTATTCTTTTGAACCATCCTCTAAAATTTACCAGTTTTTGTATATTATTAGATGTTTTAAACAGTTTCTGGCGGTCCATGTGATATCAATTAATTCATTAATCTTAAATAACTATGAGTTATTGATAATTAGCCTACTACAAAATTAAGCAACTACTTATACTTTTGTGTATTCTTTTGAACCATCCTCTTAAAATAACCAGTTTTAGTTTATTATTAGATGTTTTAAGCAATTTCTAGTTGTCCAGGTGACATCTATTAGTTCTTTAATATTAATGAACTATGAGTTATTGATAATAAGCCTACTACGAAACTAAGCCTCCACCTACAATTTTTTGTATTCTTTTGAACCATCCTCTTAAATTTACCAGTTATAATATTTTATTAGATGTTTTAAACAGTTGCTAGCGGTCCAGTTCACATCTATTAAATCTTTAATCTTGAAGAACTATGAGTTATTGATAATAAGCCTACCACGAAACTAAACAATTACCTATACGTTTGTGTATTCTTTTGAACCATCCTCTTAAATTTACCAGTTTTAGTTTGTTATTAGATATTTTAAACAGTTTCTAGCTGTCCAGGTGACATCTGTTAATTCTTTAATCTTAACGAACTATGAGTTATTGATAATAAGCCTACTACGAAATTAAGCAGCTACCTATACTTTTGTGTATTCTTTTGAACCATCCTCTAAAATTTACCAGTTTTTGTATATTATTAGATGTTTTAAACAGTTTCTGGCGGTCCAGGTGACATCAATTAATTCTTTAATCTTAAAGAACTATGAGTTATTGATAATAAGCCTACCACGAAACTAAACAATTACCTATACGTTTGTGTATTCTTTTGAACCATCCTCTTAAATTTACCAGTTTTAGTTTATTATTAGATGTTTTAAACAGTTTCTAGCAGTCCAGGTGACATCTGTTAATTCTTTAATCTTAACGAACTATGAGTTATTGATAATAAGCCTACTACGAAATTAAGCAGCTACCTATACTTTTGTGTATTCTTTTGAACCATCCTATAAAATTTACCAGTTTTTGTATATTATTAGATGTTTTAAACAGTTTCTGGCGGTCCAGGTGACATCAATTAATTCTTTAATCTTAAAGAACTATGAGTTATTGATAATAAGCCTACCACGAAACTAAACAATTACCTATACGTTTGTGTATTCTTTTGAACCATCCTATTAAATTTACCAGTTTTAGTTTATTATTAGATGTTTTAAACAGTTTCTAGCAGTCCAGGTGACATCTGTTAATTCTTTAATCTTAACGAACTATGAGTTATTGATAATAAGCCTACTACGAAATTAAGCAGCTACCTAAACTTTTGTGTATTCTTTTGAACCATCCTCTAAAATTTACCAGTTTTTGTATATTATTAGATGTTTTAAACAGTTTCTGGCGGTCCAAGTGACATCAATTAATTCTTTAATCTTAAAGAACTATGAGTTATTGATAATTAGCCTACTACAAAATTAAGCAACTACTTATACTTTTGTGTATTCTTTTGAACCATCTTCTTAAATTAACCAGTTTTAGTTTATTATTAGATGTTTTAAGAAATTTCTAGTTGTCCAGGTGACATCTATTAGTTCTTTAATATTAATGAACTATGAGTTATTGATAATAAGCCTACTACGAAACTAAGCCTCCACCTACAATTTTTTGTATTCTTTTGAACCATCCTCTTAAATTTACCAGTTATAATACTTTATTATATGTTTTAAAAAGTTTCTAGCTGTGCAGGTGACATCGATTAATTCTTTAATCTTAAAGAACTATGAGTTATTGATAATAAGCCTATTACGAAATTAAGCAGCCACCTATAATTTTGTGTATTCTTTTGAACCATCCTTTTAAATTTACCAGTTTTAGTTTATTATTAGATGTTTTAAACAGTTTCTAGCGTCCAGTTGACATCTATTAGTTCTTTTATCTTAATGAACTATGAGTTATTGATAATAAGCCTACTACAAAACTAAGCCGTTACCTACACTTTTGTGTATTCTTCTGAACCATCCTCTTAAATTTACCAGTTTTAGTAATTTATTAGATGCTTTAAACAGTTTCTAGCGGTCCAGTTGACATGTATTAATTCTTTAATCTTAAAGAACTATGAGTTATTGGTAATATGCCTATCACGAAACTAAGCAATTACCTATACGTTTGTGTATTCTTTTGAACCATCCTCTAAAATTTACCAGTTTTTGTATATTATTAGATGTTTTAAACAGTTTCTGGCGGTCCAGGTGATATCAATTAATTCATTAATCTTAAAGAACTATGAGTTATTGATAATTAGCCTACTACAAAATTAAGCAACTACTTATACTTTTGTGTATTCTTTTGAACCATCCTCTTAAAATAACCAGTTTTAGTTTATTATTAGATGTTTTAAGCAATTTCTAGTTGTCCAGGTGACATCTATTAGTTCTTTAATATTAATGAACTATGAGTTATTGATAATAAGCCTACTACGAAACTAAGCCTCCACCTACAATTTTTTGTATTCTTTTGAACCATCCTCTTAAATTTACCAGTTATAATATTTTATTAGATGTTTTAAACAGTTGCTAGCGGTCCAGTTCACATCTATTAAATCTTTAATCTTGAAGAACTATGAGTTATTGATAATAAGCCTACCACGAAACTAAACAATTACCTATACGTTTGTGTATTCTTTTGAACCATCCTCTTAAATTTACCAGTTTTAGTTTGTTATTAGATATTTTAAACAGTTTCTAGCTGTCCAGGTGACATCTGTTAATTCTTTAATCTTAACGAACTATGAGTTATTGATAATAAGCCTACTACGAAATTAAGCAGCTACCTATACTTTTGTGTATTCTTTTGAACCATCCTCTAAAATTTACCAGTTTTTGTATATTATTAGATGTTTTAAACAGTTTCTGGCGGTCCAGGTGACATCAATTAATTCTTTAATCTTAAAGAACTATGAGTTATTGATAATAAGCCTACCACGAAACTAAACAATTACCTATACGTTTGTGTATTCTTTTGAACCATCCTCTTAAATTTACCAGTTTTAGTTTATTATTAGATGTTTTAAACAGTTTCTAGCAGTCCAGGTGACATCTGTTAATTCTTTAATCTTAACGAACTATGCGTTATTGATAATAAGCCTACTACGAAATTAAGCAGCTACCTATACTTTTGTGTATTCTTTTGAACCATCCTATAAAATTTACCAGTTTTTGTATATTATTAGATGTTTTAAACAGTTTCTGGCGGTCCAGGTGACATCAATTAATTCTTTAATCTTAAAGAACTATGAGTTATTGATAATAAGCCTACCACGAAACTAAACAATTACCTATACGTTTGTGTATTCTTTTGAACCATCCTCTTAAATTTACCAGTTTTAGTTTATTATTAGATGTTTTAAACAGTTTCTAGCAGTCCAGGTGACATCTGTTAATTCTTTAATCTTAACGAACTATGAGTTATTGATAATAAGCCTACTACGAAATTAAGCAGCTACCTATACTTTTGTGTATTCTTTTTAACCATCCTATAAAATTTACCAGTTTTTGTATATTATTAGATGTTTTAAACAGTTTCTGGCGGTCCAGGTGACATCAATTAATTCTTTAATCTTAAAGAACTATGAGTTATTGATAATAAGCCTACCACGAAACTAAACAATTACCTATACGTTTGTGTATTCTTTTGAACCATCCTATTAAATTTACCAGTTTTAGTTTATTATTAGATGTTTTAAACAGTTTCTAGCAGTCCAGGTGACATCTGTTAATTCTTTAATCTTAACGAACTATGAGTTATTGATAATAAGCCTACTACGAAATTAAGCAGCTACCTATACTTTTGTGTATTCTTTTGAACCATCCTCTAAAATTTACCAGTTTTTTTATATTATTAGATGTTTTAAACAGTTTCTGGCGGTCCAAGTGACATCAATTAATTCTTTAATCTTAAAGAACTATGAGTTATTGATAATTAGCCTACTACAAAATTAAGCAACTACTTATACTTTTGTGTATTCTTTTGAACCATCTTCTTAAATTAACCAGTTTTAGTTTATTATTAGATGTTTTAAGAAATTTCTAGTTGTCCAGGTGACATCTATTAGTTCTTTAATATTAATGAACTATGAGTTATTGATAATAAGCCTACTACGAAACTAAGCCTCCACCTACAATTTTTTGTATTCTTTTGAACCATCCTCTTAAATTTACCAGTTATAATATTTTATTAGATGTTTTAAACAGTTGCTAGCGGTCCAGTTCATATCTATTAAATCTTTAATCTTGAAGAACTATGAGTTATTGATAATAAGCCTACCACGAAACTAAACAATTACCTATACGTTTGTGTATTCTTTTGAACCATCCTCTTAAATTTACCAGTTTTAGTTTGTTATTAGATATTTTAAACAGTTTCTAGCTGTCCAGGTGACATCTGTTAATTCTTTAATCTTAACGAACTATGAGTTATTGATAATAAGCCTACTACGAAATTAAGCAGCTACCTATACTTTTGTGTATTCTTTTGAACCATCCTCTAAAATTTACCAGTTTTTGTATATTATTAGATGTTTTAAACAGTTTCTGGCGGTCCAGGTGACATCAATTAATTCTTTAATCTTAAAGAACTATGAGTTATTGATAATAAGCCTACCACGAAACTAAACAATTACCTATACGTTTGTGTATTGTTTTGAACCATACTCTTAAATTTACCAGTTTTAGTTTATTATTAGATGTTTTAAACAGTTTCTAGCAGTCCAGGTGACATCTGTTAATTCTTTAATCTTAACGAACTATGAGTTATTGATAATAAGCCTACTACGAAATTAAGCAGCTACCTATACTTTTGTGTATTCTTTTGAACCATCCTCTAAAATTTACCAGTTTTTGTATATTATTAGATGTTTTAAACAGTTTCTGGCGGTCCAAGTGACATCAATTAATTCTTTAATCTTAAAGAACTATGAGTTATTGATAATTAGCCTACTACAAAATTAAGCAACTACTTATACTTTTGTGTATTCTTTTGAACCATCTTCTTAAATTAACCAGTTTTAGTTTATTATTAGATGTTTTAAGAAATTTCTAGTTGTCCAGGTGACATCTATTAGTTCTTTAATATTAATGAACTATGAGTTATTGATAATAAGCCTACTACGAAACTAAGCCTCCACCTACAATTTTTTGTATTCTTTTGAACCATCCTCTTAAATTTACCAGTTATAATACTTTATTATATGTTTTAAAAAGTTTCTAGCTGTGCAGGTGACATCGATTAATTCTTTAATCTTAAAGAACTATGAGTTATTGATAATAAGCCTATTACGAAATTAAGCAGCCACCTATAATTTTGTGTATTCTTTTGAACCATCCTTTTAAATTTACCAGTTTTAGTTTATTATTAGATGTTTTAAACAGTTTCTAGCGTCCAGTTGACATCTATTAGTTCTTTTATCTTAATGAACTATGAGTTATTGATAATAATCCTACTACAAAACTAAGCCGTTACCTACACTTTTGTGTATTCTTTTGAACCATCCTCTTAAATTTACCAGTTTTAGTAATTTATTAGATGCTTTAAACAGTTTCTAGCGGTCCAGTTGACATGTATTAATTCTTTAATCTTAAAGAACTATGAGTTATTGGTAATATGCCTACCACGAAACTAAGCAATTACCTATACGTTTGTGTATTCTTTTGAACCATCCTCTTAAATTTATCAGTTTTAGTTTATTATTAGATGTTTTAAACAGTTTCTAGTTGTCCAAGTTATATATATTAATTCTTTAATCTTAAAGAACTATGAGTTATTGATAATAAGCCTACTACGAAATTAAGCAGCTACCCATACTTTTGTGTATTATTTTGAACTATCCTATAAAGTTTACCAGTTTTTTATATTATTATATGTTTTAAACAGTTTCTAGCTGTCCAAGTGACATCTGTTAATTCTTTAATCTTAACGAACTATGAGTTATTGATAATAAGCCTACTACGAAATTAAGCAGCTACCTATACTTTTGTGTATTCTTTTGAACCATCCTCTAAAATTTACCAGTTTTTGTATATTATTAGATGTTTTAAACAGTTTATGGCGGTCTAGGTGACATCTGTTAATTCTTTAATCTTAACGAACTATGAGTTATTGATAATAAGCCTAGTACGAAATTAAGCAGCTACCTATACTTTTGTGTATTCTTTTGAACCATCCTCTAAAATTTACCAGTTTTTGTATATTATTAGATGTTTTAAACAGTTTCTGGCGGTCCAGGTGACATCAATTAATTCTTTAATCTTAAAGAACTATGAGTTATTGATAATAAGCCTACCACGAAACTAAGCAATTACCTATACGTTTGTGTATTCTTTTGAACCATCCTCTTAAATTTATCAGTTTTAGTTTATTATTAGATGTTTTAAACAGTTTCTAGTTGTCCAAGTTATATATATTAATTCTTTAATCTTAAAGAACTATGAGTTATTGATAATAAGCCTACTACGAAATTAAGCAGCTACCCATACATTTGTGTATTATTTTGAACTATCCTATAAAGTTTACCAGTTTTTTATATTATTATATGTTTTAAACAGTTTCTAGCGGTCCAGGTGACATCTATTAATTCTTTAATCTTAAAGAACTATGAGTTATTGATAATAAGCCTACTACGAAATTAAGCAACTACCTATACTTTTGTGTATTCTTTTGAACCATCCTCTTAAATTAACCATTTTTAGTTTATTATTAGATGTTTTAAGCAGTTTTTAGTTGTCCAGGTGACATCTATTAATTTTTTAATCTTAATGAACTATGAGTTGTTGATAATAAGCCTACTACGATACTAAGCTGTTACCTACACTTTTGTGTATTCTTTTGAACTATCCTTTTTTTTGACCATCCTCTTAAATTTACCAGTTTTGGTTTATTATTAAATGTTTTAAACTGTTTCTAGCGGTCCAGGTGACATCGATTAATTCTTTAATCTTAAAAAACTATGAGTTATTGATAATAAGCCTACAACGAAATTAAGCAACCACCTATAATTTTGTATATTTTTTTGAACCATCCTTTTAAATTTACCAGTTTTAGTTTATTATTAGATATTTTAAACAGTTTCTAGTGTCCAGGTGACATCTATTAGTTCTTTAATCTTAATGAACTATGAGTTATTGATAATAAGCCTATTACGAAACTAAGCCGTTACCTACACTTTTGTGTATTCTTTTGACCCGTCCTCTTAAATTTACTAGTTTTAGTAATTTATTAGATGTTTTAAAAAGTTTCTAGCGGTCCAGTTGACATGTATTAATTCTTTAATCTTAAAGAACTATGAGTTATTGATAATATGCCTACCACGAAACTAAGCAATTACCTATACGTTTGTGTATTCTTTTGAAACATCGTCTTAAATTTACCAGTTTTAGTTTATTATTAGATGTTTTAAACAGTTTCTAGCTGTCCAAGTGACATCTATTAATTCTTTAATCTTAAAGAACTATGAGTTATTGATAATAAGCCTACTACGAAATTAAGCAGTTACCTATACTTTTGTGTATTCTTTTGAACCATCCTATAAAATTTACCAGTTTTTGTATATTATTAGATGTTTTAAACAGTTTCTGGCGGTCCAGGTGACATCAATTAATTCTTTAATCTTAAAGAACTATGAGTTATTGATAATTAGCCTACTACAAAATTAAGCAACTACTTATACTTTTGTGTATTCTTTTGAACCATCCTCTTAAATTAATCAGTTTTAGTTTATTATTAGATGTTTTAAGCAATTTCTAGTTGTCCAGGTGACATCTATTAGTTCTTTAATATTAATGAACTATGAGTTATTGATAATAAGCCTACTACGAAACTAAGCCGCCACCTACAATTTTTTGTATTCTTTTGAACCATCCTCTTAAATTTACCAGTTATAATATTTTATTAGATGTTTTAAACAGTTTCTAGCGGTGCAGGTGACATCGATTAATTCTTTAATCTTAAAGAACTATGAGTTATTGATAATAAGCCTATTACGAAATTAAGCAGCCACCTATAATTTTGTGTATTCTTTTGAACCATCCTTTTAAATTTACCAGTTTTAGTTTATTATTAGATGTTTTAAACAGTTTCTAGCGTCCAGTTGACATCTATTAGTTCTTTTATCTTAATGAACTATGAGTTATTGATAATAAGCCTACTACAAAACTAAGCCGTTACCTACACTTTTGTGTATTCTTTTGAACCATCCTCTTAAATTTACCAGTTTTAGTAATTTATTAGATGCTTTAAACAGTTTCTAGCGGTCCAGTTGACATGTATTATTTCTTTAATCTTAAAGAACTATGAGTTATTGGTAATATGCCTACCACGAAACTAAGCAATTACCTATACGTTTGTGTATTCTTTTGAACCATCCTCTTAAATTTATCAGTTTTAGTTTATCATTAGATGTTTTAAACAGTTTCTAGTTGTCCAAGTGATATATATTAATTCTTTAATCTTAAAGAACTGTGAGTTATTGATAATAAGCCTACTACGAAATTAAGCCGCTACCTATACTTTTGTGTATTCTTTTGAACTATCCTTTAAAGTTTACCAGTTTTTGTATATTATTAGATGTTTTAAACAGTTTCTAGCGGTCCATGTGACATCTATTAATTCTTTAATCTTAAAGAACTATGAGTTATTCATAATAATCCTACTACGAAATTAAGCAGCCACCTATAATTTTGTATATTTTTTTGAACCATCCTTTTAAATTTACCAGTTTTAGTTTATTATTATATGTTTTAAGCAGTTTCTAGTTGTCCAGGTGACATCTATTAGTTCTTTAATCTTAATGAACTATGAGTTATTGATAATAAGCCTACTACGAAACTAAGCCGTTACCTACACTTTTGTGTATTCTTTTGAACCGTCCTCTTAAATTTACCAGTTTTAATAATTTGTTAGATGTTTTAAACAGTTTCTAACGGTCCAGTTGACATGTATTAATTCTTTAATCTTAAAGAACTATGAGTTATTGATAATATGCCTACCACGAAACTAAGCAATTACCTATACGTTTGTGTATTCTTTTGAAACATCGTCTTAAATTTACCAGTTTTAGTTTATTATTAGATGTTTTAAACAGTTTCTAGCTGTCCAAGTGACATCTATTAATTCTTTAATCTTAAAGAACTATGTGTTATTGATAATAAGCCTACTACGAAATTAAGCAGCTACCTATACTTTTGTGTATTCTTTTGAACCATCCTCTAAAATTTACCAGTTTTTGTATATTATTAGATGTTTTAAACAGTTTCTGGCGGTCCAAGTGACATCAATTAATTCTTTAATCTTAAAGAACTATGAGTTATTGATAATTAGCCTACTACAAAATTAAGCAACTACTTATACTTTTGTGTATTCTTTTGAACCATCCTCTTAAATTAACCAGTTTTAGTTTATCATTAGATGTTTTAAGCAATTTCTAGTTGTCCAGGTGACATCTATTAGTTACTTAATATTAATGAACTATGAGTTATTGATAATAAGCCTACTACGAAACTAAGCCGCCACCTACAATTTTTTGTATTCTTTTGAACCATCCTCTTAAATTTACCAGTTATAATATTTTATTAGATGTTTTAAACAGTTTCTAGCGGTCCAGTTGACATCTATTAAATCTTTAATCTTTAAGAACTATGAGTTATTGATAATAAGCCTACCACGAAACTAAACAATTACCTATACGTTTGTGTATTCTTTTGAACCATCCTCTTAAATTTACCAGTTTTAGTTTATTATTAGATGTTTTAAACAGTTTCTAGCAGTCCAGGTGACATCTGTTAATTCTTTAATCTTAACGAACTATGAGTTATTGATAATAAGCCTACTACGAAATTAAGCAGCTACCTATACTTTTGTGTATTCTTTTGAACCATCCTCTAAAATATACCAGTTTTTGTATATTATTAGATGTTTTAAACAGTTTCTAGCGGTGCAGGTGACATCGATTAATTCTTTAATCTTAAAGAACTATGAGTTATTGATAATAAGCCGATTACGAAATTAAGCAGCCACCTATAATTTTGTGTATTCTTTTGAACCATCCTTTTAAATTTACCAGTTTTAGTTTATTATTAGATGTTTTAAACAGTTTCTAGCGTCCAGTTGACATCTATTAGTTCTTTTATCTTAATGAACTATGAGTTATTGATAATAAGCCTACTACAAAACTAAGCCGTTACCTACACTTTTGTGTATTCTTTTGAACCATCCTCTTAAATTTACCAGTTTTAGTAATTTATTAGATGCTTTAAACAGTTTCTAGCGGTCCAGTTGACATGTATTAATTCTTTAATCTTAAAGAACTATGAGTTATTGGTAATATGCCTACCACGAAACTAAGCAATTACCTATACGTTTGTGTATTCTTTTGAACCATCCTCTTAAATTTATCAGTTTTAGTTTATTATTAGATGTTTTAAACAGTTTCTAGTTGTCCAAGTGATATATATTAATTCTTTAATCTTAAAGAACTGTGAGTTATTGATAATAAGCCTACTACGAAATTAAGCCGCTACCTATACTTTTGTGTATTCTTTTGAACTATCCTTTAAAGTTTACCAGTTTTTGTATATTATTAGATGTTTTAAACAGTTTCTAGCGGTCCATGTGACATCTATTAATTCTTTAATCTTAAAGAACTATGAGTTATTGATAATAATCCTATTACGAAATTAAGCAGCCACCTATAATTTTGTATATTTTTTTGAACCATCCTTTTAAATTTACCAGTTTTAGTTTATTATTATATGTTTTAAGCAGTTTCTAGTTGTCCAGGTGACATCTATTAGTTCTTTAATCTTAATGAACTATGAGTTATTGATAATAAGCCTACTACGAAACTAAGCCGTTACCTACACTTTTGTGTATTCTTTTGAACCGTCCTCCTAAATTTACCAGTTTTAATAATTTATTAGATGTTTTAAACAGTTTCTAACGGTCCAGTTGACATGTATTAATTCTTTAATCTTAAAGAACTATGAGTTATTGATAAATATGCCTACCACGAAACTAAGCAATTACCTATACGTTTGTGTATTCTTTTGAAACATCGTCTTAAATTTACCAGTTTTAGTTTATTATTAGATGTTTTAAACAGTTTCTAGCTGTCCAAGTGACATCTATTAATTCTTTAATCTTAAAGAACTATGTGTTATTGATAATAAGCCTACTACGAAATTAAGCAGCTACCTATACTTTTGTGTATTCTTTTGAACCATCCTCTAAAATTTACCAGTTTTTGTATATTATTAGATGTTTTAAACAGTTTCTGGCGGTCCAGGTGACATCAATTAATTCTTTAATTTTAAAGAACTATGAGTTATTGATAATTAGCCTACTACAAAATTAAGCAACTACTTATACTTTTGTGTATTCTTTTCAACCATCCTCTTAAATTAACCAGTTTTAGTTTATTATTAGATGTTTTAAGCAATTTCTAGTTGTCCAGGTGACATCTATTAGTTACTTAATATTAATGAACTATGAGTTATTGATAATAAGCCTACTACGAAACTAAGCCGCCACCTACAATTTTTTGTATTCTTTTGAACCATCCTCTTAAATTTACCAGTTATAATATTTTATTAGAAGTTTTAAACAGTTTCTAGCGGTCCAGTTGACATCTATTAAATCTTTAATCTTGAAGAACTATGAGTTATTGATAATAAGCCTACCACGAAACTAAACAATTACCTATACGTTTGTGTATTCTTTTGAACCATCCTCTTAAATTTACCAGTTTTAGTTTATTATTAGATGTTTTAAACAGTTTCTAGCAGTCCAAGTGACATCTGTTAATTCTTTAATCTTAACGAACTATGAGTTATTGATAATAAGCCTACTACGAAATTAAGCAGCTACCTATACTTTTGGGTATTCTTTTGAACCATCCTCTAAAATTTACCAGTTTTTGTATATTATTAGATGTTTTAAACAGTTTCTGGCGGTCTAGGTGATATCAATTAATTCTTTAATCTTAAAGAACTATGAGTTATTGATAATAAGCCTACCACGAAACTAAACAATTACCTATACGTCTGTGTATTGTTTTGAACCATACTCTTAAATTTACCAGTTTTAGTTTATTATTAGATGTTTTAAACAGTTTCTAGCAGTCCAGGTGACATCTGTTAATTCTTTAATCTTGACGAACTATGAGTTATTGATAATAAGCCTACTACGAAATTAAGCAGCTACCTATACTTTTGTGTATTCTTTTGAACCATCCTCTAAAATTTACCAGTTTTTGTATATTATTATATGTTTTAAACAGTTTCTGGCAGTCCAGGTGACATCAATTAATTCTTTAATCTTAAAGAACTATGACTTATTGATAATTAGCCTACTACAAAATTAAGCAACTACTTATACTTTTGTGTATTCATTTGAACCATCCTCTTAAATTAACCAGTTTTAGTTTATTATTAGATGTTTTAAGTAATTTCTAGTTGTCCAGGTGACATCTATTAGTTCTTTAATATTAATGAACTATGAGTTACTGATAATAGCCTACTACTAAAAAACTAAGCCGCCACCTACAATTTTTTGTATTCTTTGAACCATCCTCTTAAATTTACCAGTTATAATATTTTATTAGATGTTTTAAACAGTTTTAGCGGTCCAGTTGACATCTATTAAATCTTTAATCTTGAAGAACTATGAGTTATTGATATAAGCCTACCCAACTAAACAATTATACCTATACGTTTGTGTATTCTTTTGAACCATCCTCTTAAATTTACTAGTTTTAGTTGATTATTAGATGTTTTAAACAGTTTCTAGCAGTCCAGGTGACATCTGTTAATTCTTTAATCTTAACGAACTATGAGTTTTGATAATAAGCCTACTACGAAATTAAGCAGCTACCTATACTTTTGTGTATTCTTTTCAACCATCCTCTAAAATTTACCAGTTTTTGTATATTATTAGATGTTTTAAATAGTTTCTGGAGGTCCAGGTGACATCAATTAATTCTTTAATCTTAAAGAACTATGAGTTATTGATAATTAGCCTACTACAAAATTAAGCAACTACTTATACTTTTGTGTATTCTTTTGAACCATCCTCTTAAATTAACCAGTTTTAGTTTATTATTAGATGTTTTAAGCAATTTCTAGTTGTCCAGGTGACATCTATTAGTTCTTTAATATTAATGAACTATGAGTTATTGATAATAAGCCTACTACGAAACTAAGCCGCCACCTAAATTTTTTTGTATTCTTTTGAACCATCCTCTTAAATTTACCAGTTTTAATATTTTATTAGATGTTTTAAACAGTTTCTAGCGGTCCAGGTGACATCGATTAATTCTTTAATCTTAAAGAACTATGAGTTATTGATAATAAGCCTATTACGAAATTAAGCAGCCACCTATAATTTTGTGTATTCTTTTGAACCATCCTTTTAAATTTACCAGTTTTAGTTTATTATTAGATGTTTTAAACAGTTTCTAGCGTCCAGTTGACATCTATTAGTTCTTTAATCTTAATGAACTATGAGTTATTCATAAGAAGCCTACTACAAAACTAAGCCGTTACCTACACTTTTGTGTATTCTTTTGAATCATACTCTTAAATTTACCAGTTTTAGTAATTTATTAGATGCTTTAAACAGTTTCTAGCGGTCCATTTGACATGTATTAATTCTTTAATCTTAAAGAACTATGAGTTATTGGTAATATGCCTACCACGAAACTAAGCAATTACCTATACGTTTGTGTATTCTTTTGAACCATCCTCTTAAATTTATCAGTTTTAGTTTATTATTAGATGTTTTAAACAGTTTCTAGTTTTACAAGTGATATATATTAATTCTTTAATCTTAAAGAACTATGAGTTATTGATAATAAGCCTACTACGAAATTAAGCAGCTACCTATACTTTTGTGTATTCTTTTGAACTATCCTCTAAAGTTACCAGTTTTTGTATATTATTAGATGTTTTACACAGTTTCTAGCGGTCCAGGTGACATCTATTAATTCTTTAATCTTAAAGAACTATGAGTTATTGATAATAAGCCTACTACGAAATTAAGCAACTACCTATACTTTTGTATATTCTTTTGAACCATCCTCTTAAATTAACCATTTTTAGTTTATTATTAGATGTTTTAAGAAGTTTCCAGTCTTCCAGGTGACATCTATTAATTTTTTAATCTTAATGAACTATGAGTTATTGATAATAAGCCTACTACGATACTAAGTCGTTACCTACACTTTTGTGTATTCGTTTGAGCTATCCTTTTTTTTGAACCATCCTCTTAAATTTACCAGTTTTGGTTTATTATTAAATGTTTTAAACTGTTTCTAGCGGTCCAGGTGACATCGATTAATTCTTTAAGCTTACAAAACTATGAGTTATTGATAATAAGCCTACAACGAAATTAAGCAGCCACCTATAATTTTGTATATTTTTTTGAACCATCCTTTTAAATTTACCAGTTTTAGTTTATTATTAGATATTTTAAACAGTTTCTAGTGTCCAGGTGACATCTATTAGTTCTTTAATCTTAATGAACTATGAGTTATTGATAATAAGCCTACTACAAAACTAAGCTGTTACCTACACTTTTGTGTATTCTTTTGAACCGTCCTCTTAAATTTACCAGTTTTAGTAATTTATTAGATGTTTTAAACAGTTTCTAGCGGTCCAGTTGACATGTATTAATTCTTTAATCTTAAAGAACTATGAGTTATTGATAATTTGCCTACCACGAAACTAAACAATTACCTATACGTTTGTGTATTCTTTTGAAACATTGTCTTAAATTTACCAGTTTTAATTTATTATTAGATGTTTTAAACAGTTTCTAGCTGTCCAAGTGACATCTATTAATTCTTTAATCTTAAAGAACTATGAGTTATTGATAATAAGCCTACTACGAAATTAAGCAGCTACCTATACTTTTGTGTATTCTTTTGAACCATCCTCTGAAATTTACCAGTTTTTGTATATTATTAGATGTTTTAAACAGTTTCTGGCGGTCCAGGTGACATCAATTAATTCTTTAATCTTAAAGAACTATGAGTTATTGATAATTAGACTACTACAAAATTAATCAACTATTTATACTTTTGTGTATTCTTTTGAACCATCCTCTTAAATTAACCAGTTTTAGTTTATTATTAGATGTTTTAAGCAATTTCTAGTTGTCCAGGTGACATCTATTAGTTCTTTAATATTAATGAACTATGAGTTATTAATAATAAGCCTATTACGAAACTAAGCCGGCACCTACAATTTTTTGTATTCTTTTGAACCATCCTCTAAAATTTACCAGTTTCTGTATATTATTAGATGTTTTAAACAGTTTCTGGCGGTCCAGGTGACATCAATTAATTCTTTAATCTTAAAGAACTATGAGTTATTGATAATTAGCCTACTACAAAATTAATCAACTATTTATACTTTTGTGTATTCTTTTGAACCATCCTCTTAAATTAACCAGTTTTAGTTTATTATTAGATGTTTTAAGCAATTTCTAGTTGTCCAGGTGACATCTATTAGTTCTTTAATATTAATGAACTATGAGTTATTAATAATAAGCCTATTACGAAACTAAGCCGGCACCTACAATTTTTTGTATTCTTTTGAACCATCCTCTAAAATTTACCAGTTTCTGTATATTATTAGATGTTTTAAACAGTTTCTGGCGGTCCAGGTGACATCAATTAATTCTTTAATCTTAAAGAACTATGAGTTATTGATAATTAGCCTACTACAAAATTAATCAACTATTTTTACTTTTGTGTATTCTTTTGAACCATCCTCTTAAATTAACCAGTTTTAGTTTATTATTAGATGTTTTAAGCAATTTCTAGTTGTCCAGGTGACATCTATTAGTTCTTTAATATTAATGAACTATGAGTTATTAATAATAAGCCTACTACGAAACTAAGCCGGCACCTACAATTTTTTGTATTGTTTTGAACCATCCTCTTAAATTTACCAGTGATAATATTTTATTAGATGTTTTAAACAGTTTCTAGCGGTCCAGTTGACATCTATTAATTCTTTAATCTTGAAGAACTATGAGTTATTGATAATAAGCCTACCACGAAACTAAACAATTACCTATACGTTTGTGTATTCTTTTGAACCATCCACTTAAATTTACCAGTTTTAGTTTATTATTAGATGTTTTAAACAGTTTCTAGCAGTCCAAGTGTTATCTGTTAATCCTTTAATCTTAACGAACTATGAGTTATTGATAATAAGCCTACTACGAAATTAAGCAGCTACCTATACTTTTGTGTCTTCTTTTGAACCATCCTCTTTTTTTTTGAACCATCTCTTTAATTTACCAGTTTTAGTTTATTATTAGATGTTTTAAACAGTTTCTAGCGGTCCAGGTGACATCTATTAGATCTTTAATCTTAATGAACTACGAGTTATTGATAATAATCCTACTACGAAACTAAGCCGTTACCTACACTTTTGTGTATTCTTTTGAACCATCCTCTTAAATTTACCAGTTTTAGTATTTTATTAGATGTTTTAAACAGTTTCTAGCGGTCCAGTTGACATCTATTAAACCTTTGATCTTAAAGAACTATGAGTTATTGATAATAAGCCTAGTACGAAACTAAGCAATTACGTATACGTTTGTGTATTCTTTCGAACCATCCTCTTAAATTTACCAGTTTTAGTTTATTATTAGATGTTTTAGAGAATGATCTAATCCATTTTCTAGAGAATCAACTAGACAGTCAGACTCAATCAAGAGTAAAGTATATTAAAGAGTCAGAATCAACACTATATATGCTTATATCCAAGGATGGTTATCTCATCAACTCTTAATTTCAATTATTGAAACTTTCTTAGAGGACGTTATATAGTTGTTATTCACAAACTATTTTTCGTCAAAGCGATTTTCAAGTTATTGAAATTATCATAATGAAACATTCCAAGGCAACATCAAATGATTGTATCATAGAAACTATGTTAGATGTAACTCGACAAATTTTCATATGATATTATTCGGACTTTCATCACGAATGTAAGATGAACATGGTTAAAGCGAAAGCTTGCCAACACATATTTCGAGAAATATATAAGCGAGGTAAACTCAGATCGAAATCTCAAATGTGTATAATAGAAAACTATATCGTAACACGACTTATGTCTCAATATAGGAGATAGAGAAGAAATAGACTTTCCAAGTGATAGATGAGTTTAAGTCTCCACATACCTTTTGTTGATGAAGTTCCACAAGCTCCCCTTAGTAGTTCTTCGTCTTCAAATGATGAACGCTGAGAGATCTAAGCTCAACTGCACTATCTATGTTTTAGCCCGAGACATCTATAAATAGGCTAGAAATCAAGACTTATAGTTTTGATCACTAACATTGACAAACATGCTTGAGATAGCCATGCATGCGAGTTCGACCGAGCAATGCTCTAACAATGTCCCTCTTTGTCAATTTTAGTGACAAAACTATCAATACATATGGATTACAAAATAAATAAATCTTGAAGCTTCTCATCCACATGCTTGATATCCTTGGCATCTTCAACAGACTCGAAATCTTCGTCACTTCCAAGTACTCCAATGATTCCAAAGGTTGTAAGTTTAGTATCATCGTTGTTGAGGATCCGTAGCTATAAAAATGAGAAAACAAATGCTCTCAATCATTGTTATACAGTGTCATAGTATTATTACACAAAATCAAAGTTCAATTATATCACAACTTTGACAACAATACTATGGTGATATGTATCACTCCCCCTTAGTCAATACTTTATCTCAACATGAAAACCACTCCCCCTTACATAATGATCCGTAAACCATATGTATTTTTAATATGAACTACACATTAATTCTCCCTCTTTTTGTCAATAAAATTGGCAAAGGTACGAAAATTAGTGAGATCCTAATGAAATTTTCACGGAGATACTTCAAGACCAAAGTTGTATTAACATACCAACAAGTTTAGATGCAATCATAAAGCCGAAGCTAAATGCATTCATCAAGGAGTTTATAAAGATACAAGATAACTCCTAAAATATTCCACAGCCGCACTCCCCACAAATATACGGCGATTAATCACAAGTTCAAAAAGAACTCTCCCCCAACAGAGGTGACCTTACTTTCATAAGAAAAGAAGGATTTCTTTGGACAAAATCAAATCACATGAAAACACGAATTTGAATCCAAAGTATCCAATTGAATTATCCATAAAAGAATTCATGATTAATCCAATCGAAAAGAACAATTAAATTAATCACAAGAAAACTCATAATTAATTCAACCGGAATCACACAACTAAATTAACCACATGAAAGTGATCAATTTAATCGGTCATGCTCAACATAAGAGAACTTGCGGAGCAACACAACTAAACGAATCATGGAAATGATCCATTCAATTGATTATGCTCAATCAGAAGTAAACTTATGGAGCAACATAGTACTTACATAAAAAATATGGATTGGAGATCGACCAATACTACAGAATATACAAGGATTCATTCTATCTTTCATCACTATTTGCATAATGACATATAGGAGACTTTAGTCCTTGTGAAACAAAAGTTTTATCCTTTCTTTTATCAAAACAATGACAAAAAGGCTTTTAACTTTCGTAAGTCAAAAGTTCATTCTATTTTTTATCAATACATTCATATCAACATAATAGAGATAACTTTTAAACGAGTATGGGACAATCATAGTTCACGGATGCAAACACACATATCCCATACAATAATATATAAAACCATAAAGATTAAAATAAATTGCAAACATCATCTTCCAAATAACTTAGAATTTAAATTAATAAATCTAAAAACATTGAAGATGAAAACGTTTGGAACTAGCTATGTGTAATTACAATAATGAATATTCCAAATCCTAGTTATTCTTCTAAACAAAAACAAGAATAAAAATTCTCATAAGAAGATTTACTTGATATTGATACCTCTGAATAATTCTTTATCGTCCCCGAACTCCTTGTCGTTAATAGCCATGGGAACATAAGGTTCGTGGAGAAAGGAGTCAATTCCAACAAACCTTCTAGGCTGATGATGTCGAATCAGGGCCTTCTGAATTTCAAGAGTTCTCATAACAAGAACCTTTATTTGCTGAATCTCCTTCCTTGTTTCCTTCAACTCTTCAAGAACACCAGAAAACTTCTGAGAATTTGAAGGAACGACTCTTGGTTTCCTCACATTCCTTCTTTTTATTTTAAAAGTTGGAGGCAACTGAGATTTCTCTTTTTCCTTCATGATTGATGGCTTAACAATCATATTAACATTTTTTCCATCAGAAGACATCATGCTTGGAGTATCCATACGTGTATGGGTTTGTGAGAGTAAATAACAATACAAACTAAACCGGAAATCTTAAGATGAAAAGAGTTTCAAAGAAGGAAAAGTAATGTAGGATTACAGAACCTTTATCCACACAGGTTCACGCACGCACAATCACAACCCTAAAGAGAGTATAATTATCGAGAATAACCCTCTTTTATTGATTCAACAGGGAAGTCCCTTCCAACATGAAAGAATCCCAATCTCAAAAAATAAGAAAAAAAACAAGTATATCTATTTAAGCCTGAGGTGTGCACAATCTTGTCTCTTTTAATCAGGCACATGAGACAAGATGCACAAAAAATAACATAATCAAGTTGTGCTATGGTGAACAACAATTTTTCCACCATGCCCTTTTTGAGAGGAATTCATAGACCCCTGTCTATAAACTTGTTTAGACCATACTCTTTTCTCTAGTGGTCTTGACCTATCTTTGGAAACCAACTTCTTTGAAGACGACAAAGTTTTACATACCTCAGCGGTTTTTTGAACAAGTTTAAGCTTGTCTGCCAGGCGATTTGCTCTTCGTTGAAGTTCATTGAAATATCTCATCTTGTGTTTGTACTTGAAACACTTAGAAAGTTCATGAACTTTGAGTGAACAATAAGAGCATGTCAATGGATAAGATGATTCAGATCCCCGAGATGTGCAAGCGGCTAGACACAGACTGGTACCTGAAAAATCAAATAAAAAGTTTCCAAAAGAAGGGTTAATTTTTTCTTCCAGATTGGTTGAATCTTCTGGAAGGATATCAATATTGATGTATGTATTGCTACAATTATCAAAATTAATATCTTCACAAAGAAGTGCAACACTTGATTTTCCTTCTTCATCAGAATTATAGTGATCCGACATTTCATCAAGAGTTGCAGCAAAACCTTTGTTCCTAGTGTATTTTCTACGGTTTGGACACTCATTTGCAAAATGACCAAAACCCTTACACTTAAATCACCGTGGCATGTCCTCGGCATCAGCCTCGTCAACATCCCTGTTTTTCGGAGGAATGCAATTATGAGGTTTAACTGGTGACCTAGGTTTGTCTCTGGAAAACCGTTTACTTCTCTTCAATAGAAGATATCTAAAATGTCTTGTGATTATCGAGACTGATTTGTAAAGATCTTCATCTGATGAATCAGTCTCAGAAACATCATGCTCGGAGACGCAAACACTTTTTACCCTTGTCAAGTAACTTAATGTTTCTTTGTGCTTTGAAGGAAACATCCTTTCCGGCTTTGGATGTATGCTCATGATCAAAGATCTTTAGCTTTCCAACCAACGTATTTCTGGAGAGCGTATCAAGGTTATTTCCCTCAACGATGGAATGCTTCTTATAATTGTATCTAGATGGCAGCGATCTGAGAATTTTCAGCAATGTCCTTTTCAGGAATAGTCTTACCCAATTTAAAAGATGCATTAACAATTTCAGACACTTTGTGATTAAACTCATCAAATGAATCTTCATCTGCCATACGAAGGTTTCCCCAATCGAAATTAAGGTTTTGAATCCTAGCTTCCTTTTTACTGGTATTACCTTCAAATACGGTTTCCAAGATATCCCAAGCATCTTTTGACCTAGTGCACGTAGTCACATGGTGCTGAATATCTGGGGTAATGGAATGTATGATGGCATTCAAACCATCAGAGTTTTTCTTTGCATCAAGTATCTCAGCAGCGTCATATGCATCAATGGTTTTAGGCACGGTCGCATTTATCACTGCAACAACGGGAGCATCATAGCCATTAACAACATACACCCATGATTGAAAATCACGTGATTGAAGAAACGCTCGCATAACAATTTTACACCATAAGTAATTAGAGCCATCGAAGACTGGTGGTACGTTTATAGAGATATCACCTTTGTCCATATCAAATCGCTACAAACACAGACTTATAAGGTCTTTAACGTGTTTGCATACTCTGATACCAATTGAAAATACGTAGGTCTAACAACCACACCCAACAATTCGTTTGGAAATCTGAGAGGACATACTCCAATACACTTTCTAGAGAATCAACTAGACAGTCAGACTCAATATAGAGTAAAGTATATCAAAGAGTATAATATCTCTAACTCTTCAATTCAATCCGCAATCAACAAATAGAAATCTGCGAGCCCGATTGAATATAAAATACTAAACTTGAACGGTACCAAAGACCAATGTTCAAGTGTCAATCAATGTAAATCATCAACCAAAGGTTGGATATTCTACTTGATTGATCTTAACGCACAACCTGTGATATTTCAATTATATAACAAAATATAATGCGGAAAAGAAATAACACAGATACCAGAATTTTGTTAACGAGGAAACCGCAAATGCAGAAAAACCCCGGGACCTAGTCCAGTTTGAACACCAAACTGTATTAATCCGCTAACGACACTAGCCTACTACCACTTAACTTCGGACTGGACTGTAGTTGAACCCTAATCAATCTCACACCGATTCAAGGTACAGTTGCGCTCCTTATGTCTCTAATCCCAGCAGGATACTACACACTTGATTCCCTTAGCTGATCTCACCCACAACCAAGACTTAATAAACAAATATGTCTCACACAGAAAAGTCTATAGGAACGAATAAATCTTTCTCCCACATAAACACCCAAGAGTTTTTGTTCTGTCTTTTGATAAATCAAGGTGAACAGGAACCAATTGATAAACCAGACTTATATTCCCGAAGAACAGCCTAGTGTTATCAATCACCTCACAATAATTTAAATCGTATGATGGCGAAACTAGATATTGTGGAATCACAAACGATGAGAAGAAGTTTGTTTGTGACTACTTTTCCATCTTTGCTATCATAGAAATAAATCTCAAGACAATTTTACAATTGTACTCGTACGATAGAAACAACAAGACCAGATCATACAACTACATGAGAAGTAGTATCGTTCTGGCTTCACAATCCCAATGAAGTCTTCAAGTCGTTAACCTACGGGGTATCGAGAAGAAACCTAAGGT
This sequence comes from Papaver somniferum, assembly GCF_003573695.1. NCBI lineage: Eukaryota > Viridiplantae > Streptophyta > Magnoliopsida > Ranunculales > Papaveraceae > Papaver > Papaver somniferum. The sequence continues at coordinate 7,863,244 of NW_020620825.1, read as the reverse complement.
TAAAGGAGAGTCGACTCTAGATATACAACCAATATCACACAGGAGGTTTGGGGATTAGGTTTCCCAGTTGTTAGAGTTCTCCTTTATATACTTTTCAAATCAGGGTTTGCAATCCAAGTTCCCTTGGTAACAAAGCATTCAATAATCACCATTAGATGAAAAACCTGATTTACCCATGCTAATATCTTTCAACCGTTAGATCGAACTTATATTGTTACACACAAATAAAACGTACCCTCATTTAGGTTTATGAACCGTACCCAAACGTGTACACTCATGTTGGCTCATCAAATAGTTAACCGAGGTTAGACACATGGTTACTCTCATATTAACCTTATTCATCTTATCCATAACTAGTTCAAATGACTCAACTGAAACTAGTTAAAGAGTTGTTTAATTGCATAGAAGATACAATCGAGATCAAATCGGTTTGATTCACTTGAATCAATCATGAACATTATACCCACGGTTTCTAAAGATTGCATTCCTTAAGATTTAAATGTTTATGTTCATGAACTGACCGATTTAACAAAATAACCATCTTAAGTATGCGTACGGGTATGCGTACTTAAGCAACCGGATTTGAGTTTGTTAAGTTTTCAAACTCAGCAGATCGGTTGGAAAACTTCCGCCAGTATGCATACGGGTACGCACACTTAAGGTGACCAGTTTAAGAGTTTGTAATTCCCAAACTCAGCAGATACTTTCGGTTTGAAAACTCCTACCAGTATGCGTACGGGTATGCATACTTAAGGTGACTAGTTTAGGAGTTTGTAATTCCTAAACCCGGCAGTTATTTTCGGTTCAAAAACTTCTACCAGTATGCGTACGGGTACGCATACTTATCTTGTCCCCTTTACCAATTTTGTATACACACATATGCATACATTTGGTTCCCGGTTTATGGATTTATACACTAATGTGCGAACACATTATATATATGCTTATATCCAAGGATGGTTATCTCATCAACTCTTAATTTCAATCATTGAAACTTTCTTAGAGGACGTTATATAGTTGTTGTTCACAAACTATTTTTCGTCAAAGCGATTTTCAAGTTATTGAAATTATCATAATGAAACATTCGAAGGCAACATCAAATGATTGTATCACAGAAACCATGTTAGATGTAACTCGGCAATTTTCATATGATCTTATTCGGACTTTCATCACGAATGTAAGATGAACATGGATAAAGCGAAAGCTTGCCAACCCATATTTCGAGAAATATATAAGTGAGATAAACTCAGCTAGAAATCTCAAATGTGTATAATTGAAAACTATATCGTAACACGACTTATGTCTCAATATAGGAGATAGAGAAGAAATAGAATTTCCAAGTGATAGATGAGTTTCAGTCTCCACATACCTTTTGTTGATGAAGTTCCACAAGATCCCCTTAGTAGTTCTTCGTCTTCAAATGATGAACACTGAGAGATGTAAACTCAACTACACTATCTATGTCCTAGTCTGAGACATCTATAAATAGGCTAGAAATCAAGACTTATAGTTTTGATCACTAACATTGACAAACATGCTTGAGATAGCAACGCATGCGAGTTCGACCGAGAAATGCTCTAACACCTTTTATACACGTAGCGTTTTGAGAATTCGAGTAGAAAAAGGAACCCACCTTGGATTCAGGGACGAACGAGGGCAACTGGGCCTGCTGAGCCAAATATCACGGACAAATTAGTATTGTGCCAGTACGAAGACCATCAGCCGGAGGAAAGCAGTTGGGCTCAAAGCGCCAACGCTCAGACCTGCAGTGCCCCATGGCAGAACCAACAACGCGCCAGTACAAAGATCACCGACCGCTCATATCTATCGCCAAGGGTCAATCAAACTTTTCCTGGTAATCTCTACATGTCTTGCCTTTTCGATTTTTATCTTCGTCTGTCACCATCTAGTGCTTATCCCGCAACAATGCCACTGTTACGTGCTAAGCAGTGGACTTAATGTTGATGGTGGTTTTTAGTTCAGGGCTGAAATTGTAAAACCATGTATTTAATGCGCCATTGTTCTGCAAAGAAACTGAGCCATGTAAAAGTGATGCGTGCCCGGGCCTCTCTACTTATACATGTATTGAGCAACTCAGTATATTTATTCAGAATAGTACATCTAGCAACAATCCCAAACATTCTGTAAACTCTCGCCTTCATTGTTCATTAATGTATGGTTTATTGAGTATTTTTCATATGGTATGTTCCCTGGCTGAACCCTTGATATTGGTATGACATGATAATTATTGTTCACTCGCAGCTCAGTAGCATGAATTTCTCGAAGTATCAAGATTAAGATCTGCATAAAAGTACTCAGTCAGAAGACGCGTTAACTATTCTTTGAAGATAAAGTTACAAATTTTTGTGTCGAACACACATAATTTATCAAATTTGCTCAATTTTGTGATAACTCACAAAATTCAAATTTTGGCCTAATTAATTTGCAAAATTAGGTTTTTTGCGCCCTGCGCTATATCTCGAACCCTCTTGGTCGAGGCCAAACCTAGGTAAGATATAAAGTTAATCCTCCATGGACTAGTAGGAGCAAAATCCTACCCAAAAATCAGAAAACAAGAAATAAAAGAGGATCCGCAGAAAATAGGAGAAGCAACAAGAGGAGGCATTGCCACGCCACATGGCCGGCCAGTTCCCCCTAGAAAGCGCCACCAGTAGCCGAGTGGCCACGCCCCATGTTACCCCTGTAGGCTCCCTTTTTTTCCATCGACCAATCATGTCGCTCTAAATGCGCCACACACACTTAGAATGTGGCCGGGCCCATGATGCTTGTCGTCCCCCTTTCACATCGACCAATCAGGTTGCTCTAAATGCGCTACACGCACTTGGAATGTGGCCGGGACCATGCTGCTTGCCGGCCCCCTTTCCTATCGACCAACCAGGTCGCTCTAAACCCGCCACACACATTAAATAAAGCCAAAATGCGCTAACACTTAGTGGTCGTCGCGTCAACATGGTCTCCATGCCAATTAGCTAATCAACCTGCCAAATAGCGCCGACATGCTAATTGGCAGGCCATGCTATTCTGCGGCAACAATATGGCAATGTGCCATAACAGCGCAATCACGTACTATCTCACTTTTTGTTCGTGGCCAATACCATAACAAACTCTAACCAAGGTATTCTGATCAGAATAGAGCTCTTGTTTTAACGGCATTGTTCAAATCAAGAGGAAACCCTAATTCTTAGTCATGTCCTAAATTATGCCACTTCGGACCCACAACATGCCACGAGCCATGTTGGACCCCGAAGACCCGAAAGAATGGCGCCCGCGCCATATTATGGCCACCCATGATCGTCCCCACATTATTTTCTTGCCATAATTTTTTTATTCAACATGGACACGGTAGTATACGCCAAGATATAGTTGCCGCAGACACGCCAGGCAGGCGCCACTCCACCACGCCACTGGCAGGTGCCAATTACGCCACTATGCCACTGGTAGGCGTCAATTATGCCACTGGTAGGCGTCAATTATGCCACTACGGCACTGGCAGGTGCCAATTATGCCGCTATGCCACTGGCAGGCGCCAACAAGATGTGGCCACAATCAACGGCCACCCTCTTCCATAAATTACAATCTCGGCCGTCCAACTTCGCGGCCTAGATTAAATCTCAGGAGACCAACCAAGACTAACTTAATAGCGTCACACGCTATTTTTTGCGGCAAGTCTCATGACTTAGCTCGCCACACTACTCACCCGCCGCCTAGTTTGTGCGCGATTGGCCAGAATAACTAGGTCTTGCACACATGACCCACTCAACAATCTGCTGCATATTTTTCACGAAAATACTCGAGACATCAAACATGTCACAAACTGGGGGATGCTCACAGGGGTATTGGTATGGCGGTTTACTGCGTGCAGCGTGCAACACGTCCATTACGAGAAAGTGTCAGGAAAGGGTGGATGGTTAATGAGCAGTAAGTGAGTAATGGGTGTAAGCTGACCAGTCTTCCCTCGTGATGGAAACATGATAGTCACCACTTTTTACACAACTCCACTTATCCACTACTTAACTGTCTCCACTTCCTACGAGATCAGGGGGCTCAATCATGACTTATATAAATAGGTTTTCGACCTATTCTGAAAAAACACAAGTGTTATCAACACAAGTATCCAGAAAACACCAAGAACTGATAGCTTACATTCCGCATGCCAGTTCCATATTCTGATATAAGTCATAAAACAGCCACACCTTCATAATTCAATATTTTGATCTCTACACTTTCTTCGCTTCCCTCCCTAAGATCAACCATTTTCCTTCACTTTGTGACCGAAGCAAGACTGGAACGGCCATTTCTTGGTTTAGGCAAGGATTGTACAGATTGATCTCTCAAATCTAAAAGTACTCCCGTGTAGTGCATTTGTTTAGGGTTTAAATTCGTTTCTCAGAGACGCACCCAAATTTACCAAAACCAGCAGAATCAGTTTTTATCCCAAAACACCTAGGTCAATTTTGAGATGCCCAAGATTAAATTTCGAATACCGAAGTTTAAATTTGAAATGCCTAGGATCCATTTTGCGTTGCCCAAGACTATAGGATTGTGCTTTCATTCCCAAGATTCAATTTGACATGCCCAAGTTCAAATTACATGCCTAGGTTAAATTTGGAGATGCCCAAGAACGTAGGCTCTTGCTTTCATGCCCATTCCCAAGATTCAATTTGACATGCCTAGGATCAAGATGCCCAAGACTGTAAGCTTGTGCTTTCATGCCCATGCCCAAAATTAAATTTGATATGTTGATAAGCACGTATATGTTACATTTTATACCCATATTTATATTAGGTATGACTCGATATTTTAACTAATAATACTATTTTAATGCTTTTGTAAAAAGTACAAACAATTCCTACCATCGGGAGGATAAATGGCTCAATGAACATTTAAATACCGTTTGCCATAAAGATCACCAATGTGAGGGATGGTAACAGAAGGAGACAGTGTAATTATTGAGATTGTGGCTGCCAGAACTGGCTACTCAAGTTAGTGGCACCCTACAACAAGCTTACGGTCAGAGAACTGAAGGAAACAAAGGAGTCGCCTTTGTTAACGCACTCAAGCACCTCAAATCCCCTAAGAGCTACGAGATAATATTTTTACTCTCAATGATGTGGCAACTCCACACATTTCAATATGAATTATAAAGAAAGGGATCTCTGCTCTTCACTTCTTATTAAGCTGGTGATGTGCTTATCGCCAGGGAAGATTCCCAAGTAGCTGCCGTTATTTTTCTGTAACTCTTTTCTCTTCTGTTGGTGGGAGCTGAAACGATATTCATGATGCGAGACGAGATCGAAACTTTATGGAGAAATTCAGGTGACTAAGTGAAGCTTCTGGTGGTCGTATGGGCAGTCATCCAGATGCAAATGGATGAATCAAATGCTGGCAGCGAACCGAGATGACACCAAGAAGAAGATGGGTTGGCTGAGATAGTTCGTAGGCGAGAATGAAGATGGAGTCTGTGTTTGTGAATCGGTTTCAAGGGTCACTGGGTTAGCTATGCAGTTGGTAATGGTGAATTTCAGGGATTTTGGATTCTTAAATCAGTGGTGGTGTTGTACGTCCTTGGTGCTGTTGGCAGTGATGGGCTTCACCCAAATATTGTGTTTTCGAATTCACGCGACGGCCGAGTTAATTGCAGTCAGTGGAGTAGATGATTGCTGGCAGAGATGGGTTCTACAGGTTCTAAGTAAAAATGTAATGGGTGTGTGGCTGAGAACGGAAAGAACAGAAGATGGAGAAATGGTGGTCTTTCTAGAGCCCTAAAATAACAGCTACAGAAAAAGAGCTCGAGAAGGAGGCACTGAATTGATCAATTAATGAGACACGGATGAATTGGTGTGGGTTAATGTTGGCTGATGGTCTGGGTTAGTAATAATGAAGAGCTGAAGAGAAGTGATGTAATGACTGCTCGGCCAGTTGAAGAAGATGGTATTGCCGGTGGAATTTGAAGGCATGTTGGCTGAGATGGCTGCAGTCGTTGACGGTGATGGATTTCATCTGCCGTTACCAAGACAAACAGATGAAATTGGTTTATGGATGTGTAGGATAATTGGTGTACTTCGCAACCAAGTGAGAAGATTCCGAGATGGAGAATGTTTGGCAGCAACAACGCATGGAGTTTGTTGATCTTGAGCTGAAATTCAGTTGAGAAGAAACTGGGTCTGTGTCCTGCGTTTTGGCTAATTTGATTATGCTGAAAGGGTACTTGGCTGAACTGTTGGAGTAGCCGGTCAAGTAGTAGTTGAAAGTGTGGCTGGGCAACAGACGGATAAACTAGTTCTATCGGAGCTGTGGCCGGACTTGGTGAAAGTCTAAATTTGGAAATGCTGAACTGGTGTCGGGTCTTGGACTGGGCCTGTCAATCATTTTGCTAGGTCTAGTTTAGTCTCGCAACACACTATATGTTTGAACAGAGAACAAAAGAAGAGGGAGGCGGTTCTGGAGACGAAAAGGGGCTGCGACTACAGAGCCGTGAACAAGGAAACAAGGGTTTGCAATTTTATTGTTCTCTTCTTGTCATGTCTAGCTAATCCATGTTAGGGTGAAAGGATGAACTTGTAGGTTGAATATTATGTATTTTTGAACAAGGGTTTTCTACCAATTGAACTTAATGCTAATGTTTTGTCTCTCTATCAATGTTTTATCTTCTAGCTATATTTTCATGTTCTATGCCATGTATAGTCCATAGTTAGATTAGTAGAAGAACTCATTGAACCTTAGCGATAATTGATTTATGAATATTCCTTGACCCTTCATGCCATGTATGATTAGTGCTTAGAAATTCTATTTTAAGGTGAGAACAAACAATTGTTTTAGTAATTCTTGTCAACGATTTTAACGAAATATCTTCCATGTATGAGTAGATAGGTTTGCGATTCAACATGAGTAAAATTGAGACCCTTTGTGATTGAATGCAAGTAACTCGCCTACAACGGATTCCCGGATCCTTAACACTTCACATCCCTGGTTACCGATATTTCCCTTGGATTCATTCTATTAGTTTAGTTTATTTTCTTCATTTTTTTATTCTTTTCTAAAAATCCAAAATATCATCTCTGGTTAGTCAATTAGGAATATTGATTACGGTATTTCCACCGCTCCCTGTGGGTTCGACCCGTACTTGTCGTTTTCTACTAGTTAGACGTCGTGCGATTGCGGTTTATTATATAGGAAATCCCGAAAGCCTATCAATTTTTGGCACCATTGCCGTGGAGCGGCTGTGGAATATTGTAATTAGTATTTTTGATTTGTAAATAGTTAGGTTTTTATTTTTATTTTTGTATATTATTTTTATTTTATTTTATTTTATGATTTCTTTTTCCTTTTGACTTGTTTTGTGTTTTAGAACTTTATTTCAGGTACTTTTTGAGGATGATAACTTCTTCTCAGGAGACGTCATCTAAGATGACGCTTAGAGAATATATGCGTTGAAGTTCACATTATCAGGAGACGTCATCTGATATGACGCTTGGTGAGTATATGCATGGGTCACGGCATAAGGAAGTTCTTGCTCCACATATGGTAAGTGAAGAATCACTTAAAACGATATATGAGAAGTATTATAAACACACACTGCCTAGTTTGGAACAAAGATTAAGAATTCTTGAATGGCAGAGGTTATATGCAGATGATGACTTAGAAGAACCTCTTTATATAGAAGATACTATTGTTGAGACTAATGACGAGACAGTAGACGTTCATAATGAGATACCTTCTAGTCATTTGAATTCTGAGATTCCTATAGGTCAATTGGCTACAGATGATAATGAGTCGATTATTCATGATATTGTTGCTCCATTGAGCCCTTATTTTGCTGACCCATCTTATGATTTCCTGATTGCTGATGTGAATGTGGAGCCGATTGATACTGATCAGGTAACTTGCACTGCTGATTTTGAACCTTATTCTGTTTGCACATCTCACTTTGCTGATTCCGATGACCCTATGCTTATTAATGTTATCAATTAATTGTGTCCTCCAATGATTAATCAAGGTAACTCATTTATGGAAATTATATCCGCGGACTTAGAACCAGATTTAGGAGTTACTGATTTTCATAAACTTGGATCATTAAATATAGGTTTAAATCATTGTGTTGTGTTTGTTGATTCAGTTCCTTTTTACATTGTCAATGCATTGCTTCCTATGATTTCTAGTGAAGATAATGTGTCGACCGAATGTATTTCCCCTGATTTAGAGCGTGCTTCCTGAATAGAAACTGTTAAACAATTTGAACTTGTTGCTTATGGGAGTGATTTACTTATCCTGACCATACATTATTTGAGTATCACTTACATTCTATTGGGAATGGATTTACACATCTTTTTGGAGATTTATAGTGTTTCCAGGTTCATTTTGGCGGCTGACCTGATTTGTTGGATTGATCCCCAACTTTTCAGACTTTATATATATGGTTTGCTGCTGACTTTGGAGAACCTCACCTTGTTTAAGGTTCTTTATGTGCTGAAGCAGGGATACAAAGATTATGCTTTATGGGAGTCAACCCATCAAATTTGTTTTCTTTCCTCTATCTTTTACTTGTAGGAATTTTCCATCTTAATTTCTACGTTGGATGACTCAATTACATTGAGGAAAATATAATGTTTAAGTGTGGGGGAGTGGCATTTTCGTTAGGCTTAAAAATATTTAAAAAAATTGCATATTAAAAGAATTTGCATATTATGACCAGCTGTTTAGCGGGTCTTACAAAAAAAATGACTAGTTGTTTAGCGAGTCTACATAAAAATAAATAAATTATTTTTAGAATATTTTCTATGACCAGCTGTTTAGCGGTTCTTTCTATCTAGCTGTTTAGCAGACATCTCTCGATCTCGCTGTTTAGCGGATCCGTCTCGATGTTTAGCAGACATCTCTCGGTCTTGCTGTTTAGCGGATCCGTCTCGCTGTTTAGCAGACAACATATGCCAAAATTTAAAACTTGTAGATGTCCATGACCATAGGATTTTGCTTTCATGCCCATGCCCAAGATTAAATTTGACATGTTTAGGATCAATTTTGAGATGCCCAAGACCATAGACTTGTGCTTTCATGCCTATGCCCAAGATTCAATTTGACATGCCCAAGTTTAAATTCTACATGCATAAGATCAATTTTGTGATGCCCATGACTGTAGGCTTGTGCTTTCATGCCCATGCACAAGATTATATTTGACATGGGTAGGATCAATTTTGAGATGCCCAAGACCGTAGGCTTGTGCTTTCATTCTCATGCCCAAAATTCAATTTGACATGCGCAAGTTTAAATTTGACATCACTAGGTTCAATTTGTAGATGCCCAACACCGTAGTCTCATGCTTTTATGCCCATTCCCAAGATTCAATTTGACATGCCCATGTTTAAATTTGACATGCTTAGGATTAATTATGAGATGCCTAAGACAGACTTGTGCTTTCATGCCCATGCCCAAGATTAAATTTTACATCTCTAAGATCAATTTTAAGATGCCCAAGATTCAATTTGACATGCCCAAGTTTAAATTTGACGTTCATAGGTTCAATTTGGAGATGCCCAAGACCGTAGTGTTGTGCTTTCATGCCCATGCCCAAGATTAAATTTGACATGCCAATATTGAGACGCCAAGACTATAGGATTGTACTTTCATGCCCATGCCCAAGATTAAATTTTACATGCCCAAGTTTAAATTTTACATGCCTAGGATCAATTTTGCAAGGCCCGTGAACTTAGGATTGTGCTTTCATTCTCATGCTCAAGATTCAATTTGACATGTCCAAGTTTAAATTTGACATGCCTATGTTAAATTTGGAGATTCCCAAGACCATAGGATCTTGCTTTCATGGTCATGCCCAAGTTTAAATTTGACATGCCTGAGATCAATTTTGAGATGCACAAGCTCTTGTGCTTTCATGCACATTCCCAATATTAAATTTGACAAGCCCAAGTATGAATTTGGCATGCCTAGATAAATTTTGAGATGCCCAAGACCGTAGGGTTGTGCTTTCATTCCCATTCCCAAGATTAAATTTGACATGCCCCGGTTTAAATTTGACATGCCTAGGATCAATTTTGAGATGCCCAAGACCGTAGGATTGTGCTTTCATTCCCATTCCCAAAATTCAATTTTACATGCCCAAGTTTAAATTTGACATGCCTAGTTTCAATTTGGAGATGCCCAAGACCGTAGGATCTTGCTTTCATGGCCATGCTCAAGATTAAATTTGGCATGCCCAAGTTTAAATTTGACATGCCTAGGATCAATTTTGAGATGCCCAAGACTGTGGGGTTATACTTTCATACCCATGCCCAAGATTAAATTTGACTTTCCTAAGTTTAAATTTTACATGCCTAGGATCAATTTTGAGATGCCCAAGACCGTAGGCTTTTACTTTCATGCCTATGACCAAGATTAAATTTGACATGCCCAAATTTAAATTTGACATGCGTAGGATCAATTTTGCGATGCCCAAGACCGTAGGATTTTGTTTTCATTCTCATGCCCAAGATTCAATTTGACATGCCCAAGTTTAAATTTGACATGCCTATGTTAAATTTGGAGATTCCCAAGACCATAGGATCTTGCTTTCATGGTCATGCCCAAGATTAAATTTGGCATGCCCAAGTATAAATTTGGCATGCCTAGGACCAATATTGAGATGCCAAGACTGTAGGCTTGTACGTTCATACCCATGCCCAATATTAAATTTGACATGCCGAAGTTTAAATTTTACATGCCTATGATCAATTTTGCAATACCCAAGAACGTAGGATTATGCTTTCATTCCCATGCCCAAGATTCAATTTGTCATGCCCATGTTTAAATTTGACATACCTAGGATCAATTTTGAGATTCCTAAGACAAACTTGTGCTTTCATGCCCAAGATTAAATTTAACATGGCTAGGATCAATTTTGAGATTCCAAGACCGTATGCTTGTGCTTTCATACCCATGCCCAAGATTCAATTTGACATGCCCAAGATTCAAAGTTCGCAGAAGGTTCAAAATCTCTCTTGCTTATAAATGTTGTGTTTGTCAAAATGTTGAAGAATCTTTAGAGCATGTTCTTTGGCACTAGAGTTTTGTGAAAAAGGCATGGGTATGGTTGGTAGGCATTTTCAATATTAAGCCTCATCATAATTTGACTATTTCTAACAAAGTGGCTAAGCAACGCAGTGGTATAGTTAAAGATTTGTGGCTGGTGGCCAAGCTGGTGGTGCGATCAGAATTGTGTTTTACTTGAAATAAGAAGGTGTATGAGAAGAAAAATCCTTACTGGTCTTTTTATCAAAAACGAGTATTCAATTTGATTCATGAATACTTAGTTAGGATAAGGAATTTTATGCACAATACTATAGAATATTTGAGGCTGTTGGAGTTCTTTCGTGTGAGATATTGAAAGGTGAAGATTTATGATCCTAAAGAGTGTTATTGGTCGCCTCCGAACCAAAATGTGCTGATGCTATGTTCTGACGGTGCCTCAAGGGGAAATCCAAGGGTGGCGGGAGCTGGAGTAGTGGCAAGGAATGTGAGCTGTGAAGTTCTTGCTGCTATGTGCATTGACCTGGGCATAACATCAGATTATATGGCGGAACTCTATGGAATTCTTGTTGGTCTGGAATGGGCAGTTCAATGGGGTTATAGAAAAATTGTGATTCGTTCTAATTCTTCTAGTGTGATTACATCTTTGGAAGAGGATTCGTTCCCTTGGTTTGCACTTGAAAGGTGGAGTAAGAGGTGCAAATACTCTAAGGGATTTTCGTCCGATTGGTCTCAGTAATTTTTTCTTCAAGATTTTCACTAAAATCTTAGCTACAAGATTGGGTGGAGTTTTTGGAAAGCTCGTTTCTGAGATGGTTAATGATTTGCATTTTTTTTTGGTAAGTCCAAATTGTATTAATGAATATCAAATATGTACAAAGATTTTAACGAAGAGTTTACAAGAAAAGAGGTCAAAAAACCCCAAAAACTTATAAACTACTTAAATCTGAAATAAGAAACATTGGGATATTCTAAAGCCTTTAGGAAATAAGGTCTTTCATCATAAATCATGCCTTCACCATTTCGCAGCAAACAACCTTTTTTTTCCATAGTATCAGCAGCAAAATTGGCTTCTCTATACGTATGGACAAAACGAATAGAATCATACTTGTCTTGAATAGCTCTCCACCGTTGACGAACAAACCAAGGGACATTTGAAGCAGAAAGAGCCGTGCTAGCCTCCATTGAATCTGACCGAATTAAAACCTTGCGCACCTCCCATTTTGAAGCCCATTCCAAGCCCACCATAATACCATATAATTCTGCTAAGAAATTATTGGTTGAGCCCATACCAATACTCATAGCGCCTATAAAGTCGCACTCTGCATCACTAACGACCATTCATGCTCCATCTACTCCAGGGCTACCCTTAGCAGCATCGTCGCAACAAAGAACCATTTCATCTCTAAAAGGAGGGATCTAAAAACATTCAACAGGCTGAGACGATTTCACCTGTCTATGAGCCACTCGGAAGAAGTTAAGGATTTATAAGTCAGCTGCCGTGTTGTACATACAGCTGTTCAAACGAATCGAGTAATCATGTATCAGATGAAACACTATTTGCTTAAAAAAGTGAAGAGAAACTGACTTATTTTGAAAGTATGAAGTATTTCTGGAATGCCACAGCTCAGATTGAGCAACTATGATCGCCAACAACCAAAGATCTTTGATAATACGGCTTTTCCCCATAGCTGCCTTATAAGAAGTAACCAAATCAGGATGAGCATTCAAGGAAAAGATACCAGAAATACAATCCCATATGTGAGACGCAAAAGAACAGCCCCATAAAATATGATCCGAAGATTCTTCATCAGACTTGCACAGGTAGCATTTGTTCGCTAGGTTGATCGTAAATCTTCTCTTGATTTTGTCAGACGTTGCACAAGCACCCCTTATTAATTTCCAATTCTGAGATGCTAGGTTTGGGTGAATACAACTCCTCCATATCAGTCCGTAAACCTCCAAAACTGCGTGTTTTTTCCTAATAAGTTGCTTAGCTGAACTAACAGAGAACTTACCACTTATCTCAGGCATCCAGACTTTATAATCATCACCTCCTTGCGGCATTGGCAGGTTGTTTAAGTCCACTCCAGCACGAACCAGATTTTGCACATGCTCCCCCTGAAGTTGCCACGCATTATCGGTAAAGATAGTACTGACCAGTACTGAGCTGTCCAGATCATACTCCCCTAGAACGTCTGTTATACATTCATTGCCATACCAAACATCATAATAAAGTGAAGTTGCCCTCCCATAACCCAGCAACACCTTGGCATTCCTGTCAACAAGAGAATGAACCATCTTAACTCCCGGCAGTATAGAAGAGTTTACACCATATTGCTTAATCCTTCCATACCTAGTAGTATATTTAGCCCATAAGAATCTTTTAAGAAGATCTAATACTCCACCAGAACTTCATGAGAAGAGCCTTGTTTGTCACTTCCATACTAGTAATCTCCAAAACACCTTCCTTGACAGGACAACAAACCTTATCATAACCCACAACAAACTTCCTTGCGACATCAGCATCCCGGGGCCAAATAAAGTTTCAAATGACTCTTTCATATTGCAAAATAAATTTACGAGGCTATTTGTAAACAACCATATTATGTATGGCATAGCTGGCAATCACAGAATTAATAAGAACAACCAGGTCTTGAAAATAAAGCATTTTTCCTTTCCTTACTGCAAGTTGCTTTTTAATTTTATCAATCACATTGCAAATATGACGATATTTGACAGCTCCAGGCATAATTTGAACACCTAAATACCTGTCCGGAAAGGTAGAAACCTCCATGCCCAGAAGATCCATGATAGTTCTACAACGACCTAAAGATCTACCACCACAATAAACCTTACTCTTTGACGACAAACAGTTTGCCCAGAAGCCAATTGATATTTTCCAAGCAAATCAAGAAGATTGTGCAAACTCTTCATGTTTCCTTTGCAAAAAATCATAATGTCATCAACGAAGAAAAGATGTGTGGGAGAAATACCTTTTTTAGAAAGCATTGGCGTCATCTTCTTCTCAATAAAAAGCTTGGTGAGATTTCTAATAAGAACATCTTCAATCAAAACAAAAATAAGAGGAGAAAGCGGATCACCTTGCCTTATACCTCTATTAATCTCGAAGAACCCTCTGGACTACCATTCAGAAGAATAGAAATACGAGCCGAGCTAAGAATCGTGTAAATCCAGGAACACCAATTTTGAGAAAAACCATACCTTCGAAAAACTTTTAAGAAAAAAGACCAACTAACCGTGTCAAAAGCTTGAGAAATATCTAGCTTCAAACCCACATTGCCATCTTTACGCTTAGTTTTTAAATCATTTACCATCTCCGACGCCACACTGATGTTTTCATGAATGTTTCTACCTTTCATGAACGTTACTTGCTCCTCCGAGACATTTGCCGCTTCCAACAAAAGGTAATTGCATTGAAAAGATCATGCTCAATAATCTCCCAACAATACCTGTAGAAACATCCCAAGAAACCATCAGGGCCTGGGGCACTATCAGCTCCAAGATCATAAACAACCGCCTTTATCTCTTCAAAAGTAGGAATATCGGCCATATTTTGACTTTCCTCCATAGAAATATTGCCATGATCATAAAGAAATAATTGATCATCAATGGGCATTTCGTCCCCATTAAATTTAGTCTCAAAAAAAGAGACCATGTAGTCTCTAATCTGGTCACAATTAGAGAGAACAACTCCATTATCACCCCAATTCCGAAATCATATTACTGCTCCTGCGAGTTCGAATATTAGAGTGAAAAAAAGAGGTATTACTAGCACCATCTTTAAGCCAATTATTTCTTGACTTTTGCTTAAACATAATGGATTTTTGATTTCTAATCTCTTGAAGAATAACTGAAGCTTCTTTGGCAGAATTCAGCTTAGCTATATCTTCAGTATTCTCATTCGAAATACAAAGGGCAACTTCCATAGTCAGTTTAGCTTGTTTGAGTTTAGCATGCACATTACCAAATACACGTAAATTCCATTCCTTCATAGCATCTTTTAATTTCTTGAGCTTGAAAGGAAAAATAAAAGCCGGAGATCCAGAGACTGTAGCATTCCAACTCTCCATTACCATACACATAAAATCAGCATGTAAAAACCACATTTTTGAACCCTAAAAGGAGCACGTTTAGGTCTAGAGTTAACAAAAGGAAAACCAATAAGAGTAGAATGGTCAGAAACTTCCCTAGGAAGAGCTATACACCGCCAATTATCAAACTTGGTAAGCCACGCTTCATTAATCATAGCTCTATCAAGCTTGCAAAGAATTCTATGAATGCCTGATTGACCATTAGCCCAGGTAAATTTAAACCCAAATAATCCGCTTCAAAGAGATCATTATCATCCAACCAATCACTAAAATCATTAATGACTGAAGTACGTGGTTCACGCCCACCCCTTTTTTCTTCATTACGTAAGACGCAATTAAAATCACCCATGACTAACCACGGAGTATTATTATCAACTGAAGAAAGTTGCTGCCATAACCTTATTCGTGTTACTTGGAAACAACTAGCATGAACAAAGGACACCAAGACACCCTCCACATCAATAGTAATAGCTTGTCTACTAAAATTAACAACTATAGGAGTAGTCAAATCGATAGACCAAAAATCCATAAGTTTCCTTTAGACGAACCAACAGAATTATGGATTACCTCTTTTTTAAAGCCCTCAACAAATAAGCCTTGCAAAAACTGAGCAGTACAACGCACTTTAGGTTCTGCGAGAAAAAAAATATCCGGCTTGAATTCAATAAGTAACTCTTTTTAATTTGCACTTAGCCTCAGCTCGTGCAATACCGTTTATGTTCCAGTATAGAACACGCATTATAAACTTGGCTTGGAGGAATTATTAACCAGCTTGGGAGCGATACCAGAATTTAATCTTGGTGAAAATCCTTTAACAACACGATTACTTAAATTAGAAACATCCAATTCCAAATCTGAGACAGATTCTGAAATAGGACCCTGTGAAGTATCATGACCAGCCGTAGAGTTAACTATCTTCTGCATAGAAAGTAACCTATTTCGCTTAGCTTCTTGCTTAATTCACCTTCCGTTAATTAATCACAAAGAGGAGTTGTAGGAATAGCACAATACCTAACAGGTTTAGGAATCTTAATTCCAGCCACCTGTCTTAGTTAATAGTGAAATAGTTTCACCCACTTTTTCACTCGTAACTAAAACTGAAGCTGAGGACTACTGTTGTTTAGTTATTTCCAATTCAACAAAAGCAACCTCAAAGTCAGCTTTGGACTTTGCATAAATTTCCTCCAATTCTGAGCTTTCACCAGCTTAGCAGTATACTCCAAGTTTCCATGTGATTCATTCTTATTATTAGCAACTTCATGAACTACTGGTATTTTGGGAGCCTTTTTACCCTTTCTCTTACGCTGTGCAACCTGCCATTCCTTACCAGCTTTGTTACCTCCAGCGTTTGTATTTCTATTGTCTCCAACAGTTTGAGGTTGAAAAATATTGTTGGTTTGCTGAGCAACAACCAGTTGTCTATCAGAAGTAACTTTTGAAAGTTTTCTGCATTCTTGATCAGAATGACCAATAATCTTGCATTTAGAACAAAATTTTGGAACTTTTTGAATCTCCACTGCCTGCCAGAAATCCAAGCCACCAACAGTAACATGAATAGAATCAGTAGCAGGTTCGGCAAAATGAATGTCAACGAGAACTGAAGCGCAGTGACCATACTCATGAGCAAGAGTACGCCTATCAACCACTATTGGAGTACCCAAAGATTTTTCCATGCAAAGCAAAGTTTTTTCAATACAGAGTTTTATTGGTAATCCTGAAAATGTAACCCACACGGAAGCTTTTGAAGTTTTCTGTTTTTTAGCGTCAAATCCAGGGAACCACTCAATTAGGTTTAGTTTTTGCTGTTCAAAAAACCAAGCCTCAATATTCAGTAACTTATCTTTTGTACCCTATGATTGAAGTTTAATGATGAAAAAACCTCAGCTCATGGGGATGAATTGAACACAACCTTGACCTAACTGCCATTACAGCTCTAGGTCTTTTTTTACATCTTGGAAGTTAATACCCTTCAAATCCAGACTCCCTATAAGGCTAAACTTCCATATATCACATCCTTCTAAATATAATAATTCCGGAAGAACCACTGCTGTTTTTCCATCTTCCACGGTCGGAGAAGGTAACGAACTTAGGTCTGCACTTGTCGTTGGAAGTTGTTGCTTTCCTTTCACTTGATCAGCATAAGTGAGCGTTCTCAACTGAGGAGTATGAAAACTATCTCCCATCTCGATTCACCCAAAGATGATCGAGTGAAGAGTTAAAGGAAAAAATGAAAAATTTGAAAAACCCTAAAATAATCGCCAGGGATTTTTTTTTAGGGTTAATGAGTTACAGATTAAAAGGAAGTTTGGAAATGTTGGTTTCAAGCTGGATATAATTCAAGCTTTTGACACAGTGAGTTGGAACTTTATTATAGAAGTTTTTCGAAGATATGGTTTTTCTAATTCTTTGTGTTTGTGGATTTTAAAAATTCTGAGGTCGGCAAGAATTTCGGTCTTGGTTAATGGTAGCCCAGAGGGTTTTTTCAAAATTGATAGAGGCCTTCATCAGGGTGATCCTCTATCTCCTCTAATTTTTGTTTTGATTGAACATATCCTCAGTCGGAACATCACTAAACTTTGTAAGAAGGGCAAGATGACTCCTACGATTCAAAGAGACGGTATATATTTCCCCTACTCATCTCTTATTTGTTGATGACATTATAATTTTTTGCAAGGGAAACATGAAGAGTTTAAGGAATTTGGTTGATTTACTTGATTCGTATCAGCGTGCTTCGGGTCAAACAGTTAGTAGACTTAAGAGCAAAGTGTATTTTGGGGGTGGTTCTTTAAGTAGAAGACGTACCATTGTTGATTTTTTGGGTATGAGTATTGCTTCTTTTCCGGACATATATTTGGGTGTTCAAGTGATGCCAGGTATAATTAGATATCATCATATTAGCAATGTCGTGGAGAAATTAAATAATCAACTAGCAGGTTGGAAAGGTAGGTTATTATCATTTCAAGATAGGGTGGTTCTTGTTAAGTTAGTCATTGCGAGTAATTTTATTCACAACATGACTGTTTATAAATGACCATTGAAGTTCGTTTATCAATGTGAAAAGACAATTCATAATTTCTTATGACCGGTGATTCTCTCCTTAGTAGAGCTTTTATGGTTGCTTATCATAAAGTTTGCAGCTCTTACGAGGAAGGTTGCTTGGGTTTAACTAAAATGGTTGATATGAATAAGGCTTTTCATATGAAACTTCAGTGGAATATTAAAAATTCTAACAAGGTTTGGGTTAGGTTCTTTAAAACTAAATTTTGTAAGCGAAATGGGGATCTTGTTGGGTACTACAAGAAGTCCTCTATTCTTCCGGGTATCCGTTGGGTGTATAAGAACCACTCGAAAATTCTCATTAGTGATGGGCATTCTACTTCTTTGTTGTTTGATGTTTGGCATGGGCATACAAGACTGGCTGACATTTTGGGGATTCCAGATTCGGCTAGAAATGAACATACGGAACTAGTTAGTGATCTGTTGACTAATAATGAGTGGACCATTTTTGTGGAACACCAGCAAACTTTATTAGACGCTGCATGTAGTGGACTTGCAAAATCTGCCAAAACCTATGGGAGGAGCTAACGTAAGAGTTTGGATGTCAAATTCTAAAAGCATGTTTACTGTAGCAACTGCTAGAAACATCATCCGTCATGAATATCCTATTTTTGAGGAAGCAAAACTCTTGTGGAGATGCCAATTTAATCCTTCATTAGCTGCTCAAAACTGGAAACTTTGACAGGGTGCTTTTGCTACTCTTGACAAAGTTAAAAGTAGATTCAAACGTGTCTAAGCTAACAAATGTTACTTATGTAAAAATGACGAGGAATCTCTAGATCATATTCTATGGCATTGTTTTCTTTCCTAGGTCAAAATGGTTTATCGAAGCAAAAAAAAACGTAACTACAAGAATTACAAAATGGGAGGTTCAAGGCCTCCCCATCCCCATAAATCAAAGGGACAAAAAATGCTAAAAAGCTCATAAAAGAAACTCCTAAACACAAATAAATAACATAAAGAGGAAAACTAGGAAGATTAGTATCGTTTGCGCCCCTTATTTCCAACTCTAAAATTCCTCTTCTTGGGAAGAAGTCCAACAATTATATGTGTCAAATCAGGGTCTCCGTAAGGCTCCTTGTATTCATCTTCCTATATATCAGCATATTCATATTCATCTTCATCTGAAGCATAATTCCCATCAGGAACAAGCTTAATAGGAGATTGGGATTTTTTTCTTAGTTGACATTCTATCCATTAGCTCCTTTTTTCATTGAAATCGTCTCGTCTAAAGGCTGGATTTCGAATAAAATTAGCACGCACATCATCATTTTGAATGTTGCTTGCCTATTCAAGTTCCTCATTTGTCAAAATATTATTCATATCCAACACATTATCCTCCAACCCGGTTTCAGTTTTCTTGTTTGGATCAGTTTCCTGTCTTGGATCTTCCTCATTGAACTTGGAATCCTTGTTAGATGAATCCAAGCTAGCATCAGATTGCAAATAACGCGTAGCCATGATTTTAGCAGCTTGCTTGGCCATTTTCCTAGATTGTTTCCTAGCTAGAATATCTGCATCAACTTCACCCCAATCTTTCGGGCCCATACTATCGTCTGAGTCACTTGAATCATCTTGTTCCTCCTCGTCCACCATAACCTCACTAGAATCATTAGCAAGGCCTAACTCAGATGATAGGACATCATACGCTTTATTCACCACTAATTTTGTTCTTAAAAGCTCATCCACAAAAGGAGTTTCAAAAGGTTTAAATTTAAAAGAAGTACTTTGTCAGGGGAGTTCTTACCCTTTACTGTTGTCCAAACCTCTTTAGAAGTGTTAACGGACCCTGGCTTTGAATTAGCACGGAAGTAGTTTCCAAAACTGAGTGTCTTTAACACGGACCCTGGCTTTGGATTTGTATTAAAACCCTGAGAATTAGTGACGGCCTGATTAGTAGTTTGTTTGGACACGACATATTCTCAGAATTATTCTTGGTCACGGACGTTGGATGAATTGGCAAATTTTGCACGGATTGCCTTCTAGACATTTCCAAATTCTGCACGGACTGCTTGCCAAATTTTGAGTTATTCACGGAGATTGGCTTGGGCATGGACGTTTCCAAATCAGAGTTTGGGTTGGACTTGTCTTCCCTAAATTTTTCCGCAACTTCAGAGTTTGTGTTGGCACCGGACTAGTCAATTTTTCGTGCAGCAATGGCTGCTTTCGCTGCAATAGCATTCTTACACCTGATTAATTTGAGCTGTGCTTCCCGATATTTTATAAAAGAGTTATTAAGATCTTCCTCCAACTGTTTATCATTAGCCCACTCTTGAACTGGAGGAAACGATGTTACTTCTAGACACAATCATATTTGTTGCTGCTTATGTCATATTTCCTTTCCCAGACTGAACATTTTCCCTTGATGCAATAACATCTCTACTGTTTGAATCAGAAACAATAGGTTTGTTTACGTTATTTACATAATCTTCATGGGGACTTTTATGCACCTCCTTCCAAGCATATTTAATAGTTTTATCCTCTTTACCATTCTTGATATTCTCAATAGAAGATTTCTTTTCAACATTAGAACCTCCTAAAATATTACGAGCAACAAGACAATTCTCAAAATTTTGACCCATAAACTTAAAGTGAGTACAAAACTTGATGTTCTCCAAGTCTTGTATTTCAACATACTGCCAGAATTCCTTACCCCATTTGCTTTCAAACGAATTCTTTTAGGAATCAGCTTAGCAAAATCATATCTATCAGCATAACAGCATAGTTACCAACATCATGATCCAAAGTTTTTTGATCAATAGCAATCGGCTTCCCAAGAATTTTAGCAATGGATAAAAGAATTTTCTTCGTCCATAACTGTATGTATAAACTAGGAAAACTTACCCAAACAGTAGTGTGTGTAGTATGTTATCTTTCCGGATCAAAGTTGGGGTAAAAGTTGAAAACCCTAAGTTGTTGAGTCTGTATCATTCAAGTTTGGGTGACATTTATTATAGAGAACTCTCACTTTTTTCTCTCTCCTAAATTTTTTCTCTCTCTGGCAAAAAGTTTAGGGTTTTTCAAAACTTTTTTTGCTTTTGATTCTACTCGATCATCTCTTGGTGATTCGAGATGGGGGATCAACCTGATCCATCCCAACCAAAAACGTTAACATATGCTGAAAAACTAATGGGAAAAAAATCGCTACCATCTACCGTGTGGGTGAAGTTTCCTGGACTACCAATGGAATTTTGGCTTGAAAAAACGTTGTTGGCTATGACAAAAACCCTAGGCACGCCTATTGTGGTGGACAAACGTACGCTGGATCATGAATATGGTTATTACGCTTCTGTTTTGATTGATATAAATTTTGCTGAACAACATACTGAAGCTATTCACGTAACAGTTGGAGGTTTGGATTTCTGGCAAGCTATATATATCCATAAGAGGCCTAAATTCTGTTCTCATAGTAAAATCATTGGCCATAATGGTGGAGATGCAGAAAGAAACAGAATAATGCTAATAAACCGATGGGGAATGTTCGCCATAATAGAGGTGAAAATCAACAGTTACGCATTGGTGAAAAGAATACTTCTGGTGATGCTAACGATGTCCAGCTGGATTGGCAGGTAGCTCAACGCAAGAAAGGGAAGACTGCGCCACTCATTCCTGTGGTGCCTGAAGTTGTTACAAACAGGGTGGATGAAACTGAAGTTGTTGATTTGGAGTATACTGCTCAGTTGGTGAAAACTAAGCAGTTGGAGTTTGAAAAGTCCAATGTTGCTTTTGAAGCTGCATCTGTTGAATTGGCGGGAACTAAACAGATGTCAGATTCAAACATAGTTTTAGTTCAAAGTGGTTTGGTGGGTGAAACTAGAATACTTCTAAGTAAGTCAGGTTTGGTTGGAACTAAGATTCCTAATCCTGATAGGACGCTTGCTTCAGCTCTGACTCCTCATTGTGATGCATTATTGGCTGCCCAAGTGTTATCAAAAAATAAATTTGATGTTCTCCAATTTTCAACTAATGGTGCGGCTGTTGGTGTTGCGGATTCTGGAGGCTTAACTGACACGGTAGTGGATAGGATGTTATCTTTACAAAAAAATTTCAAACCTGGTAATAAGAAGAATGGGAATCCAACTTCTCAGTCTCGTCAGGATAAGGAAACTGAAGATACGGTTTTGGGAAACTGAGTTTCAAAAGGAAATTCTCCACGTTTGAAGCCTGGTGAGCACTCGAAGTTAAATAATAAAACTTCCAAACCTGGTTTTTAATGCGTGTCTTATTCTGGAATATCAATGGAATTGCAGGAGCTAATGCTCAGTGCAAATTAAAGGAGTTGATTGATGAGTTTAAACCTGATTTTTTTTTTGCTTGGCCGAGCCTAAGGCACATTATAATTTTCGTTTCATGCAAAATCTTCATGTAGATGGTTACAAAAAAGATGTTATTCATAATTCTGAAGGGTCTTCCAAGGGTAATATTTGGATTTTTTGGTCCAATGATATGGCTACTCCGGTGGTTGTAAACTCTAGTAGACAAGCTATTACAATTAAGACAGAGGGAGTGCTTATTTCTTTTGTCCATGCAAGCTGTTTTCAAGTTACTAGAAGAAAATTATGAAAACAACTTTCTTCTTTTGATAATAATACTCCATGGTTAGTTATGGGTGATTTTAATTGTGTTTTGCGCAATGATGAGAAAAAAGGAGGTCGCGAGCCAAAAATTTCAGTCGTTACTGATTTTAGTGATTGGATGGATGACAACAACCTTTTCGAAGCTGATTCTTTGGGTTCTAAATACACTTGGGCCAATGGTCAATCTGGTGTTCGCAGAATTCTTTGTAAACTTGATCGTGTTATTATTAATGAGGCTTGGCTAGCAAAGTTTGAGAATTGGTGGTGTAAAACTTTTCCAAGGGAAGTTTCCTACCGCTCTACTCTTGTTGGTTATCCTTTTCGTCATTCAAGACCTAGGCGTGCTCCCTTCAGAATTCAAAAGATGTGGTTTACACGTCCTGATTTCATGAACATGGTGATGTCTCCTTATTATATTTTTTCTTATAAATTGAAAAGGCTTAAGGATGCTATTAAGGATTGAAATTTGATAATTTTTGGGAATGTTCATGCTCGGTTAAAACAAGCAAAGTTGAGAATGAAAGTCGATCGAAGCTTTGGCAGACAAGAAACCGATTTGTTTATGAGAACAAAAAGGTTTGATGGATTTTCTTTCAGAAAAGTGTGTTCAATCAAGTGCAGGATTATTCAAGGCGTTTCAAGAGGTTCATGCATAATTCTGTGGAAGATCTTAAAGTACTGGATTTCTTAAAAGTGGCGCATAGGCAGGTGAAGTTTCATGAACCAGTTGAATATAGGTGGTCTTCTCCGGCTTTGGATGAATTGTTGTTGTGATGTGATGGAGCGGCTCGTGGGAATCCGGGAGTGGTTGGATGGGAGATTCAGTGGGTAAGTTTAAGAATTTTCATTCGGTCAGACTCTAAGAGCGCAGTATGTCTTTTAATTCTTCATCTCTTCCGTGGTTCGTTAGGCAACGTTGGAGTGAGGTTTCTTCAAACTTTGAGGCTATTCGTTTTGAGCATACTTTTAGGGAAGCTAATTTTTCTGCGGATAATATGGCAAAGAGAGGTTGTGACCTTCCTAATGAGGAACGTAGACATTATACTGGAAGACCGGATTTTTTAAATTCTGTTGAATACCCAAATGTATTTTATTTCCGTTTCAAATAAGTAGCAAGTTTTTGGGGTTACTCTGACCTCTTTTCTTGTTTCTTATTTTGTTTTGTAATTCTGCTATTTATAATACAGTTTGGATTTACCAAAAAAAAAAATGCCTCTGACGAAGATCTGGAAGATGAAACTAAGCTGAATTATGTGAAGGAGGCTTCAGTTTCTCTTGAGAATGTTTGTATGCAACATGCCATTATGCTAAAACAGAAATCAAGAAATAAGTGGTTGGTTGAGGTTGCGAGTAATACTGCTTTTTTCCATGCTAACATTCAGACTCGTAGGAGTAGTAATGTGATTTCTGAATTAGTTCATGAGAATAATACTACCATTACGGGTTATGAACAGCTTAAGAACTATACGGTTCAATTTTTTAAATCTAAATTCAATGGGAAGAGCAACATATTGATGATAGTCTTTTTCATTATGATCATGAGAGCATTTATGTGGAGGAGGGTATGGTGATGGATGCGATTCCTTCTATGGAGGAAGTTAAAACCGTTGTTCTTGACTTGGGTGCTGATAGTGCTCCGGGGCCTGATGGGTTCTCAGGTTGTTTCTATAGACATTGTTGGGATGTGATTCATCAAGACATTTTCAATGCGATTTCTTATTGTTGGATGCATAAAATTATTCATCAGGGAGTTAATTCGAGTCTTTTGATTCTTCTTGCTAAGGTAAGAGGTGCTAACACACTTCGTAATTTTCATCCCATTGGTCTTAGCAATTTTTTCTTAAAATTTTTACTAAGATTCTTGCTACAAGACTAGGTGGTGTTCTTGATAGACTTGTTTCGGAAGAACAAGTTGCTTTCATGAAGGGTAGAAACATTCATGAGACTATTAGTGTGGTCTCTGAAATGGTAAATGAGTTGAAAAACAAACGGAAGGATGGAAATGTGGGTCTTAAGCTTGATATTTCTCCAGTTTTTGACACGGTCAGCTGGTCCTTTGTTTTGGAGGTTTTTCGAAGGTATGGTTTTTCTGAAAATTAGTGCTCTTGGATTTGGCTATTCTCAGCTCAGCCCGTATTTCAGTTCTTCTAAATGGCAGTCCTGAAGGTTTAGGCGATCCTCTGTCTCCTCTTATTTTTGTGCTGATTGAAGATGTTCTTAGTAGAAACCTCACCAAGTTTTTCTTCAACAAGATTATGACTCCTATGTTGTCGATAAAAGGTATTTCTCCTACTCATCTTTTCTTTGTTGACGACATCATGATTTTTTGCAAGGGCAACATGAAGAGCTTTCATAGTTTACTGAACTTACTTGGTAAATATCAAGCGGCTTCCGGGCAGACAGTTTGTCGTCAAAAAAGCAAAGTTTATTATGGTGGAAATTCTTTGAGCCGATGTAGAACTATCACGGATTTATTGGGTATGGAAGTCTCAACTTTTCCGGATCGTTACTTGGGTGTTCAAATCATTCCAAGGGGTGTGAAGTATCGTCAAATTTGGAATGTGATCGACAAAATTAAGAATCAACTTTCGGTTTGGAGGGGAAAATTACTTTCTTTACAAGATCGAGTGGTTCTTATTAACTCGGTGATTGATAGTTACTCCATTCACAACATGGTTGTTTATAAATGGCCTCGTAAGTTTATTGATCAACGTGAGGGATTTATTCGTAATTTTCTTTGGTCAGGGGATGCTGAGGTAAGTCGTAAATTTGTTGTTTCTTATGATAAAGTTTCCTTCCCAAAGAAGGAAGGTGGATTAGGCATTACAAAATTATATGTTACTAATAAGGCTCTTCTTATGAAGCTGTGGTGGAACATTCGTTCTTCTAAGAAGAAATGGGCTCGTTTTCTTTATGATAAATACACTAATAAGAAGGGTAGAATTAAGGAGTATGGTGTCAAGTCTTCCATTCTTCCAGGTATTAAGCAAGTCTATAAAGAGGTGGATAGGAACACTAAAGTTTTGCTTGGTGATGGTCGCTCTACTTCTCTTTATTTTGATATTTGGTATGGATATGATTCAATAGCCGAAACTCTTGGTGAAGTTGGTTTGGACAGCACAATAATGTCAATGATTTACTTGTTAACAATGAATGGGTTATCCCTGATTCTCATATCCAAAATTTACTTAATGCTGGTGTTAACTTGGATGATTTGCCAAGACCTTTGGCTGGAGATGATTTTAGGGTTTGGATGCCAGATTTGAAAGGTAAATTCTCAGTTAGTTTAGCCAAATGTTTAATTCGAAATAAGTACGCAGTGACAGATGTTTACTCTCTTTTATGGCGTAAGGTTGTTCACCCTAACCTTGCGGCTCAAAATTGGAACACTGAGCGAGGAGTTTGTGCAACACTTGACAAGGTTCAAAGTCGTTTCAAAATTAGTCCGGTGAAGAAATGTTATCTGTGCAAGATGGAGGAAGAATCTTTAGACCATGTTTTATGGTCCTGTGCTTTTGCTGGTCAGGTTTGGGATTGGATTTCTCATATTTTTAATCTAACTACACATCTTAATTTTATTACTTCTTATAAGGATGCTAAAGGAAAGAGTAAAATTATCAAAGATCTTTGTCTAATAAAAAACTTGATTGTTTGAGCTGAGTTGTGGCTTACTCGTAACAAAATTTTGTATGATAAGAAGTCATCCAACCTGGAGTTCTTCATGAAGAGAGTATTTCACCTGGTGCATGAACACTCAGTTCGTGTTAAGAGATATATATATAATACTGTGTCCGACTTGAGCATTCTGAATTTTTTTAGAGTGCGACACAAGATGGTTAAATATATTCAGCCAATTAAATGTTTCTGGAATCCTCCTCCAAGGAACGTTTTGCTCATTTGTTGTGATGAAGCTTCTAGAAACAATCCGGGGCGAGCTGGTGCGGGCGTTGTTGCTAGAGATGCTAATTGTAATATGGTTGGAGCAATGAGTATAGGGATGGTCATCACAAACAATTTCATGGAAGAAGTTTTTGGTATCCTTGTTGGTTTGGAATGGGCTACTCAATGGGGAATGCAACATATTTTAGTTCGTTCAGATTCTATCAGTGTTGTTGAGGTTTTCACTAATTCTTCAGTCCATTGGTTAATCAAACAGCGTTGGGATCATATTTAAAGTGTTTATGTTTCAATCACTTTTGAACATACTTATAGCGAGGCGAATTTTGGTGCAGATGCTATGGATAAAAGAGGCTGTTTGCTGAGAAATGGAGAAGGCTTAATCTACGCTGAAAGACCTTTTTTCCTTTCAAGTATCGGATATCCTAATGTATCCTATTTTCATTTCAAGTAGTTTATGAGTTTTTTAGGGTCTCTTGTCCTCTTTTTCTTGTAATCTCATTGTACATGTTGCTACTTGTTAATACAATTTGGATTTACCAAAAAAAATAGTATCATCCAAGTTTCACCATGCCATACCCGTTCCTTGTCATCAGCTGACGTTAACTTTATGATGAAAAACCCTTTTGTCATTGGAACCAGTTTGCATCTTCCAGCACCAAAACCTCCATTGTTCTTCCAAACTTTTTTGAACATCAACAATTTTTAAACCCTTAAAGTTCAATCTCCCAATGAGACTGAACTGAAATATATCACACCCCTCTTGAGTAAGATCTATAGGTAATTCCAATGCTGGTTCTTCAAGATAGGAAGACGCCTCAGGAAGAGATAATAAATCTGAATCTGTTAACATATAGGATTTTTTACCCTTAACCAAATCAGCAAAACTCATGGTTTTAACCCCATGAGGATTCATAGTTGGAACAATATTTCCCCCGTTCTAAATCACCAAAAGATAATCAAGGATGAAGGAAAAACGTGAAAAAGTTTGAAACTGTAAAAGAAAAGAATCGCCAAAATTTTTGGTGAGAAAAATCCTCTCCTATTATTGTTGTTGTTTTCTCGCCTTTGAATTTCGGTAGAAACTCACTTTTCGGAATTCTACTTTTAGGAATTTTACTTTTGTCGCCTTTGAATTTCTATGGCATTATAACTTTGCAAAGAAGGCGTGGAAATGGATTTCAGGTATTTTCAAACTTCATCCTTACATAAGTTTAATTCATTCATACAAAGCAGCAAAAGGAAAGAGCCTAATGATCAAGGATCTGTGGTTGCTTGCAATTCTTGTAATTAGATCAGAATTATGGAGAACACGAAATGATATTGTTTATAATAATAAGAAAGCAAACTGGTTTTTCTTTTAGAAGAGGGTTTTTCATTTAATTCATGAATATTCCATCATATTACATGGTTTTATGCATGATACAATTGTTATTTTTAACTTTTTCCGGGTAGCTCATAGAAGAATTAAGTTGTTTGATCAAGATGAATGTAGCTGGAATCCTCTGAATGTGGGAGAAATTCTTTTATGTGGTGATGATGCGTCTAGGGAAAACCCGGGTGTAGACGGTGCGGTGTGTGATAACGCGTGATAGTGATTGCGATGTGCTTGGGGCTGGGTACAACAACTAATTACCTTGTGGAGTTGTATGCAGTATTGCTGGTTTGGAATGGGCATCAAAGTGGGGTGTTAGAAGAATCTTGGTTCGTTCAGATTCAAAAAGTGCTATAATTGTATTTTCACGAAACATGGTTCCTTGGTATGTTCGTCAGATATGGATTGGTGTTTGTTCTCTTTGTGACACTATTAGTTATGAACATACCTTCCGTGAAGCTAATTTTTCAGCGGATGATGGCGAAAAAAGGTTGTTTTTTTCCTAAGGGGGAAGGGAGTAATTTTGAAGGAAGGCCAGATTTCTTATTTTCAGTTGAATATCCTAATTATTTTCAGTTAAATTTGACATTGCCTATGATCAATTTTTAGATGCCTAATATCATAGGCTTGTACTTTCCTGTCCATACCCAAGATTGAATTTGACATGCCCAAGTTTAAATTTTATATGCCTAGGATCAATTTAGCGATGATCAAGACTGTAGGCTTGTGCTTACATTCTCATGCCCAAGATTCAATTTGATATGCCCATTATAAATTTGACATCCCTAGGTTCAATTTGGAGATTCCCAAGACCGTAGGCTCTTGCTATCATGAGCATGCCCAAGATTCAATTTGACATGCTCATGTTTAAATTTGGTAGGTATAAGATCAATTTTGAGATGCCCAAGACAGTAGGCTTGTGCTTTCATGTCCATGCCCAAGATTAAATTTAATATTCCCAAGTTTAAATTTGACCTACGTAGAATCAATTTTGATATGCCCAAGAACGTGGGCTTGTGATTTCATGCCCATGTCCAAGATTAAATTTGACATGCCCAAGTTTAAATTTGACATGCCTAGGATTATTTTTGAGATGCCCAAGACCGTAGGCTTTTGGTTTCATGCCCATGCCAAAGATTAGATTTGACATGCCTAGGATCAATTTTAAGATGCCCAAGACCGTAGGATTGTGCTTTCATGACCATTACCAATATTAAATTTTACATGCCTAGGATCAATTTTGAGATACCCAAGACCGTAGGCTAGTGGTTTCATGCCCATGCCTAAAATTCAATTTGCCATGCCCAAGTTTAAAATTGACATGCCTAGGATCATTTTTGAGATGCACAAGACCATAAGCTTGTGTTTTCATGCCTATGCCCAAGATTCAATTTGACATGCCTAAGTTTAAATTCTACATGCCTAAGATCAATTTTGTGATGCCCATGACCGTAGGCTTGTGCTTTCATGCCCATGGCCAAGATTAAATTTGACATGGCTAGGATAAATTTTCAGATTCCCAAGACCGTAGGATTGTTTTTCATTCCCATGCCCAAGATTCAATTTGACATGCCAAAATTTAAATTTGACATCCCTAGGTTCAATTTGGAGATGCCCAAGACCGTAGGCTCTTGATTTCATGCCCATGCCCAAGATTCAATTTGACATGCCCATGTTTAAATTTGACATGCCTAGGATCAATTTTTTGAGATGCCCAAGACCGTAGGCTTGTTCTTTCATGCTCATGCCCAAGATTAAATTTTATATGCCCAAGTTTAAACTTGACCTACCTAAGATCAATTTTCAGATGCCCAAGAACGTAGGCTTGTGATTTCATGCCCGTGCCCAAGATTAAATTTGACATGTCTAGGATCAATTTTGAGATGCCAAAGACCGTAGGCTAGTGGTTTCGTGCACATTCCTAAGATTCAATTTGACATTCCTAAGTTTAAATTTGACATGCCTGGGATCAATTTTGATATGCACAAGATCATAGAGTTGTGCTTTCATGCCCATGCCCAAGATTAAATTTTACATGCCAAAGTTTAAATTTGACATTCCTGTGATCAATTTTGAGATGCCCAGGACCGTAGGCATGTGCTTTCATGCCCATTCCCAATATTAAATTTGACATTCCCAAGTTTAAATTTGACATGACTAGGATCAATTTGAGATGCCCAAGACCGTAGGCTATTGGTTACATTCCCATGCCTAAGATTCAACTTAAGACCTTTCCCAAGATTCAATTTAACATGCCCAAGTTTAAATTTGACATTCCTAGGATTAATTTTGAGATTCCCAGGCCCGTAGGCTTGTGCTTTCATACCCATGCCCAAGATTCAACTTAACATGCCTAGGATCAACTTTGAGATGACCAAGACCGTAGGCTTGTGCTTTCATGCCATGCTCAAGATTAAATTAAACATGCCAAAATTTAAAATTGGAATACCTAGCATTAATTTTGAGATAACTCAAACCCATAAGTTTGTGCTTTCATGCCCATGCCCAAGATTCAATTTGTCATGCCCATGTTTAATTTTGAAATCCCTAGAATCAATCTTGAGATTCCCAAGACCGTAGGCTTGTGCTCTCATTTCCATGCCTAAAATTAAATTTAACATGCCCAAGTTTAAATTTGACATGCTTAGGATCAATTTTGAGATGACCAAGACCGTAGGATTGTGCCATCACGCCGACGCTCAAGATTAAACTTGATATGCCCAAGTTTAAATTTGACATGCCTAGGATTAATTTTGAGATGCCCAGGACCGTAGGGTTGTTCTTTCATTCCCATGCACAACATTCAATTTGATATGCCCAAGTTTAAATTTGACATGCATAGGATCAATTTTGAGATGCTCAATACCGTAGGATTGTACTTTCATTCCCATGCGCATGATTAACATGCCCAAGTGAAAATTTGACATGCCTAGGATCAATTTTGAGATTCCTAAGACCGTAGGCTTGTTCTTTCATGCCGATGTCCAAGATTCAATTTGACACACCCAAGTTTAAATTTGACATGCCTAGAATCAATTTTGAGATTCCTAAAGCCGTAGGCTTATTTTTCCATGCCCATGCCCAAATTCAATTTTGACATGCCCAAGTTTAAATATGACATGCCTAGGATCAATTTTGAGATAACCTAATCCGTAAGGTTGTGCTTTCAGGCTCATGCCAAAGATTAAACTTGATATTCTCAAGTTTAAATTTGACATGCCTAGGATCCAATTTTGAGATGCCCAAGACCGTAGGGTTGTTCTTTCATTCCCATGACCAAAATTCAATTTGATATGCCCAAGTTTAAATTTGACATGCCTAGGATTAATTTTGAGATTCCTAAGACCGTTATATTGTTCATTTATGCCCATGCCCAAGATTCAATTTGACATGCCCAAGTTTAAATTTGACATGTCTAGGATCAACTTTGAGAGGCCTAAGACCGCAGGGTTGTGCTTTTATGCCCATGCCAAAGATTAAACTTGATATGCCCAAGTTTAAATTTTACATGCCTAGGATCAATTTTGAGATGCCCAAGACCGTAGGGTTGTGCATTCATTCCCATGCCCAACATTCAGTTTGATATGCCCAAGTGTAAATTTGACATTCCTAGGATCAATATTGAGATACCTAAGGCCGTAGACTTATTTTTTTATGCCCATGCGCAAGGTTCAATTTGACATGCCCAAGTTTAAATTTGACATGCCTAGGATCAATTTTTAGATACGCAAGACCATAGGGTTGTGCTTTCATTCCCATTCCCAAGATTAATCTTGATATACCCAAGTTTAAATTTGACATGCCTAAGATCAATTTTGAGATGCCCAAGACCGTAGGGTTTTGCTTTCATGCCCATGCCCAAAATTCAATTTGATATGCCCAAGTTTAAATTTTACATACCTGGGATCAATTTTGAGATGCCCAATACCGTAGGCTTGTAATTTCATGCCCATGCCCATGATTAAATTTGACATGCCCAAGTTTAAATTTGACATGTATAGGATCAATTTGGAGATTCCTAAGACTGTAGGCTTGTTCTTTCATGCCCATGCCCAAGATTCAACTTGACATGCTCAAGTATAAATTTGACATGCCTATGATCAATTTTGGGAGGCCCAAGACCGTAGGGTTGTGCTTTCATGCCCATACCCAAGATTAAACTTTATATGCCCAAGTTTAAATTTGACATGCCTAGGATCAATTTTGAGATGCCCAAGACCGTAGGGTTGTGATTTCATGCCCATGCTCAACATTCAATTTGGTATGCCCAAGTTTAAACTTGATACGCCTATTATCAATTTTCAGATGCCCAATATCGTAGGCTTGTTCTTTCATGCCCATACCCATGATTAAATTTGACATGCCCAAGCGTAAATTTGACGTGCCTAGTAAATATTTTGAGATTCCTAAAACTGTAGGCTTGTTCTTTCATGCTCATGCCCAAGATTCAATTTTACATGCCCAATTTTAAATTTGACATGCCTAGGATCAATTTTGAGATTCCCAAGATCGTAGGCTTGTTCTTTCATGCCCAAGTTTAAATTTAACATACCTAGGATCAATTTTTAGATGCCCAACCCCGTAGGTTTGTGGTTTCATGTCCATACCCAAGATTCAATTTGCCTTGTCCATGTTTAAATTTCACATCCCTAGGATCAGCTTGAGATTCCCAAGACCGTAGGCTAGTGCTTTCATGACCATGACCAAGATCAAATTTAACATTCCCAAGTTTAAATTTGACATCCCTAGGATCAATTTTGAGATGACCAAGACCGTAGGCTTGTGCTTTCATGACGATGCCAAAAATTCAATTTAATATGCCCAAGTTTAAATTTGACATGCCTAGGATCAATTTTGAGATGCCCAAGACCGTAGGCTAGTGCTTTTATGCCCATGCCCAAGTTTAAACTTGACATGCCTAGGAACAATTTTGAGATGCCCAAACCGCATGATTTTGGTTTAATATACATGCCCAAGATTCAATTTGACATACCCAAGTTTAAACTTGACATGTCTAGGATCAATTTTGAGATGCCAGAGACCGTGGGCTTGTGCTTTCATTCCCTTGCCCAAGATTCAATTTTACATGCCCAAGTTTAAATTCGACATGCCGATGATCAATTTTGAGATTCCCAAGACCGTAGGCTTGTGCTTTCATGCACATGCCCAAGATTAAATATGACATGCCCAAGTTTAAAATTGACATGCCTAGGATCAATTTTGAGATGTCCAAGACCGTAGGCTTTTACTTCCAAACCCATGCCAAAAATTCAATTTGACATGCCAATGTTTAAATATGACATGCCTAGGATCAATTTTGCGATGCCCAAGACCGTAGGCTTGTACTTTCATGCCCATGCCTAAGATTAAATTTGACATGCCCAAGTTTAAATTTAACACGCGTAGGATCAATTTTGAGATGCCCAAGACCGTAGGCTTGTGCTTTTATTACCATGCCTTAGATTCAATTTGACATGCTCAAGTTTAAATTTGACATGCCTAGGATTAATTTTGAATTTCCCAAGACTTTAAGCTTGTGCTTTCATGCGCTTGCACAAGTTTAGATTTGACATTCTTATGATCGATTTTGAGATGCCCAAGATCGTAGGATTGTGCTTTTATTCCCATGCACTAGATATAGTTTGAATGCCCAAGTTTAAATTTGACATGCCTAGGATCAATTTTTAGATGCTAAAGACTTTAAGCTTGTGTTTACATGCCCACGCCCAAGATTTAATTTAACATGCCCAAGTTCAATTTTGAGATGCCCAAGCCCGTAGGCTTGTGCTTTCATGTCCATGCCCAAGATTAGATTTCACATCCCTAGGATTAATTTTGATATTCCCAATACCGTAGTCTTGTGCTATGATGCCCATGCCCAATATTCAATTTAACATGCCCATGTTTAAATATGACATGCCTAGGATCAATTATGAGATACCCAAGATCGTATACCTGTGCTTTAATTCCCATGCCCAAGATTAAATTTCATACGCCCAAGTTTAAATTTGACATTCCTAAGATCAATTTTCAGATACCCAAGCCCGTAGGCTTGTGCTTTCATGTCCATGCCCATGATTCAACTTGACATGCCTAGGATCAATTTTGAGATGATCAAGACCGTAGCCTTGTGCTTTCATGCCCATGCTCAAGATTAAATTAAACATGCCCAAGTTTAAATTTGGAATACCTAGGATTAATTTTGAGATAACTCAAACCCGTAGGTTTGTGCTTTCATGCCCCTGCCCAAGATTCAATTCGTCATGCCCATGTTTAAATTTGAAATCCATAGGATCAATCTTGAGATTCCCAAGACCGTAGGCTTGTGCTTTCATGCCCATGCCTAAGATTAAATTTAACATGCCCAAGTTTAAATTTGACATGCCTGTGATCATTTTTGAGATGACCAAGACCGTAGGATTGTGCTTTCATGCTGATGCCCAAGATTCAATTTAACATGCCCAAGTTTAAATTTGACATGCCTAGGATCAATTTTGATATGCCCAAGACCGTAGACTTGTGCTTTCATGCCCACACCCAAGATTAAATTTGACATTCCCAAGTTTAAACTTGACATGCCTAGGATCAATTTTGAGATGCCCAAGACCATAGGCTTTAGGTTTCGTGCCCATGCACAAGATTCAATTTGACATGCCCAAGTTTAAATTTTACATGTCTAGGATCAATTTTGAGATGTCAGAGACTGTAGGCTTGTGCTTTCATGTCGTTCCCAAGATTCAGTTTGACATGCCCAGGTTTAAATTTGATATGTCTAGGGTCAATTTTGAGATGCCAGAGACCGTAGGCTTTTGCTTTCATGCCCATGCCCAAGATTTAATTTGGTATGCACAAGTTTAAATTTGACATGCTTAGGATCAATTTGCCGAATATCATAGGATTGTGCTTTTATTCCCATGCCCTAGTTTGAATTTGATATGACCAAGTTTAAATTTGACATGCCTAAGATCAATTTGGAGATTCTAAAGACTTAAGCTTGTGTTTTCATTCCCATTCCCAAGACTAAAATTGGCATGCCCAAGTGTAAACTGACATGCCTAGGATCAATTTTGAGATGCCCAAGACCGTAGGCTTGTGCTTTCATTCCCATGACCAAGATTAAATTTGACATGCCACAAGTTTAAATTTGACATGCCTCTGATCAATTTTTAGATGCTAAGACTTTAAGCTTGTGTTTGCCCATTCCCAATATTAAAGTTGGCATGCCCAAGTGTAAATTGACATGCCTAGGATCAATTTTGAGATGCCCAAGACCGTAGGCTTGTGCTTTCATACCTATGCCCAAGATTAAATTTCACATGCCCAAGTTTCAAATTTACATGCCTATGATCATTTTTGAGATCCCCAAGATCGTAAGCTTGTGGTTTCATTCCCATGCCCTAGATTAAATTTTACATCCTTAGGATTACTTTTTAGATTCCTAAAACCGTAGGCTTTTGCTATGATGCCCATGCCCAAGATTCAATTTGACATGCCCAAGTTTAAATTTGACATGCGTAGGATCAATTTTAAGATGCCCAAGATCGTAGGTTTGTGCTTTTATTCCCATTCCCTATATTCAATTTGACATGCTCAAGTTTAAATTTGACATGCCTAGGATCAATTTTGAGATGCCCAAGACCGTAGGATTGTGGTTTCATGCCCATGCCCAAGATTAAATTTTACATGCCCAAGTTTAAATTTGATATGCGTAGGATCAATTTTGAAATGCCCAAGAACGTAGGTTTGTGCTTTCATGCCCATTCCCATGATTAAATTTGACATGCCCAAGTTTAAAGTTGACATGCCTAGGATCAATTTTGAGATTCCCAAGACTGTAGGCTTTTGGTTTCATGCCCATGCCCAAGATTCAATTTGACTTGCCCAAGTTTAAATTTGACATGTTTAGGATCAATTTTGAGATGTCAGACACCGTAAGCTTGTGCTTTCATGCTCATTCCCAAGATTCAATTTGACATGCCCAAGTTTAAATTCGACATGCCTAGAATCAATTTTGAGATGCCGAAGACCGTAGGATTGTGCTTTCATGCCCATACCCAAAATTAAATTTGACATGCCCAAGTTTAAATTTGACATGCGTAGGATCAATTTTGAGACGCCAAAGACCGTAGGCTTGTGCTTTTATTACTATGCCCTATATTCAATTTGACATGCTCAAGATTAAATTTTACATGCCTATAATCAATTTTGAAATGCTCAAGACTTTAAGCTTGTGCGTTCATTCTCATGTCCAAGATTAAATTTGACATGCCCAAGTTTAAATTTGACATGCGTAGGATTAATTTTGAGACGCTAAAGACCGTAGGCTTGTGCTTTTATTTCCATGCCCTAGATTCAGTTTGACATGCCCAAGTTTAAATTTTACATGTTTAGGATCAATTTTGAAATGCCGATTTTAAGCTTGTGTTTTCATGCCCATGCCCAAGATTAAAATTGGAATGCCAATGTGTAAATTGACATGCCTAGGATCAATTTTGAGATGCCCAAGACCGTAGGCCTGTGCTTTCATGCTCATGCTGAAGATTAAATTTGACATGCCCAAGTTTAAACTTGACATGTGTATGATCAATTTTGAGATGCCAAGACCCTAGGATTGTGTTTTCATGCCCATGCCCAAGATTAAATTTTACATCCCTAGGATTAATTTTGAGATTCCCTAGACCATAGGATTGCTATGATGCCCATGCCCAAAATTTAATTTGACATGCCTAGGATCACTTTTGAGATGCCCAAGGTCGTAGACCTGTGCTTTAATGCCATGACCAAGATTAATTTAACATGCCCAAGTTTAAATTTGACATGTTTATGATCAATTTTGAGATGTCCAAACCCGTAGGCTTGTGATTTCATGGCCATGCCCAAGATTCAATTTTACAAGCCTAGGTTGAATTTTGAGATGACCAAGATCACAGGCTTGTGCTTTCATGCCCATGCCCAAGATTAAATTTGACATGCCCAAGTTTAAACTGACATGCCTAAGATCAATTTGGAGATTTTAAAGACTTAAAGCTTGTGTTTTCATTCCCATGCCCAAGATTAAAATTGGCATTCCCAAGTGTAAACTGACATGCCTAGGATCAATTTTGAGATGCCCAAGACCATAAGATTGTGCTTTGATGCCCATGCCCAAGATTAAATTTGGCATGCCCAAGTTTAAACTTGACATGCCTAGGATGAATTTCTAGATTCCCAAGACCGTAGGCTTTTGGTTTCGTGCCTATGCCAAAGATTCAATTTGACATGCCCAAGTTTAAATTCGACATGCGTAGAATCAATTTTGAGATGCCTAAGACTGTAGGGTTGTGCTTTCATGCCCATGCCCAAGATTAAATTTGACATGCGTAGGATCAATTTTGAGATGCCCAAGACAGTAAGCTTGTGCTTTTATTCCCATCTCCTAGATTCAATTCGACATGCTCAAGTTTAAATTTGACATGTTTAGGATCAATTTTGAGATGCTAATGACTTTAATCTTGTGTTTTCATGCCCATGCCCAAGATTAAAATTGGCATGCCCATGTGTAAATTGACATTCCTAGGATCAATTTTGAGATGCCCAAGACCGTAGGCTTATGCTTTCATGCTCATGCTGAAGATTAAATTTAACATGCCCAAGTTTAAATTTGACATGTATATGATCAATTTTGAGATTCCCAAGACGGTAGGCTTGTGTTTTCATGCCCATGCCCAAGATTAAATTTGACATCCCTAGGATTAATTTTGAGATTCCAAAGACGGTAGGCTTGTGCAATGATTCCCATGCCCAAGATTTAATTTGACATGCCCATGTTTAAATTTGACATCCCTAGGATCAATTTTGAGATGCCCAAGGTCGTAGACCTGTGCTTTAATGCCCATGCCCAAGACTAAATTTGACAAGCCCAAGTTTAAATTTGACATGCCTAGGATCAATTTTGAGATGTCCAAGCCCGTAGGCTTGTGCTTTCATGTCCATGCCTAGGTTCAATTTTGAGATGAACAAGATCATAGGCTTGTGCTTTCATGCCCATGCCCAAGATTAAATTTGACATACCTTGGATGACTTTTTAGATTCCCAAGACCGTAGGCTTTTGGTTTCATGCCCATGCCCAACATTCAATTTGACATGCACAAGTTTAAATTTGACAGGTCTAGGATCAATTTTGAGATGCCAGAGACTGTAGGCTTGTGCTTTCATGCCCAAGCCCAAGTTTAATTTGACATGCACAAGTTTAAATTCGACATGCCTAGGATCAATTTTGAAATGCCTAAGACCGTAGGCTTGTGCTTTCACGTGCATTCCCAAGATTCAACTTGACATGCCTAGGATCAATTTTGAGATGACTAAGACTGTAGGCTTGTGCTTTCATGCTCATGCTCAAGATTAAATTAAACATGCCCAAGATTAAATTTGACATACCTATGATCAATTTTGAGATGAACAAGACCATAGGATTGTTCTTTCATGCCCATGCCCATTATTCAAAAAAAAAAAAATTCCCAAGACTTAATTTGACATGTCAAAGTTTAACTTTAACATGCCTAGGATCAATTTTGAGATGGCCAAGACCGTAGGCTTGTGCTTTCATGCCCATACCGAATATTAAATTAGACATTCCCAAGTTTAAATTTGGCATGTCTAGGATCAATTTTAATATCCATCAATCAGATGAGTATTGAGACTCATGTCTCTCGTCGAAAGCATGAAAGCTCGTGTTGTAGAAATCTCTGACTGAGAATCCTATCTCTCAGAGCACCTGTAGATGTGCAGTCTCTCAGCTGAGGCAACGACATATCTCACAAATACTGAGCAATTTCAGTAATTACTCCTATATAGAATCGAAAGATTGGACGGCTCCTAGACAGTTTTCCTGCTAGTATAGAGCAATAACGTCTTCAGGATGCAACAAGGTTTTCCCTGACTATATAAAAGATATATGACGTTTCAAAAAGCTCATATTTCTCAATTCTCAGATAATTAATGCTCCTAGACAGCATTTCTGCTAGTATAGAGCCATAAATTAATTATCTCTAATCGTTAACTGAATATTCAGCAATATTCTACGATTCTTCGTAATATTTCGTCACTTCAATTTGTGGTTCTTCCCAGCAGAATTCCACGGTTTATTGATAAATGTTCAACGTACGGGCATCTGAGCTGCTATCGAGTAAGCCCCGACCAAAATGGTGCAAGTGTACTCAGCAATAATGCACAAACGAGCAACTGAATGCACGAACGAGCATTCCAAAACACAAAGGAACGATGGACCTATGCAAAATAGGAAGAAAATAATAAATAATAAAATATTAATTGAGGCGCCAGGGGACTGGGCCCACCGGCCGGTCGGTTGTGTCGTGGCCAGTCCCACGCCCAATTTTATATTTTATCATATTTTTGTTATTTTCCTTGATCTCATGAAAATCTCTTCATTTGAGCAAATATCCTTCGTTTCATGAAAACTCCTTAAATTCATGAAATTTCCCTCAAGTCATGAAAAATAATATAAAATTAGGGAAACTCGTGGGACCGGGCCCTAGCAGACCGGTCATGCCCTAGCCGGTCCCACACGTCCCTTATTTTATTATTATTATTTCTTTATGTTTCCCTCATCTCATGGAAACTCCTTGATTTCAACAAATTCCTTGGTTTCAACAAACTCCTTGGTTTTTATGATATTTCCCTAAAATCATGAAAAATATTATAAAATTAGAGAAAGTGTCTTGGGACCGGGCTCCTTGCCGGCCGGCCGGCCATGCCTTGGCCATAGCCGGTCCCATACTTCATGACTCCCTATTTTATTATTATTATTATTTCCATAATCTCATGGAAATTCCCTAACCTCATGAAATTCCTCAGTTTCATGGTATTCCCTTCACATCAGGGAAAATACATAAAATTAGGAAAGGTGCTGCAGGACCGAGCTTGCTAGACGGCCGTCCATGCCCTAGCAGTGGCCGGTCCCACACCTTGCAATCCCTATTTTATTAATTATATTTCATCATCTCATGAAGATTCCCCAGTTTCAGCAAAACCCTGAATCCTTCATATTTTCAAACGCGCATCAGGAAATATCGAAGATCTCAGGACTGAGACACGGACATTATGGTGACGCGGGCATGTCTCCTTGACCGACCAAGGCCGGCCCTAAGTCTTGCAAATATCCGGTCCCATATGTTTTAATAATCTTGACCTAATTTTCTCAATTGTTCATGCCCATGCCCAAGATTAAATTTGACATGCCCAAGTTTAAACTTGACATGCCTAAGATCAATTTGGAGATTCTAAAGAAATAAAGCTTGTGATTTCATTCCCATGCCCAGGATTAAAATTGGCATGCCCAAGTGTAAACTGACATGCCTAGGATCAATTTTGAGATGCCCAAGACCATAGGATTGTGCTTTGATGCCCATGCCCAAGATTAAATTTGGCATGCCCAAGTTTAAACTTGACATGCCTAGGATGAATTTCTAGATTCCCAAGACCGTAGGCTTTTGGTTTCGTGCCTATGCCAAAGATTCAATTTGACATGCCCAAGTTTAAATTCGACATGCGTAGAATCAATTTTGAGATGCCTAAGACCGTAGGGTTGTGCTTTTATGCCCATGCCCAAGATTAAATTTGACATGCGTAGGATCAATTTTAAGATGCCCAAGACAGTAGGCTTGTGCTTTTATTCCCATCTCCTAGATTCAATTCGACATGCTCAAGTTTAAATTTGACATGTTTAGGATCAATTTTGAGATGCTAATGACTTTAATCTTGTGTTTTCATGCCCATGCCCAAGATTAAAATTGGCATGCCCATGTGTAAATTGACATTCCTAGGATCAATTTTGAGATGCCCAAGACCGTAGGCTTATGCTTTCATTCTCATGCTGAAGATTAAATTTAACATGCCCAAGTTTAAATTTGACATGTATATGATCAATTATGAGATTCCCAAGACGGTAGGCTTGTGTTTTTTCATGCCCATGCCCAAGATTAAATTTGACATCCCTAGGATTAATTTTGAGATTCCCAAGACGGTAGGCTTGTGCAATGATGCCCATGCCCAAGATTTAATTTGACATGCCCATGTTTAAATTTGACATCCCTAGGATCAATTTTGAGATGCCCAAGGTCGTAGACCTGTGCTTTAATGCCCATGCCGAAGACAAAATTTGACAAGCCCAAGTTTAAATTTGACATGCCTAGGATCAATTTTGAGATGTCCAAGCCCGTAGGCTTGTGCTTTCATGTCCATGCCTAGGTTCAATTTTGAGATGAACAAGATCATAGGCTTTTGCTTTCATGCCCATGCCCAAGATTAAATTTGACATGCCTTGGATGAAGTTTTAGATTCCCAAGACCGTAGGCTTTTGGTTTCATGCCCATGCCTAAGATTCAATTTGACATGCCCAAGTTTAAACTTGACATGCCTAGGATGAATTTCTAGATTCCCAAGACCGTAGGCTTTTGGTTTCATGCCCATGCCCAATATTCAATTTGACATTCCCAAGTTTAAATTTGACATGTCTAGGATCAATTTTGAGATGCCAGAGACTGTAGGATTGTGCTTTCATGCCCAAGCCCAAGTTTAATTTAACATGCACAAGTTTAAATTCGACATGCCTAGGATCAATTTTGAAATGCCTAAGACCGTAGGCTTGTGCTTTCATGCACATTCCCAAGATTCAACTTGACATGCCTAGGATCAATTTTGAGATGACCAAAATTGTAGGCTTGTGCTTTCATGCTCATGCTCAAGATTAAATTAAACATGCCCAAGATTAAATTTGACATACCTAGGATCAATTTTGAGATGACCAAGACCATAGGCTTGTTCTTTCATGCCCATGCCCATTATTCAAAAAAAAAACATGCCCAAGACTTAATTTGACATGTCAAAGTTTAACTTTAACATGCCTGGGATCAATTTTGAGATGTCCAAGACCGTAGGCTTGTGCTTTCATGCCCATACCGAAGATTAAATTAGACATGCCCAAGTTTAAATTTGGCATGTCTAGGATCAATTTTAATATCCAGCAATCAGATGAGTATTGAGACTCATGTCTCTCGTCGAAAGCATGAAAGCTCGTGTTGTAGAAATCTTTGACTGAGAATCCTATCTCTCAGAGCACCTGTAGATGTGCAGTCTCTCAGCTGAGGCAACGACATATCTCACAAATACTGAGCAATTTCAGTAATTACTCCTATATAGAATCGAAAGATTGGACGGCTCCTAGACAGTTTGCCTGCTAGTATAGAGCAATAACGTCTTCAGGATGCAACAAGGTTTTCCCTGACTATATAAAAGAGATATGACGTTTCAACAAGCTCATATTTCTCAATTCTCAGATAATTAATGCTCCTAGACAGCATTCCTGCTAGTATAGAGCCATAAATTAATTATCTCTAATCGTTAACTGAATATTCAGCAATATTCTACGATTCTTCGTAATATTTCGTCACTTCAATTTGTGGTTCTTCCCAGCAGAATTCCACGGGTTATTGATAAATGTTCAACGTACGGGCATCTGAGCTGCTATCGAGTAAGCCCCGACCAAAATGGTGCAAGTGTACTCAGCAATAATACACAAACGAGCACCTGAATGCACGAACGAGCATTCCAAAACACAAAGGAACGATGGACCTATGCAAAATAGGAAGAAATAAAAAATAATAAAATATTAATTGAGGCGCCAAGGGACGGGGCACACCGGCTGGTCGGTTGTGTCATGGCCAGTCCCACGCCCAATTTTATATTTTATCATATTTTTATTATTTTCCTTGATCTCATGAAAATCTCTTCATTTGAGCAAATATCCTTCGTTTCATGAAAACTCCTTAAATTCATGAAATTTCCCTCAAATCATGAAAAATAATATAAAATTAGGGAAACTCGTGGGACCGGGCCCTAGTAGACCGGTCATGCCCTAGCCGGTCCCACACGTCCCTTATTTTATTATTATTATTTTTTTATGTTTCCCTCATCTCATGGAAACTCCTTGATTTCAACAAATTCCTTGGTTTCAACAAACTCCTTGGTTTTATGATATTTCTCTAAAATCATGAAAAATATTATAAAATTAGAGAAAGTGTCTTTGGACCAGGCTCCTTGCCGGCCGGCCGGCCATGCCTTGGCCATAGCCGGTCCCATACTTCATGACTCCCTATTTTATTATTATTATTTCCATAATCTCATGGAAATTCCCTAACCTCATGAAATTCCTCAGTTTCATGGTATTTCCATCACATCATGGAAAATACATAAAATTGGGAAAGGTGCTGCAGGACCGAGCTTGCTAGACGGCCGGCCATGCCCTAGCAGTGGTCGGTCCCACACCTTGCAATCCCTATTTTATTAATTATATTTCATCATCTCATGAAGATTCCCCAGTTTCAGCAAAACCCTGAATCCTTCATATTTTCAAACGCGCATCAGGAAATATCGAAGATCTCAGGACTGAGACACGGAAATAATGGTGACGCGGGCATGTCTCCTTGACCGACCAAGGCCGGCCCTAAGGCTTGCAAATATCCGGTCCCATATGTTTTAATAATCTTGACCTAATTTTCTCAATTGCTCATATTGGGTCCAAACTTTTCTCAAACAACTGGGAGTTTTCCTAAACGACCATCTTGAACTGGTCCCATGACTCCTTGGTCGGTCCCTCATCTCTCCATAATCAGGTTTCGCTACCTAACGCTCACACGAGCATTATTTTAAATGATTAAACCAGCATTTAATTATCCTTTCACCAACTGGTCTTCAGAAGACTTTGGTATTTTTCTCATTTGAGCATCTGGGCTTTACATGGTCGACTCGTCATCCCATGTAGTCGGTCCCTCCTTCACCCTATGGTTGATTTTCAATAAATCATCGATTTATCGAAAATTAGGGTTTCGAATCCAGAGCTCTGCAGAACATAATTCTGAGTAGATTCAAATACTAATAATTTTATGATGATCCCGTGATCAACACTTTTATTATTATGCTCGGCCTAGCTGCCAGTACCTTAAATTAATATTTTATTTTATCTGATCCTGACACCAACAATTCATCAGACTAGCAACACTTGCTCATTCGATCAATATTTGCTCAGACTAAGGAATATTGGTTCAACTATCAATATTCAACAATTCAGCAACATTTGTTCACCTTAAAATTATCAACATTTATTCGACAATATACTTTTGTGTCAGCAGGCATGGTCAATTCATGAGTCTCAGAACATTTGCAAATCACGTTCAATTCAGCAATACAAGAACTCATCGTCCTATAAGGTCAGCAATTGACTCCACAATCACGAGATGTCAATCGTTTCACATGGGGGATATTAACCAGGGTTTTGTTCTGACGGTCTACGACATGTGTGTTCATACACACGACGAGAATGTGAGCAAGTCGTGCAATCAGTTGGAGGAGTTATCAAAGTAGTGGATGGGAAATCAACCAAGTCTCCGCACGATGAGCAACTAGTTTTGACACGACTTTCCACTTCCCCACTCTTCGACTTTAGAAACTGTCACACTTCATGGGATCAAGGTATTTATAATTCCAGCAATATAAAAGGTCTCTGAATCAGGATTGAAGCAGGCAAGAATTTCTCGACAAAGTTCATAAAGAAAATCTTTCGTCTACACAAACTCATTGTCTGAGCAATCACTCTCAACTGAGTAAATTCAATCATTCAGAACTTTCTTATGCAGAATACACAATACCTCT
This sequence comes from Papaver somniferum, assembly GCF_003573695.1. NCBI lineage: Eukaryota > Viridiplantae > Streptophyta > Magnoliopsida > Ranunculales > Papaveraceae > Papaver > Papaver somniferum. The sequence goes on along the minus strand of NW_020620825.1, from coordinate 7,818,482 downwards.
ACAATCTCGATCACCATTGATCGCACACATTTCTCATCTTCCCTCCTACAGATCGACCCATCATCTCTTGTGATCGAATTGACTCTAGAACGACCATTATCTTGGTTTAGTCCGGAGTCCTACAGATTGATCTCTCGAACTTAAAGCACTCCCTTCTTGCAGTGCATCTGTGTGAGGTTGAGCTTTTGCTCGGTTCAAGGAGTCTCCTCTGCACTGTCATCTCCTCGATTCCGTAAAAACCAACAAATTGTTTTTCCCCTTCTACAGATTGGCGACCACAATGGGAGGTTAATCTCTCTGTTGCAATCTCAATTCACAAAGATGACTGGTCTTAGGTCTGGGTTAGTTACAGGTTCCAACACAAACGACGCTAGCACTAGCAACAACAACAATGAGGATATCCCGGAAACCATTCTGACCTCTAAAACTAATGGTGGTGATGTTATTACTCCTCACGCTAACATGTAAGGTCATCCCATGTTCGGACGACACCCTAAGGAAGTCAGGGGGAATCCTCCACCTACCATGGCTGATCTCATCAAGGTGCAAGAGACTCTTGCAAAAAATCAAACTGACATGGCTGCAACACAGAATGAGCTATTCAATTATCTCAAGACTCTCACTGACAAGATGTCAGAGAAGACTCAAGAAAAAGGAGAAGAAAAGGAAAAATCCTCAGATGCTGATCCTGAAGTAGTTCCAATTCATACAGTGGATGACAGCGAAGTCCGCAAAGCTACAGATGATCCATCAGCGAAGGAATCATCAAATTTCATTACTCGGGAAGATTTGGAACGCCTCTTGGAGAATCATGTAAAAGAAAAGACGTCACATATCCATCGTCACCAACCTCCATACCCTGCTGCTATGCAATGGATTCCTCTTCCAAAAGGTAATACCTCTCCAACCTTTACTTTATATGACGAAACGGGCAATGCTCTGGAGCATGTTTCTCGGTTCCTGGAAGCCTTGGGTGAACATGAGCATAACCATGTTGTTCTCCTCAAAGAATTTCCAAAATCCTTGAAAGGCAGGGCATACACCTGGTACAACAACATCGCACTAGGAACTATCAACAATTGGGGAAAAATGATTAACGCCTTCTACAGAAAGTATTTATTTGTATCATAGAAAGTTACTCTCTCTAATCTTGGAAGAATGTTTCAGAGAAACAATGAACATCCCAATGACTACGCGAAAAGATTCAGAGTCCAGGCTCTGAACTGTCATGATCCAAATGTCGCGGAACAACAATTTGTAGACTTGTGTATCAACGACATCCAGGTCTACAGAGTTTTATTGGAAAATCTTCATTTCCATACCTTCTCAGAGATTCATGAAGTGGCGAAGAGATAGGCAACTACTACACCCTCTTTACTAGAAAGAACAAAATCTACGAAGGCTGAAGAACCGCGAGACGCTCGAGGTAGCAGACGTCTGATCAACAAGAAGTACAACCTCCAGCCTTCCACAAACGCTTTCGCAGAAGGGAGCAAACGGAAATCCGAACCACCGCGCAAGCATACCTCAGCTCCTTCGAAAACACAAAGGAAGGATAAGCAAGATACACAAGCCTCTGACCAACGCACAGGAGTTCCTGATCAAGAAGCACCTGACTTTCCCCTTTCCATTGAAGAGGTGATCGAACTCCTGGATACTTGGATCCAAGATGGTGCTATCAAGTTGCCATATGTCAATAAAGAACCAACTGGAGAAGACATGGAAAGTCCTCATTACCGCCGCTTCCACAGGTTCGGCAATCATCCCACAAGTGACTGCAGAGTCTTAAAGCGCATATTCAGGAAAAATGTTGAATTAGGAGAGCTTAACTTGGGGACTAAAGGAGTACACAGAGATCCTCTCCCAGTCAGGACTTTCTCCATCTCTGAACAACCAGTTAAAGAAGCAGTTCAGTCATTGATCGAGCATGTATGTGAATTGCTCTATCTGTCGAAGGAGCATAGAGGAGACATGTTCATGGCTCTGAACCACATAGTTTCTGGGAAACATCTACTGATTCCAGAAGTCCTCCGGAACCTCTAGCCACTGAAAAGGAAATGTATGACTGGGTACTTCTCACCACAATGCATATTAAAGGAAATGAATTCAAGAGATCATTTGTTGATGTTGGCACTGCCGTCAACATCATTCCTTTGAAAACTCTCAGATCCGCTGGCATTACTCGACAAGAAGCTACTCATGCTCCCATGAAAATCAGGGATGACGAAGGTACTTCCAGAGACGCATATGGCTATATCATCCTCAAGGTCAAAGAAAGTTCGGTGTGCACTGAGACCAAGTTTTACATAATCTGGGAAGATCCAGGATACAACATGATCTTTGGACGAACTTGGATTCATGCTGGAAAGATGGCTCTAACACCTTCAGCACACTCTACTATTGAAGAAGACTCTGACTCGGAAGAAATAGAGGATGCTCCACCATTTGAGAATCTGGAAGAAGTTAAATCCCTGATAGAACTTACACAGAAACCTGGATAAAGCGAACACTCTTTCATCAAAAGGTTCCGTACTCACGCAACTTTGATTCCCCTTCATGCACTTATTTTCCAATGTTTAATCATGTTACCCTAGTCTGCGGACTTCTTCCCACTGACAACTTAGCTGTCGCAAAGTGTTATGAGTGGATAGCCTCTCCACGAAAATATTACACCAAGTGGTTGAATATAGAGTTTCTTCAAACTGAGAATTATATCAAAAGATTTATTGCTGAAGACATGGAAAAGCATGACAGACAGTACGTTGGATATTCCCCTCTGCACGAGTGTCCATATGTGCCGCAACCGTGGAATTCCATCACACGAAGAATTCCGAATCAGCAGAAGATATTCAAGGCGCGGACGACCAAGCCTAACAAATTCAAGGAAGGAGATTTAGTTCTTAAGGAAACTAAGTGTAATCTTCATTCTGCAAGGAGCTCCAATTGGGAAGGACCTTTCATGGTTGCATGATCCCTAACGGGAGGCTACTACAAACTGATCAACACATATGGCAGGATCATGCCGGTGATCCATGAGAATTGGCTTAAGGCATTTGACGCCTGAAATTATTGGGCATTTGAGGTATTGGGCGTTTGAGCATTCATGACGTCTAGGATTTGGCATTTAGGATTTTCTTTCATTGTATTCAATTTCTCCAAAACGTTTGCAATACTTGCGTTCAGTATTTGAATTCAACAATTTATCAAAGTTCAGTTCATTTTGCTTAAAGAAAATCTCTATCAAATCCAAAAGAAAATCCTCAATCATCTACCAATCCAAAACCAATCAATATCAAAACCAAAATAAAACCTCACATCTCTCAGAAGTTCAGAAGTTCAAGATATTATGAAAAGGAAATCAAAGAAAATCAGCAAAGAAAGATTTTCGCTCCTCTGCATCCTTCAAGACTTGCAAGGCCGCCTTCTCCATGTTCAACTCCTCAGTCAGCTTAGCTATCTTGTTTTCTTTCTCCATCACAGGATCATTGGAAAAGGGTATGTTATTCTCACACGAGTTCTTGATATCATCTATTTTCTTATGAAGCCACTTCACGTTGAAGCCAAGTCTTTCAGAATTCTCAAAGTTGAACTCCCAATCAAAGAGTACATCTGGAGTCACAGTATTTCTGTCCCTAGTGCATTTATCACTTACAACACGCAAGATGACACTTACTTGCATTGTTAAAGCATAAGCGCGTCCAAGGTCTCTGGTAACAATGATGTGACCAAACTTCCTCCATATCTTCTCGTACAAGCCTGCATATCCAATGGGAACGCTGAACCCACCGACTAGTTCATGATATGGGAGCGATGAATCAAATGGAGGATCAAAGGAAACTCCCGCACTTGGATATTCATGCACCACTATACGGTTCTCGATTACTATAGCAACTTCTACGGTCATGGCAACAGTTTCTTGAGTTTCCTCTACTTGTAGCTCGGTTTCTTCTACTACTGGAGTAGCAACAATCGAGGTTTCCATAACTTCAGTGACAACCCTCTCATGGCATTGAATTAAAGGGATGGTTGTATCTTCATCATTAACTTCAGGGCTGCTCGCGTTATCATTATTGATTTCAGTATCCTCAACTTCGGTATTTGATACCTAATGCGAAGATTACATGAGGCTAGAGCAATATAGACATGGAAACCAAGTAGGATCATAACTATAGCATACAATCAGTCCAACATCATAAAATTTCATCATTATGCACTCAAGATGCGAACAAATAGCATGAAAGTCATAAAAACACGTTTTGCGGCAAGCTTATCTGAAGAGATTTTACTCTTCCATGTACAAGATGACAAACTGGGAGCAATTTACAAGGAATATGAGCATGAGTTATATACCATTTTATTTGTATGTATGTTCTCTACAACATATCAAAATTTCATAGCAATCCGATAAGAGGTCAAGGAGATATGGTCAAAACATTGGGCAACGTACAGTCTGAAAAAGTTCTGAAAGTCTCCTGGAAGTTTACTGTTTCGCCTTTTTCAGGCCCTAAACGTGCTCAAAACTTAAAAATCTTCTCGCCAAAGCTTGGTAATTTTTCGTGCTTGAAGATTCATATGCAGATTGTGAAAATCCGACTTCAGATGAAGATTTTATGGTGTTTTTGCTAAAAGACTGAGTTCAGAATTTTCTGGCGACGTATTTCAGCAAAGTTTTGGGTTCTCGTTCACTCATTCATAAATCAACAATTTCATGTTTCTATGGATAAAATTCAAGGGAAATACTTACTTTGGTGGTCTCTGAAACGTTCACAGGATCGGAATTTCCCGTGTCAATATTAAGAGTTTCATTACTTCCATTCGGTTTTGAACCTTGGGAATTTTCTTTATCTCTATCCTCCGAGGATGAACGAGTATCAGCACTCTCCACTTCCATGGAAACATCCTCCTGGACATATTCTCAAACAATTATCATTTTATCTACGAAGCATCATATTTGGCTATGTGGAAGAGTACTCACATCACTCTCTTCTTCAACACTCAAGTCAGAAACCGTCTGCCTAGCAGCAGAAAATTGAAGACCATCAATACTTGATGGAGCAAAGTTCTGTAACCAAATAACGAATGTTGGTTTACGATCCTAGTAATACGGGTAGGAAAAAGTCACGGCGGAAAAGTATTGACAACTCACCAAGGAAACAACTGGGGACTTTATGGTGTTAGGCAACAACTTACAATTCTTGTTCCTTCCTTCTCCACGGTGAATGACTGTTTCTGCTTCTGAGAAGTTTTCTTCGATTCGAGGTCTCACAGCACGACCGTTCTGCAAAAGAAAATTGATGCGACAATCAAAAGCAGTTATTTTAATCTTATGAAGAATATGCAAAAGATACTTACTGGTGAACATCCTGAAGATGCCTTTCGCTTATCATCGCCAGAAATATGTTTCAATCTTGGTCGAGGAGGAATCATATCAGCAGAAGGAGGCTCTTTCACTAAAGGTTGGCCAACCATTACAAAATCATGTAAACACTCAAGCTGTTGATCCCAGAAGTCTATGTAACCTGGAGTTACATATGTAATTCGTTCAGAACAAGGAAACCAGTAAGAACCTCCTTCCACACGTGTGCGATCTAAGCAGGTCTTAAGTTATTCCACTGATGGTTTCCTTCTTCGAAAAGTTGGGACGCATTGATCCATACCCATTTGACGAGATGCTCTATCGATTTTGTATTCCTCTACTGAAAAGTCTTCATATATTGATGATATCAAGTGACCTGGGGCACAACTCGACATGAAGGATCTTTCATCATCGTTCAAGTCAACACCAGATTTCAAAGTCATGCTTTCTTCAGTATTGAAAGTTTTCAACTGAGAAACATAAGAAGGAATTAGCACCCAGGGGCGTAAATTAAACTTAGATTCATTGTCTAACACATCGATGAGACGTTTCTTGGATTGGGGTTTCTTTGTAGACCAGCGCATAATCCTGGCATTATACTTCTCGGGAAAAATACGACGAGAATCAGCAGCATTCAGCCCTTGCAAAATATTACGAGGAATAGGTGCATAATTCTTGAAGCGCTCCCACATCAAGGCCTGGAGAAACATCGTATTGGCGTAGCATTCAACATTCATAAAGTCATTCGAAACGATGGAGTCTATAACCAAGGAGTCCAGGTTAAAGTACAAAGAACCGAAGAATAGACTACCTATAGGAAGTTGTTCACCTTGAGCCATATTAATAGCAAAAGGGATTACAAATGGCTTTAGCAAAGTTCCGAGGTCTTCAAACACGTCCCTGGACAGCCATAAACACAAGAAAGCAACAATAGATAACATACCGTCAGGTTCGTCAAGAGGGGTATCTCGTGTCCACCAGTGTGTTAACCAGTGGGCGTAACAACCTTTGCAACACGCCTTATTAATTCTCTCCATCTCAACTGTCAAGATGTTGGAAACTGTTGTCTCCTCTGCTGAAATCTCTTCAGGGAAGTTACCCGTGATTGGGAGATGCAACAAGGCAACTACATCCTCCAAAGTAATAGTAAACTCTCCCCATATGCATATGAAGGTATGAGTTGGAATGCACCAGCGAGCAAGTAAAGCTACAATACCTCGTGCATCATGGAAAATGAACAAATCTCCAGATGCTTGGATTTCCCTGGTCACCTGCGTTCTATCCAACATGGCTCTAACACGAGGAAAACCCAGCATATGTCTCGCGCACATAGAGAATTTTTCTAAAGGTCGTCGAGAAAGCTTGAATTCTATAATCGACGCAAGAAAAAGTCCTCGTTCAAGACAAAATCGAATAGCGGCTCGAGGAGTCACTAATTTCTTCTGAACAACCTCTTTGGGATTTATCAGAAGGCGAAATGCTGGAGATTGAAGGCGTTTTTCAGTTCCCTGCTGAACCGCGAAAAATGCATCATCTATATTTGGAACGTTCTTGAGCCCAGGAGTTTCTTCTTCTTCACCAGCAGAAGTCTCATCCATACATGTATCTTCTCTGGAGGCATCATTTTCCTGGGATTCAGACATCTTTGCGAAGTAGCTGTAATGTGCGCAAACATTATTTCAGAATATTGTCATACAAGACGCAAACTTCGACAATATGATGGAGCTATACAATCTGATAACAAAATATTCATGCAGGCATCTACAAAAATGGTAATCCTTAACTCTTACCTTTTTACAATTCCACTAACAGTAGTGATTGTGATACGAGAGCTAGCGCTTCAAAAACCTTGCTCATTTCTTCGAATCTACAAAAGACGAACAAAACTCAGGTTTTCATAAAATCACGAACACTTCCATCATGCGAGCATTAATCACCGGATTATGAAAAACTAAACGAATATTTCATCATAAATAATTGTTCGTTTTTAAATATTGCTCAAAGTGTTTTCGAAAATACATATACATATATGTGTATAAATAAATAAAAAACGTGATTAACTCACGTAAAATAAAATAAAAATTGACGTCAGCCCAGGATCACGTGATTTTATCAAAAAAGAGTCTTTGTGGAGGCTTCATAATTTGATAAAAAAAAAAAACTTTTTCCTTCGTACTATCGTTTTTCTTTGAAATGAAGCTTTATTTCGGTTTTGTGAAAAATTCACACCTTTTGAGATAAAGTTTTGATTTCCATGAAAGCTCATAAACAAAATTTTATCACTGGACACATGCCTATTTCAAAAGAAAAATCTCTCTCAAGCTAGGGATTATTGCTAGTCTCTTGAATTAACGATCGAGCGAACATACGTTTAATAAAACAAAGGTTTTTCTACAAAAGTCACACTTAATAAATGCACATATATATAATTTTAGCATGAAAAACTCATGGAGGGATCATCAAACTTCTGAAGAAAAAAAATTGACACACCTGACGGCGCCGGCCGGAATCTGGCCGGACGGTGATCGGATGCCGGTGGCTCCGGCGATTTTTCTCCTTATTTTCTCTGAGCTCAGGCGTGAAGATGATGAAGGAAGGAAGATGGTGGTTGGTCGTGGAAGAGAAATTAAAAAAAAGGATTAATTCCCTTTTATATCAATTTTTATTTCCAAAACCTAATTTCACAAGGATTTCCTTTTCGGGCCCGGCCCGTGAATCCTAAACCGACCAAGGTTCCACCATCAAATCAGCGGTTCTACACTAATTCATGCTCATTAGACGATGCTCTATCATGCCACTGAGATCTCCGTTCAAGCCGTGATTCGCTCGCGAGATCAAAAATTCGGTAACATCTTATCATACGACTAAGTTCAATTACTTATTTCGTTCATGACTAGAAAATCACCATCCAGTGCTGACTGAGGAACATGACTGTCCCTCACTAAGCATGGGACTTAATGTAGATGGTGGATTTTCAACAAAGGCTAAAATCGTAAAACCATAATTGTAGTACTCCTGATCCAGCAATCAGATGAGTATTGAGACTCATGTCTCTCGTCGAAAGCATGAAAGCTCGTGTTGCATAAATCTCTGACTGAGAATCCTATCTCTCAGAGCACCTGTAGATGTGCAGTCTCTAAGCTAAGGCAATGGCATATCTCACAAATACTGAGAAATTTCAATAATTACTCCTATATAGAATCGAAAGATTGGACGGCTCCTAGACAGCTTTCCTTCTAGTATAGAGCAATAACGTCTTCAGGATGCAACAAGGTTTTCCCTGACAATATAAAAGAGATATGACGTTTCAACAAGCTCATATTTCTCAATTCTCAGATAATTAATGCTCCTAGACAGCATTCCTGCTAGTATAGAGCCATCAGTTAATTATCTCTAATCGTTAACTGAATATTCAACAATATTCTACGATTCTTCGTAATATTTCGTCACTTCAATTTGTGGTTCTTCCCAGCAGAATTCCACGGGTTAGTGATAAATGTTCAAGGTACGGGCATCTGAGCCGATATCGAGTAAGCCCCGACCAAAATGATGCACGTGTACTCAGCAATAATGCACAAACGAGCACCTGAATGCACGAACGAGCATTCCAAACACAAATAACGATGAACCTATGCAAAATAGGAAGGAAATAATAAATAATGAAATATTAATTGAGGCGCCAGGGACTGGGCCCACTGGCCGGCTGGTCGTGCCGTGGCCATTCCCACGCCCAATTTTATATTTTTTCATATTTTTATTATTTTCCTTGATCTCATGAAAATCTCTTCATTTGAGCAAATATCCTTCGTTTCATGAAAACTCCTTCAATTCATGAAATTTCCCTCAAGTCATGAAAAATAATATAAAATTAGGGAAACTCGTGGGACCGGGCCCTAGTCGGCGGGTCATGCCCTAGCCGGTCCACACGCCCCTTATTTTATTGTTATTATTTTTTATGTTTCCCTCATCTCATGGAAACTCCTTGATTTCAACAAACTACTCGGTTTTATGATATTTCCCTAAAATCATGAAAAATATTATAAAATTAGGGAAAGTGTCTCGGGACCGGGCTCCTTGGCCGGACGGCCATGCCTTGGACATAGCCGGTCCCACACTTCATGGCTCCCTATTTTATTATTATTATTTCCATAATATCATGGAAATTCCCTAACCTCATGAAATTCCTCAGTTTCATGGTATTTCATTCACATCAGGGAAAATACATAAAATTGGGAAAGGTGCTGCGGGACCAAGCTTGCTAGCTGGCCGGCTGGCCATGCCCTAACCGTGGCCGGTCCCACACCTTACAATCCCTATTTTATTAATTATATTTCATCATCTCATGAAGATTCCCCAGTTTCAGTAAAACCCTGAAACCTTCATATTTTCTAAAAATGTTTTTCAAACGCGCATCAGGAAATGTCGAAACTCTCAGGACTGAGACGCGGACATTATGGTGATGCGGGAATGTCTCCTTGACCGACCAAGGCCGGCCCTAAGTCTTGCAAATATCCGTTCCCGCATGTTTTAATAATCTTGACCTAATTTGCTCAATTTCTCATATTGGGTCCAAACTTTTCTCAAACAACTGGGAGTTTGCTCAAACGACCATCAGCTGATCCCACGACCATCTAGAGCCGGTCCCATGACTCCTTGGTCGGTCCCTCGTCTCTCCATAATCAGATTTCGCTACCTAACGCTCACAGGTATTCAGGATAATTAAACCAGCATTTAATTATCCTTTCATCAACTGGTCTTCAGGAGACTTTGGTATTTTGCTTATTTGAGCATCTGGGCGTTACATTTTCGACTCGTCATCCCATGTAGACGGTCCCTCCTTTACCCTGTGGTTGATTTTCAATAAATCATCGATTGATCAAAAATTAGGGTTTCGAATCCAGAGCTCTGCAGAACATAATTCTGAGTAGATTCAAATACTAATAATTTTATGATGATCCCGTGATCAACACTTTTATTATTATGCTCGGCCTAGCTGCCAGTATCTTAAATTAATATTTAACTTTATCTGCTCCTGACACCAACAATTCATCAGACAAGCAACACTTTCTCATACAAGAAATATTTGCTCAGACTAAGGAATATTGGTTCAACTATCAATATTCAGCAATTCAGCAACATTTGTTCACCTTAAAATTATCAACGTTTATTCAACAATATACTTTTGTCTCAGCAGGCATGGTCAATTCATGAGTCTCAGAACATTTGCATATCACGTTAAATTCAGCAATACAAGGACTCATCGTATCATAAGGTCAGCAACTGACTCAACAATCACGAGATGTCAATTGTGTCACATGGGGGATATTAACCAGGGTTTTGTTCTGACGGTCTACGACACGTGTGTTCATACACACTACGAGAATGTGAGCAAGTCGTGCAATCAGTTGGAGGAGTTATCAAAGTAGTGGATGGGAAATCAATCAAGTCTCTGCACGATGTGCAACTGGTTTTGATACGACTTCCCACTTCCCCATTCTTTGACTTCAGCAACTGTCACACTTCATGGGATCAAGGTATTTATAATTCCAGCAATATAAAAGGTCTCTCAATCATTATTGAAGCAGACAAGAATTTCTCGACAAAGTTCATACAGACAATCATTCGTCTACACGAACTCATCTTCTGAGAAATCACTCTCAACCGAGTAAATTCAATCATTCAGAACTTTCTTATACAGAATACACAACACACCTACAATCTCAATCACCATTGATCTCACACATTTCTCAGCTTCCCTCGTACAGATTGACCAATCCTCTCTTGTGACCCAATTGACTCTGGAACGACCATTGTCTTGGTTTAGGCCGGAGTCCTACAGATTGATCTCTAGAATTTAAAGCACTCCCTTATTGCAGTGCGTCTGTGTGAGGTTGAGTATTTTCTCGGTTCAAGAAGTCTCCTCCGCACGGTCATCTCCTCCGCACGGTCATCTCCTCCCCATCTACAGCAACACGTCCATTATAAGAAAGTGTCAGAAAGCAAGGGCAGTTAGTGGAGGCATGAAGTAGTGGGTGTAAAATAACCCGTCTCCTTTATAGTAGGAACGTGGTTTCTGGCATTTACACAAGACCCCACTTCTCTACCACTCAATCATTCCCACTTTCTACGAGATCAGGGTGCGTTCAATATGACTTGTCTAAATAGGTTCTACCTATTTCAACCAAACGACAACAGTTTTGGTTAACAACAATACAGTATCCTGAAAATACCAAAGAACTGATATCTTACATTCCGCAAACCAGTTCCAAATTCTGATACAAGTCATAAAAAGCCACACCTTCAGAATTAACCATTCTGATCTCAACAACTTCTTCGCTTCCCTCCCTAAGACCAACCCTTTTCCTTCACTTTGTGATCGAAGCAATACTGGAACGGCCATTTATTGGTTTAAGCCAGGATTGTACAGATTGATCTGTCGAATTTAAAGTACTCCCGTGCAGTGCATTTGTTTAAGGTTTAGGCTCGTTTCTCACCCATACACCCAAATTTACCAAAACCAGCATAAACAGTTTTTACCCATAAATAATTAGACATGTCCAAGTTTAAATTTGACATGCCTAGGATCAATTCTGAGATCCCCAAGACCATAGGATTGTGCTTTCATGCCCATGCCCAAGATCAATTTGACATGCCCAAGTTTAAATTTGACATGTCTAAGATCTTTTTTTAAATGCACAAGATCGTAGGCTTGTGCATTCATGCCCATGCCCAAAATTCAATTTGACATGCCTAAGATCAATTTTGTGATGCCCAAGACCGTAAGTTTGTGCTTTCATGCCCATGCCCAAGATTAAATTTGACATGCCCAAGTTTAAATTTGACATGCCTTGGATCAATTTTTAGATGCCCAAGACCGTAGGCTTGTGCTTTCATTCCCATGCTCAAGATTAAATTAAACATGCCCAAGTTTAAATTTGACATACCTAGGATCAATTTTGAGATGCCCAATCCCGTAGGCTTGTGCTTTCATTCCCATGCCCAAGATTCAATTTGACATGCCTAGGTTCAATTTTGAGATGACCAAGATTATAGGCTTGTGCTTTCATGCCCATGCCCAAGATTAAATTTGACGTGCCCAAGTGTAAATTTAAATGCCTAGGAACAATTTTGAGATTCCCAAGACCGTAGGCTTTTGGTTTCATGCCCATGCACAAAATTCAATTTGACATGCCCAAGTTTAAATTTGACATGTCAAAGTTAACTTTGACATACGTAGGATAATTTTTGAGATGCCCGAGATCGTAGGCTTGTGCTTTCATTCCCATGCCCAAGATTAAATTTGACATGCCCAAGTATAAACTTGACATGCGTAGGATCAATTTTGAGATTTCCAAGACCGTAGGCATCTGGTTTCATGCCCATGCCCAAGATTCAATTTGACATTCCCAAGTTTAAATTTGACATGTCTATGATCAATTTTGAGATTCCAGAGATCGTAGGATTGTACTTTCATGCCCAAGCCCAAGCTTAAATTTGACATTCCCAAGTTTAAATTCGACATGCCTAGGATCAATTTTGAGATTCCTAAGACCGTAGGCTTGTGCTTTCATGCGCATGCCCAAGACTCAATTTGACATTCCTAAGATAAATTTTGAAATGACCAAGACCGTAGGCTTGTGCTTTCATTCCCATGCTCAAGATTTAATTAAACATGCCCAAGATTAAATTTGACATTCCTAGGACCATTTTTGAGATAACCAAGACCATAGGCTTGTGCTTTCATGCCCATGCCCATGATACACAAAAAATAAAAAAAACATAGACCTAATTTGACATGTCCAAGTTCAACTTTCACATGTCTATGATCAATTTTGAGATGCCCAAGACCGTAGGCTTGTGCTTTCATGCCCATACCGAAGATTAAATTAGACATGTCCAAGTTTAAATTTGACAAGACTAGGATCAATTTTGAGATCCCCAAGACCGTAGGATTATGCTTTCATGCCCATGCCCAAGATTAAATTTGACATGCCCAAGTTTAAATTTGACATGCCTAGGATCAATTTTTAGATGCCCAATTCTTTCATGCCCAAGCTCAAGATTAAATTAGACATGCCCAAGTTTAAATCTGACATACCTAGGATCAATTTTGAGATGCCCAAGACCATGGTTTTGTGCTTTCATTCCCATGCCAAAGATTCAATTTTCGAAGCCCAAGTTTAATTTTACATCTCTAGGATCAATCTTGAGATGCCCAATCCCGTAGGCTTCTGCTTTCACGCCCGTGCCCAAGATTCAATTTGACATGCCTAGGTTCAATTTTGAGATGACCAAGATCATAGGCTTCTGCTTTCATCTCCGTCCCCAAGATTCAAAAAAAAAAAAAAACATGCTCAAGATATAATTGACATGTCCAAAGTTAACTTTGACATGCTTAGGATCAATTTTGAATACCCAAGACCGTAGGCTTGTGCTTCCATGACCATACCGAAGATTAAATTAGACACGCCCAAGGTTAAACTTGACATGCTTAGGATCAATTTTGAGATCCCCAAAACCGTAAGATTATGCTTTCATGCCCATGCCCAAGATTAAATTTGACATGCCCAAGTTTAAATTTGACATTCTTAGGATCAATTTTGAGATGCCCATGACCGTAGGCTTATGCTTTCATGCCCATGATCAAGATAAAATTAAACATGCCCAAGTTTAAATTTCACATATCTAGGATCAATTTTGAGATGCCCAAGACCGTAGGCTTGTGCTTTCATGCCCATGCCCAAGATTCAATTTGACATGCCGAAGTTTAAATTTGACATGTCTAGGATCAATTTTGAGATGGCCAAGACCGGAGGCTTGTGCTTTCATGCCCATGCCCAAGATTCAATTTGACATGCCTAGGATCAATTTTGGGATGCCCAATACCGTAAGCTTGTGCTTTCATTCCCATGCCCAAGATTCAATTTGACATGCCGAAGTTTAAATTTGACATGTCTAGGATCAATTTTGAGATGTCCAAGACCGGAGGCTTGTGCTTTCATGCCCATGCCCAAGATTCAATTTGACATGCCTAGGATCAATTTTGAGATGCCCTGGACCGTAGGCTTGTACTTTCATACCCATGCCCAAGATCAAATTTGACATGCCCAAGTTTAAACTTGACATGCCTAGGATGAATTTTGAGATTTCCAAGACCGTAGGCTTTTGGTTTCATTCCCATGCCCAAGATTGAATTTGACATGCCCAAGTTTAAATTTGACATGTCTATGATCAATTTTCAGATGCCAGCGACTGTAGGCTTGTGCTTTCATACCCAAGCCCAAGTTTAAATTTGACATGCCCCAGTTTAAATTCGACATGCATATGATCAATTTTGAGATGCCTAAGACTGTAGGCTTGTGCTTTCATGTGCATGTCCAAGATTCAATTTGACATGCCTAGGATCAATTTTGAGATCCCAAAGACCGTAGGATTGTGCTTTCATGCCCATGCCCAAGATTAAATTTTACATGCCCAAGTTTAAATTTAACATGCTTAAGATCAATTTTGAGATGCCCATGACCGTAGGCTTGTGCTTTCATGCTCATGCTCAAGATAAAATTAAACAAGCCCATGTTTGAATTTCACATACCTAGGATCAATTTTGAGATCCCCAAAACCGTAGGCTTATGCTTTCATGCCCATGCCCAATATTCAATTTGCATGCCCAAGTTTAAATTTGACATGTCTAGGATCAATTTTGAGATGCCCAAGATCGAAGGCTTGTGCTTTCATGTGCATTCCCAAGATTCAATTTGACATGCCTAGGATCAATTTTGAGATGCCCAAGACCGTAAGCTTGTGCTTTCATGCTCAAACCCAAGATTAAATTTGACATGCCCAAGTTTAAATTTTACATGCCTAGGATGAATTTTGAGATGCCCAAGACCGTAAGCTTGTGCTTTCATGCCCATGCCCAAGATTCAATTTGACATGCCCAAGTTTAAATTTGACATGCTTAAGATCAATTTTGAGATGCCCATGACCGTAGGCTTGTGCTTTCATGCTTATGCTCAAGATAAAATTAAACAAGCCCATGATTAAATTTCACATACCTAGGATCAATTTTGAGATGCCCAACACCGTAGGCTTATGATTTCATGCCCATGCCCAAGATTCAATTTGCATGCCCAAGTTTAAATTTGACATGTCTAGGATCAATTTTGAGATGCCCAAGATCGAAGGATTGTGCTTTCATGCCCATGCCCAAGATTCAATTTGACATGCATATGATCAATTTTGAGATGCCCAAGACCGTAAGCTTGTGCTTTCATGCCCATACCCAAGATTAAATTTGACATGCCCAAGTTTAAATTTTACATGCCTAGGATTAATTTTGAGATGCCCAAGACCGTAGGCTTGTGCTTTCATGCCCATGCCCAAGATTCAATTTGACATGCCCAAGTTTAAATTTGACATGCATAGGATCAATTTTGAGATGCCCAATCCCGTAGGCTTGTGCTTTCACGCCCGTGCCCAAGATTCAATTTGACATGCCTAGGTTCAATTTTGAGATGACCAAGATCATAGGCTTCTGCTTTCATCCCCATCCCCAAGATTCAAAAAAAAAACATGCTCAAGATTTAATTTGACATGTCCAAAGTTAACTTTGACATGCTTAGGATCAATTTTGAATGCCCAAGACCGTAGGCTTGTGCTTCCATGACCATACCGAAGATTAAATTAGACACGCCCAAGGTTAAACTTGACATGCTTAGGATCAATTTTGAGATCCCCAAAACCGTAGGATTATGCTTTCATGCCCATGCCCAAGATTAAATTTGACATGCCCAAGTTTAAATTTGACATGCTTAGGATCAATTTTGAGATGCCCATGACCGTAGGCTTATGCTTTCATTCCCATGATCAAGATAAAATTAAACATGCCCAAGTTTAAATTTCACATATCTAGGATCAATTTTGAGATGCCCAAGACCGTAGGCTTGTGCTTTCATGCCCATGCCCAAGATTCAATTTGATATGCCGAAGTTTAAATTTGACATGTCTAGGATCAATTTTGAGATGCCCAAGACCGGAGGTTTGTGCTTTCATGCCCATGCCCAAGATTCAATTTGACATGCCTAGGATCAATTTTGGGATTCCCAATACCGTAAGCTTGTGCTTTCATGCCCATGCCCAAGATTCAATTTGACATGCCGAAGTTTAAATTTGACATGTCTAGGATCAATTTTGATATGCCCAAGACCGGAGGCTTGTGCTTTCATGCCCATGCCCAAGATTCAATTTGACATGCCTAGGATCAATTTTGAGATGTCCTGGACCGTAGGCTTGTACTTTCATACCCATGCCCAAGATCAAATTTGACATGCCCAAGTTTAAACTTGACATGCCTAGGATGAATTTTGAGATTTCCAAGACCGTAGGCTTTTGGTTTCATTCCCATGCCCATGATTGAATTTGACATGCCCAAGTTTAAATTTTACATGCCTAGGATGAATTTTGAGATGCCCAAGACCGTAAGCTTGTGCTTTCATGCCCATGCCCAAGATTCAATTTGACATGCCCAAGTTTAAATTTGACATGCTTAAGATCAATTTTGAGATGCCCATGAACGTTGGCTTGTGCTTTCATGCTCATGCTCAAGATAAAATTAAACAAGCCCATGTTTAAATTTCACATACCTAGGATCAATTTTGAGATGCCCAAAACCGTAGGCTTATGCTTTCATGCCCATGCCCAAGATTCAATTTGCATGCCCAAGTTTAAATTTGACATGTCTAGGATCAATTTTGAGATGCCCAAGATCGAAGGCTTGTGCTTTCATGCCCATGCCCAAGATTCAATTTGACATGCCTAGGATCAATTTTGAGATGCCCAAGACCGTAAGCTTGTGCTTTCATGCCCATACCCAAGATTAAATTTGACATGCCCAAGTTTAAATTTTACATGCCTAGGATGAATTTTGAGATGCCCAAGACCGTAAGCTTGTGCTTTCATGCCCATGCCCAAGATTCAATTTGACATGCCCAAGTTTAAATTTGACATGCTTAAGATCAATTTTGAGATGCCCATGACCGTAGTCTTGTGCTTTCATGCTCATGCTCAAGATAAAATTAAACAAGCCCATGTTTAAATTTCACATACCTAGGATCAATTTTGAGATGCCCAAGACCGTAGGCTTATGATATCATGCCCATGCCCAAGATTCAATTTGCATGCCCAAGTTTAAATTTGACATGTCTAGGATCAATTTTGAGATGCCCAAGATCGAAGGCTTGTGCTTTCATGCCCATGCCCAAGATTCAATTTGACATGCGTAGGATCAATTTTGAGATGCCCAAGACCGTAAGCTTGTGCTTTCATGCCCATACCCAAGATTAAATTTGACATGCCCAAGATTAAATTTTACATGCCTAGGATCAATTTTGAGATGCCCAAGACCGTAGGCTTGTGCTTTCATGCCCATGCCCAAGATTCAATTTGACATGCCCAAGTTTAAATTTGACATGCGTAGGATCAATTTTGAGATGCCCATGACCGTAGGCTTGTGCTTTCATGCCCATGCTCAAGATAAAATTAAACATGCCCAAGTTTAAATTTCACATACCAAGGATCAATTTTGAGAAGCCCAAGACCGTAGACTTGTGATTTCATTCCCACGCCCAAGATTAAATTTGACATGGCCAAGTTTAAACTTGACATGCCTAGGATGAATTTTGAGATTCCCAAGATCGTAGGCTTTTGGTTTCATGCCCATGCCCAAGTTTCAATTTGACATGCCTAAGTTTAAATTTGACATGTCTAGGATCAATTTGAGATGCCAGCGACCGTAGGATTCTGCTTTCATTCCCAAGCCCAAGTTTAAATTTGACATGCCCCAGTTTAAATTCGACATGCCTAGGATCAGTTTTGAGATGCCTAAGACCGTAGGCTTGTGCTTTCATGCTCATGCCTAAGATTCAGTTTGAAATGCCTAGGATCAATTTTGAGATGACCAAGACCGTAGGCTTGTGCTTTCATGACCATCCTCAAGATTAAATTAAACATGCCCAAGATTAAATTTGACATACCTAGGATCAATTTTGAGATGACCAAGATCATAGTCTTGTGTTTTCATGCCCATGCGCATGATTGGATTTGACATATCTAGGATCAATTTTGAGATTCCCAAGTTCGTGGGTTTGTGATTTCATGCACATGCCCAAGATTCAATTTGCAATGCCTATGTTTAATTTGACATCCCTATGATCAATCTTGAGATTCCCAAGACCGTAGGCTTGTGCTTTCATGCCCATGCCCAAAATTAAATTTAACATGCCCAAGTTCAAATTTGACATGCCTAGGATCAATTTTGAGATGACCAAGACCCTAGCTTGTGCTTTCATTCCCATGATCAAGACTCAATTTGACATGCCTAGGTTCAATTTTGAGATGACCAAGTGTTGATGGTGGTTTTTAGCTCAGGGTCAAAACTGTAAAACCCTGTATTTTAATACGATGTTGTCCTGCAAAGGAACAAAAGCCATTTGAAAGTGACGAGTGCAAAAAACCTCCTCAACAATTCAATATATATATATATATATATAAATATATATATATGTATGTATATATGAAATTCACTAAGAATGGTGCGCTTACTAGCAATCCCAGATATTCTGTGGATTCTATTTTTGCCAGCATTACCAACTAATACATGACTTGCCTAGTATTTGTATATGTTATGTTCTCATCCGAACTCTCATTATTGACATGACATGACGATGAAGTGTTCTCTCTCAGCAGAGTAGCATGAATCTCCTGAAGTGCCAGTATTGAGATGTGCATGAAAATACTCACACAGGCTGCATCACTATCTGACAAAGAGAATCTCGTATCGGCGCACTTTTAAGTTAGCTCGATTACGCTTGAATTCCTTAGGGAAAATCTAGACTGTTAATATCAATCTCAGAAACGATCACAGCCACACAATTTGGTCGCGTATTTCAGCAAGCCTAGACCACTCCTGACAGAACTAGGAAATCATCGTAGTGACCACTGGCGGGTCCACTAATGCCCTAGTTGATCGAGTTTTGTTCAATTAACTCCCAAGCACTCCGACCGTCAACTTTAAGATGGGTGTTCGCGCAAGCTCAAACGAGCTCAGACCGTTAAAAAGGGTCTTAAATACATCATGGCCGTCCAACTTTGCCAGCCTTGTTAGACGGCTGAGATCTTTCCTGGAACGATCAAAAGGGTGCTGGTGCACTCACCGGCGTCCCAACTTCTTTCCTTCTCGATCGACTTGCTTGTAGAAAGACCAGAGGATACCAAATCGCTTGCCCAAACCAGGGAAAACGTGCTATTCTAAAACCCTAAATTCGAGTTGCGGCATTATATAACTATCGCAAATCAATCACGACCATCCAACTTAGCCAGCATAATTGGACGGAGTAGATCGCATCTCGAATGAGCGGAGAAGTAACAAAGTATTCATTGGCGGCCCAACTCCTCCCTTGGTCGATCGACATACCCGCAACAAGTCCTCAATGCATCAAGTCGTTCGATCAAACAAGGGTGGAAGTGGCCATTTTTAAAACTATAATTGGTGTTTGCGGCAATATGTTACCGCCGCAAAACGATCACGACCATCCTTCTTCTCCAACCAAATTGAGTGGCTTAGATATAATTTTAGGTGGCCCAGGAGATGTCATCATGCTCGCCAACAACCCACCTTTGTACATGAGCGATCGACCTGGTCGAACGAATGCTCAACGCTTCAAATCGCTCACCCAAAAGGGGTTGATCGCGCAGCCCCTAAACCCTAAGTTGCGTCAACAACATCATGAATCTGCCGCAAATCATCTCATCCATTCAACTTTTCTAGCCTAGTAGGATGGTGTAGATTCATTTTCAGAAAACCAACAAGGTAGCATCTTGGTCAACGGCCGACGTTCCTTTACAAGGAGTGATCGACTAGGTGATAACTCACCCCTAGGGTCTTCAAGCGATTACCCAAAGAGGGTCGGTCGCGCTGCTTTTAAGACGCTCAATCTATGACTGATTCGATCGATCTCAAAAAACAGCGATGCTTCTAAAACATCGATTACTTTCATATGCTTATTCGAAAGCGATGCTTTACATACATCGACTATAAGAAACGCCTTATAAATATTGGTTTTGCGAATAATTCATTATTTGGCCTAAAAGCACTACCTGCCGATTTTAGCGGCAAGTCATATGACTTGACCAATTCACTCGAGACATCAAACATGTCACAAACTGGGGGATGCTTACTGGGGTATTGTTCTTGCGGTTTACATCGTGCGGCGTGCAACGCGCCCATTACGAGAAAGTGTCAGGAAAGGCGGACAGTTAACAGTAATGAGAGTAGTGGGCGGACGTGTGGTTGGTCTTTCCTCATAACGGAAACAAGGGGATCACCACTTTTGGCACAAACCCACTTCTCCACTACTTTAATCTTATCCACTTCTTAAGAGATCAGTGTGCGCTCAATGACTTGTATAAATAGGTTTTCGATTTATTTCAACAGAGGGAACACAAGTGTTATCAACACAAGTAGCTAAAAACCATTTTCTGAACACAAGTCATAAACAGCCACACCTTCATAATTCAACACTCTGATCTAAAACACCTTCTCCGCTTCCCTCCCTAAAATCAACCCTTCTCCTTCACCTTGTGACTGATTAAATCTGGAACGGCCATTTCTTGGTTTAGGACAGAGTCTTACAGATTGATTTCTCGAACCCAAAAGCATTCCCGTGCAGTGCATTTGTTTAGGATTTGAATTTGTTTCTCATCAACACACCCCAAATTACCAAAAACAGCAGAATCAGTTTTTACCCCAAAACAACTGGCGACCACAGCGGGAGATTAATCTCTCGGTCGTGAAGTCAATTTTTCAATACCCAATTAGATATTACTAATTTCAAAATGGTGGATCTTAGGTCTGGATCGGCAACCAATTCCGATGGAACTATGGTAGGCTTTAAAGGATGTAAGAAAATAAGAGCAAAGAGGAAGCCTACTTGTTAACCGCAAGTGCACGGTGTCGATTGTAGCTTGTGCAAATACGGGTCGAATCTACAGGGACTAGGGTGTGAGTTGAAGTTTCCTAAGCTAATTCTCTAAGCAGTGAACTAACTAAACAAGGATATGAAAACTAACAGAATTAAACAAGACACTAACATGACATGAAACAGCAAATATTGAACAAACTAAAAAGTGATGGATTTTTGGATGAAAGTGATTTTTGGAAACTAGGGATTGAATTCCCCTCTTCACCTAAGCTAAGTCCTCCAACTATGTTCTTATCCCTTGTTAGTTATCTGTGAGCTTCTAGGCTCACTGATTAACTAGATGACAGTTGCGGTTCAAAGCCGGCTGTTCATCTAAGGGTTGGTCTAGAAAGATTACTAAGAACACTAAGATGAATCTAATCCTAGTAGTAGTTGGGGCTCTCACACTGCAACTACCCGCAGAGAAGCTTGCTTAGTTTTTTAACAACCTAAAAGGATATTCAATCCTAGACAGTTCAAGCACAACAAGATCAGAGCATGGACGGGACAAATACAATTGAAATTTACAAAATAATTTAAACTAAGAACTAACCCTTGAAGCACTGGCTATTCCAGTCCTCTTGGGTGAAGCACTGGCTAGCCCAGGCATATCTTCAACACAACACCCACAACCCATATTTATACCCAAATTAATCAATTAGGGTTTACAGAGAAAATCCCCAAATCCCCAAATTACACAGTTGAAATTAGGGTTCGACTTTACCTAATTTGACGTGACAAATCACTCAAGAAGGTCAACCCATTTCTTCTCTGACTCTCCTGCTCCTCTCCATGCCTTCCAATTGCGTTTCTAACTCGACCTATTCTATTGATTTCTTACCTAGGGTTTCAGAGAGAAATCAGGGAAGAAATCGAGAGAATAGATGGCTATAAGTTTAGGGGAATGATGGGTTTCGGTGAGGGATAGCCATGATGGCTTTTGGTGGTTGATTGTGGTGGTTGAGGCAGTGGAGTTGGCGGAGTTGGTGGTGAAGGTGAGGCTGTTGCAGACGGAGTGGAGAAGATGGAGGTGGAGTCGATGGAATTAGGGATAGGGGTGTGTTTGGTTCTGCGGGTATAGGTGTTTGGGTGTTGAGCGGTTGCATCAAGTCTCGATGATTCGCGAAGCTGAGCCGTGGGATGCGGAAATGATAGATTGATCTAACGACTACAAGTGAAGAGGCTGGTATCGACCGTCGGATGCCTGATACAACGAAACTGACGGGTCAAGCTGGAGTTAGGTGCTATAGTGTTTGACAGGAGCTTCAGATTTTGGTACACTATGATGAAGCGACCGTAGGATGCTGAGATGATCCAATCTGACGGCTGAAGATGAAGGCGGGTATGGATATTGGAAATGGGTTTGGGTGAGGGTTTTGGGCCTTGGGTATGCCAAGCCCATATCTTCTTTAAGAACAATTCTTCCTCTTCATGCCCAGTTCTAGCCTTTTGGTCTTGTGCACAACATTCTTCGCGGCTTCCTTGCGTGATTCCTATCGGCTTCCACCACTTTTCTGCTCTTTTCGCTCCGTAATTCCATCCAAACTTTATTTAGAACCTAAAAATACAAAATTAATTAAGAAAAGTATTTATTCTTGAAAACAATGAAAATACAGAATATGGGATAAAATGGAGAATTAGAGCACAAAAGATGAGTTAATTGCCAACAAAAAGATATAGAAATATGCACTTTTTAGCACTCATCAAATACCCCCAAACCTGACTTTTACTTTTCCTCAAGTAAAACAAAACTAAGGAAATCCTACCTATACCACTGTCGCTGGTCTCTCGAATGCATTTAGCGTATGCACTAAGCCTTTTAAACCACTAAGTGTCCCTAGTGGACGAGTGAAGTCTCGTGAAGGTTTGCTTAGAACGTACCTACAAATTTCTAGGCCAAAATATAAGCTCAGATTCCATGAAATGTGACATGTGCAAGACAGTAGAAGCTCACAGCAAAATGGAGATGTCAATCTAGCTATCAAAGGCACAATCCTAGCACTGATAACAAATAAAGACATGTGATAAGAGTGTAAAGTGTATCTACACATGTGTAAAGAAAGATCGGATGTTATGACTACTAATCACCAAGAGATAGTTTTTAGGCTAAGAACTGAATTCTAAGCCAAGCTAGCTGTCCGGATTTACGAGAATTGTGAATGTTCACCCAATGAGTTGGTGATATTTCAGTTTACCCGCGTTATACATCGATGGCTGCACCCTCCTTGCTTATTACAAGACTATTTAAAACAAAAATATGACTCTTTACATGACTCTTATTTACATTGACTACTCTCTTTTATTTTTGGAACAAGAGAGAACTATTGTCTTCAACATGACAAAACATGGAATAAATAAATACTTGATATTTTTTTTAATATATTTTTGATTTTTCTGAATTTTTCTGATTTTTTTTTTTTGAAGAAATAACTTTTATCTTTACAACATAGTGACACTTTTGATACATGAACAAAAAGAAAAACATAATTACATGACTCTTAGCAAGAGGTGGCCCTTATCGAATGCATACGGTCAAATTCTATGGTTGCTTTTCTTAACGTATCCTCCAACTTCTATCCCAGCCAACCAAAGAACAAGCTAGTCAAGTCTCATTCAGTATTCTAAAGTGATTGGCAATCTAACTTCCTATCAAACACCTTGAAGAGTGAGGCTATACATGTATTGGTAGATTGTGCGTGTGCAAGTTTCTTATCACATGTGAATTGTGCTAGAATCAGGGTGCCTAAATATCTAGACTAAGAATCCTTATGTTTACATACATGCACAAGAGTCAACATTTCAAGGTAAATGAGCTCCATTTTTATGATTTTTTTCATTTTTTTTTTTTCAATTTTTCAATTTTTTCAAAAAGAAGGAGTTCTGTTTTTAATTATGGCACATTATCATGGTATCTAATCTATACCCCCAAACCTAAACTAAACATTGTCCTCAATGTTTCAAAATATGAAAAGAATTATAACATACGAAGAGGATTATTCTGAGTAGAGAAAAAGGAAAGAGAATACCCGATTTGACGGCGAAAGCAAAATTAGAACTCCGTTATTCAAGGCAAAAATCCAACATATTTCAGTTAAGAGTCACATTGGATTAGCAAAATATGTACAAAAGAAACAAAAGATTTAACTAAGAAACTATCTATTAGATTCTATACAAGAAAATTTGGTTTTTAATGGGATTGGACTTTTTGGGAAAAATTTGGTTTTGTCGGGAGACATTTGGTTTTGGTGGGAAAAAGAAAAATTTTGGTCTTTAGGGAAAAAGAAAATTTTGTTTTTTAGGGAAAAAGGCCCAGCTGAAAACTTATAGTTTGAGTACGAGGCCCAACTGTTCAGTAAACCAAGCCCAGAAGTTAAGTTTCAGTTGGGTTTTGGGCTAGCTGTTTAGCCAAAAGACTAAGCCCAACTGGGCTTTGAAAACGTTTTACAAATTTTTGTTTTGGGTCAAGCCCACAGTTCAGAAATTCAAATTTCAGGGTTGAAACCCACAGTTCAGAAACAAAATAAGCCCACAGTTCAGCTTAAATACAGTCCCACAGTTTAGTTAAACTACAAGCCCATCATTCAGTCTTAAAATTACAAGCCCAAAAATTGGGTTTATTGATGGGTTTAGGCTTACTAGTTAGCACAACCCAGCTGCTCAGTAATTGCAGTTCCACAGCCCAGTAGGGCTTGAATCACAGCAACAGCAACTTCATCAAGAGCACCGGAGGCTCATCAGCAACAACAACAAGAAGAAGAAGCAGCAGCAACAGCAACACAGAAAACAGCAGCAGCACCAGAGGCTGGCTGTAGCAAAAGCAGGAGTTGACAACAACAGCAGCATCAGTTCAGCCACAGCACAGCAGCAAGTAGCACCAGCAGCAAGTAGTTCAGTGCAGCAGCAACAGGAAGAAGAAGAAAGAGTAGCAGCACAGCTGCAGCAACAACAGCAAGAGCACCAGAGGATCAGCACCAGCAGCAACAACTCCACAGCAACAAAAGACAAACAGCAGCAGCACCAACTACCTGACACTCATTGTATGTGATCATTACACAGAAAAGACAGGGAAAAAAAGGAAAACTGCATAATGCAGTGCAGTTTGCAGCTGTAGTTGGCAAGGCCAAGATGCTTGACAGATAATATGCAGCTACAGATGCAGTTGGGGATGCAGATGCAATGAATGATGCAGATGCAGTGAATGGAATGCATATGCAATGATGCAATATGCTTACAGCTAAGTTAAAGATGCATCTAAAGACACTAAGGTTAAGTTAGAGACACTAAGGCTAAGTTAGACACACTAAGGCCAAGTTAAAGTTACAGTTAAAAAGCTAAAAACACTAAAAGAGCTAAAACAGTTATACTAAGTTAAGGTTACAGCTAAGTTTGAAAACAGAAAAGCAAGAGCACAATTTATTTTATTTTCTCAACTACACAGCACCAGTCCCCGGCAGCGGCGCCAAAAACTTGGTAGGCTTTAAAGGATGTAAGAAAATAAGAGCAAAGAGGAAGCCTACTTGTTAACCGCAAGTGCACGGTGTCGATTGTAGCTTGTGCAAATACGGGTCGAATCCACAGGGACTAGGGTGTGAGTTGAAGTTTCCTAAGCTAATTCTCTAAGCAGTGAACTAACTAAACAAGGATATGAAAACTAACAGAATTAAACAAGACACTAACATGACATGAAACAGCAAATATTGAACAAACTAAACAGTGATGGATTTTTGGATGAAAGTGAGTTTTGGAAACTAGGGCTTGAATTCCCCTCTTCACCTAAGCTAAGTCCTCCAACTATGTTCTTATCCCTTGTTAGTTATCAGTGAGCTTCTAGGCTCACTGATTAACTAGATGACAGTTGCGGTTCAAAGCCGGCTGTTCATCTAAGGGTTGGTCTAAAAAGATTACTAAGAACACTAAGATGAATCTAATCCTAGTAGTAGTTGGGGCTCTCACACTGCAACTACCCGCAGAGAAGCTTGCTTAGTGTTTTAACAACCTAAAAGGATATTCAATCCTAGACAGTTCAAGCACAACAAGATCAGAGCATGGATGTGACAAATACAATTGAAATTTACAAAATAATTTAAACTAAGAACTAACCCTTGAGGCACTGGCTATTCCAGTCCTCTTGGGTGAAGCACTGGCTAGCCCAGGCATATCTTCAACACAACACCCACAACCCATATTTATACCCAAATTAATCAATTAGGGTTTACAGAGAAAATCCCCAAATCCCTAAATTACACAGTTGAAATTAGGGTTCGACTTTACCTAATTTGACGTGACAAATCACTCAAGAAGGTCGACCCATTTCTTCTCTGACTCTCCTGCTCCTCTCCATGCC
Organism: Papaver somniferum; assembly: GCF_003573695.1. NCBI lineage: Eukaryota > Viridiplantae > Streptophyta > Magnoliopsida > Ranunculales > Papaveraceae > Papaver > Papaver somniferum. Next base: position 7,791,766 of record NW_020620825.1, on the reverse strand, counting down.
TTCCAATTGCGTTTCTAACTCGACCTATTCTATTGATTTCTTACCTAGGGTTTTAGAGAGAAATCAGGGAAGAAATCGAGAGAATAGATGGCTAGAAGTTTAGGGGAATGATGGGTTTCGGTGAGGGATAGCCATGATGGCTTTTGGTGGTTGATTATGGTGGTTGAGGCAGTGGAGTTGGCGGAGTTGGTGGTGAAGGTGAGGCTGTTGCAGACGGAGTGGAGAAGATGGAGGTGGAGTCGATGGAATTAGGGATAGGGGTGTGTTTGGTTCTGCGGGTATAGGTGTTAGGTGTTTGGGTGTTGAACGGTTGCATCAAGTCTCGATGATTCGCGAAGCTGAGCCGTGGGATGCGGAAATGATAGATTGATCTAACGGCTACAAGTGAAGAGGCTGGTATCGACCGTCGGATGCCTGATACAACGAAACTGACGGCTCAAGCTGGAGTTAGGTGCTATAGTGTTTAACAGGAGCTTCAGATTTTGATACACTATGATGAAGCGACTGTAGGATGCTGAGATGATCCAATTTGACGGCTGAAGATGAAGGCGGGTATGGATATTGGAAATGGGTTTGGGTGAGGGTTTTGGGCCTTGGGTATGCCAAGCCCATATCTTCTTTAAGAACAATTCTTCCTCTTCAAGCCCAGTTCTAGCCTTTTGGTCTTGTGCACAACATTCTTCGCGGCTTCCTTGCGTGATTCCTATCGGCTTCCACCACTTTTCTGCTCTTTTCGCTCCGTAATTCCATCCAAACTTTATTTAGAACCTAAAAATACAAAATTAATTAAGAAAAGTATTTATTCTTGAAAACAATGAAAATACAGAATATGGGATAAAATGGAGAATTAGAGCACAAAAGATGAGTTAATTGCCAACAAAAAGATATAGAAATATGCACTTTTTAGCACTCATCAAACTAGCACTGACAACACTCTCGGAGTTGATGTCCCTGTCAGTGGCGCTACCGTACAGCCTTTCAATACGATCAATGCATCTTGTGGAACTACGTCCTCTACCACCAACACCAGCGGAGCAGGAGATATTCCCTCGGGCGTGACATCTCCTATCACCAGAGCCATAGCAGCCGCAAACCCCAACATTTCTTCAAGTGTAACGCCTCCAGTCGTCACCAGAGCAGCTGCTACTCCCCCGTCAGGACGAGGGGCTGGAGGAATCAGAGGAGGCCAACCACTATTACCATTGTTGATTTGATGGAGAGACAATAAGTTCTTGATAAGGCTCAAACGGACATGGCTACAACTCAGAAAGAGGTGCTTACTTTTCTCAAGACATTAACAGAACGATTGCCACAAGAGTCACGACAGCCCCTGGAACCAACAAGGATTACCTTCAACACGCCTGGCGCGAGTGCTTCAGCAGGACGTGCCTATCTAGATGAAGAAGCCAGTATGGCTCCTGAACGCCCATGGGAAAGGAACCATCCATCCAACTTCATCACTCGTGAGGATCTAGAACGACTTCTCCAAAATTGAGGCAAGGAAAACCAGGTGGACCTGCACCAGCACTAACCTCCGTATCCTCCTGATGTACATAGAGTTCCCCTACCGAGAGGATATTCCTCTTCTCAGTTTTCCTTTTATGATGGTACTGGTAACGCTCGCGAACACATTTCTCGTTTTCTGGAATCTTTGGGAGAACAGAATACAATCACGTCCTCCGCCTGAAAGAGTTCTCAAAATTGCTTACTGGAAGAGCATACACCTGGTACAACAACATCGCACCAAACAGCATATCAAACTGGTGTGAGATGGTCACCGCTTTTTACAAAAAGTATTTCTTCGTGTCCGAGCAAATCACCTTCTCGGACTTGGGAAGAATGTTTCAGCGACAATGAGCATCCGAACGATTACGTCAAGAGATTCAGAATTCAAGCTTTGGATTGTCACGACCCAAATGTGACTGAACAGCAATTGGTGGAGTCATGCGTTAACGGTATTGTTCCCATCTATCGTGCTTTACTGGAAAAACTGTACTTCAAGACATTCTATGAACTCCACGAAGCTGCTAAACGATCGGCTACGACCGCATCAGCACTTCTAGAAACAGCCAGACCGACCAGGGTAAAGATGTGCGCGAAACTCGAAGAAACAATTGTCTTATCAACAAGCAATACAACACCGGTCCTTATGGAAGCGTGATAGGTGAATGAGGAAAAAGGAAAGCTCCAGCAACGAAGAAACAACCCAAACGCGCAGCGCCAGCGCAGACGACTCCATCCCGTAAAACCACGGCTAAGACTCCTAAAGCTGGAGATGCTTCTCCAGACTTCCCATTTCCAATAGATGAGGTCATTGAACTCCTGGAAGCATGGATTCAAGATGACGCAACCAATCTACCTCCTCTTAGACGTCCGCTAACTGAAGAAGAGATGGCGAATCCCAAATACTTTCGTTATCACAGGTTCGTCAATCACCCAACCAGTGACTGCAACAAGTTGAAGCGCATTTTCAAAGAGAAGGTGGACGCGGGAGAACTTCAACTAGGAAATGAAGGAGTCAACAGAGACCCTCTTCCTGTCAGGAGCTGCATGATTTCTGGGGACTCTGTTCACAAGACTGTGCAGTCTATGATGGAACATTTATGAGAAATTCTGTATTTCTCTAAGGCACAACCTCAATACATGTTTGGGTCTCTCAACTGTGTCATGTCAGGCAAGCGTCTGTTTCCAGTTAAGGAAGTCGTTCCTGAACCCCAATCCTTCTTGGGAAACGCGAGATGTAACCGGGGACTCCTAACCATCGTTCGCTTGAAGGATGTCGAGTTCGACAACGTGCTGATTGATGTAGCGTCTGATTTTAACATTGTCACTGTCAACGCCCTAAAAGCTGCAAATATTTCGAAGAAGGAAGATGTTCATTGCCCAACCATAATTAAAAATTCTGAAGGAGAGTCTAGAGACGCTTATGGGTACATCGACCTCGAAATCAAGATAGGAGACGCTCTAACACGCGGTAATTTTCATATTATGAAAGATTACCCGGACTATGATATGATTCTGGGGCGCTCGTGGGTGCACGACAACAAAGCAAAGTTAGGGGGTGTATCCTTTGCCAGTGTCTATACCTGAAAGGATTACCAACAAGTCGTCAAATCCCGAAGATTATCTGTTATCGTATCGACAACTGGCCGGTGTGACGTAATTACCTGGAGAGAACCCATCAGCATACGTTAGAAGATTCCGAACCCAAGTAAGTCTTATCGAACAACCTTTTTTGCAACCAGGCACTCGTCCTTCTGCTAAGTCTCAGGGACTCGGTCCAATCAACAACCCATCCGCCACTAGGAGATGTGAATGGGATGCTGGTCCTTTCAAACGCTTTGTTAAAAGTTTAGAAGCTGTCTCGATCAAACACGGGAAAGCCCAAGGATCAAGTAGCTATAAAACGCCCAAACCCATTTCAAATTGGAGATTTGGTAATGAAGGTGACCGCGTTTCAAGTTGGGGATGTGACAGTGAAGGTGACCGCTCAGTCTGATTCACCTATAGAAAGGGAAGATAAGCGATACCTGGCGGCAGACGTTATCTTAGGCGGGTACTGCAATCTCATCAATGACGACAAGCTGGAGGGCGTGACAATCCACTCACGATGGCTCAAACCTTTGAATACCTAAAACGCTGTGCTACCTTTTCCTCCATAGTTCTCTTTAGTATTTCTTCCAGCAATTTGCTCTTTCATGCAATATTTGTAATTCCTCCAAAATGATTGCACTGCCTGCATTCATAATTAGGGTTTCAATTTGTCAGTTAATCGAAGATTTATTTCCTTTTATAAATCTCTTCACTCCTGAATCATGACACAGAGTCTTGAACAAACCTAAAACCCTCACCTACCTATCTGTTCAAACCAGAAAGAAACATCTCATATCTTTCGAGAAAACATTAAAGGAGTACACGCAGAGAGAAAAGAGGCAAAGGAGTCGTATGATTATTAGGGAAAGCACCTAGTACTCTGAAGAGCATTCCACTCCAACAATAAAGCATCCTCTCAATTGCTACACGGTTAGGTGGATTGCAACACTTTATTAATTGGAGGGAAGACAGGTTCGTGATCAATCTATGATTTCCATTATTGCATCCCCTTCATTGTTTTTACATGCAATCATCATGAAGGGTCACATAAGGATGTATCATCACTTATGAATGATCGCGTTCTTTTCGTCCATACAACTTGATGTGACAGAGAGATTCTATTGCAACCCTAATGGAAATGCTATAACTAGGGTTCCCAAGATATCGTAAAAAAAAAAAAATCAATCATCCAATGAAAACCAGGCTCAGCCACAAAACTGCTGAGTATAAAGGGAGATGTCTACAAACTATGGAAAGTGCGCATAAAAGCAACAAAGGGAAGTCTAGTCATCGGAGGGATCAACAGTATCTTCACTGGAGTTGTTATTGGAAGCTGCTTCAATTCCTTCATCGCGAGCCACTACTGCATCCTCTCCGGAAGCCGCATCGACTTCCCCTTTTGATACCGCTGCGACGCCTCCCTCAACAGCTGCTTCAGTATTCCCTATAGGAGACGCGCCGACATCATCCTTGGAAGCTAATTCAACATCTTCTCCAGATTCCGGTGTTCCCTCGGGCGGTTGCTTCAATACCCTCCACGGAAGCTACTTCAACCTCTCCCTCAGGAACTACCCCAACAGCCTTTTGAGGATACTCTGGTTCGTCCATGTCAGTATCTAGGATGATGATTCTGTTACGGATAGGGAAATCATACTTGTTTTCACTGGAGGGCCTCTCATGCTCGATCCTTCGCCGCTTTAGCCGAGCTGCAAATCTTTCATCTCTCGCGCTTGGCGGTTGAAACGCTTCGTCGCGCCTCCATTCTTCCTCCATTCCAACTGAATCCAAGAAAGCCTGAACACGCTCCTGGACGAGACATAGGTGCAGAAGAGACATACCCTGAATGGCACGGCCAGCTTCACGAAACGGAGGATCTATTTTGGCCATCACCTCCTCAGACGCATTAGCCTTGGGTTTGTCGACTTCAAAGCTCTTCTCTAGAGAAGTAAAAAGTGATCATCACTGGAAGTTCCCATCATACACTGCAAAAAGGGACATTATGATTATACCAACAGCTGGTATATGTATAAAAAAAAGTCGGTACCATCAATCAAAACCAAACCGCATAATGAACATGGAGAAATACCTGGAACAAAGAAGAAAACAATTCTGCGATGGGAGCGAGGCTCAGCGTCTTCTTTATATTCCGCAAATCAGCAAGATCCTTGGAAGAAAAGGAGTCTCTACTTGTCGTGTATAAAGGCTCCAGGTGCGGGATGACAATAAAGAAGATACTTATCCATCCGAAGACAACAGACGAGCGTTGAAAGGAAATGCGTCTTACTCAAGAGCCGAGTCAGCCTCTATCCAGGTAATGTACGCCAGACTCTTCTTGTGAATTTCTTCGTCTATCACCATCTAGTTCTTACCCCGCAATAGTGTCACCATTATGTGCTAAGCAGGGGACTTAATATTGATGGTGGTTTTTAGCTCAGGGTCAAAACTGTAAAACCTTGTATTTTAATACGTTGTTGTCCTGCAAAGAAACAAAATCCATTTGAAAAATGACGAGTGCAAAAAACCTCCTCAGCAGTTCAATATATATATATATATATATATAGATATATATGAAATTCACTCAGAATGGTGTGCGTACTAGCAATCCCAGATATTCTATGAATTCAGTTTTTGCTAGCATCACCAACTAATACATGACTTGCCAAGTATTTGTATATGTTATGTTCTCAGCCGAACTCTCATTATTGACATGACATGACGATGAAGTTTTCACTCCCAGTAGAGTAGGATGAATCTCCCGAAGTGCCAGTATTGAGACCTGCATGAAAATACTTACCAAGCTGCATCACTCTCTGACCGGCGCACTTTTAAGTTAGCTCGATCACGGTTGAATTCCTTAAGGAAAATATAGACTGTTAATATCAGTCTCAGAAACGATCACGACCACACAATTTGGCCGTGTATTTCAGCAAGCCTAGACCACTCGTGACAGAACTAGGCAATCACCATAGTGACCACTGGCGGGCCCACTAATTCCCTAGTTGATCGAGTTCTATTCAATTAACTCCCAAGCACTCCGAACGTCAACTCTAAGATGGATGTTCGCGCAAGCTCAAACGAGCTAAGACCTTTAAAAAGGGTCTTAAATACATCATGGCCGTCCAACTTTGCCAGCCTTGTTGGACGGCTGACATCTTTCCTGGAACGATCAAAAGGGTGTCGGTGCACTCACCGGCGGCCCAACTTCTTTTCTGCTCGATCGACTTTCTTGTAGCAAGATCAGAGAATACCAAATCGCTTGCCTAAACCAAGGCAAACGTGTTATTCTAAAACCCTAAATTCGAGTTACGGAATTATATAACTATCGCAAATCAATCACGACCATCCAACTTAGCCAGCCTAATTGGCCGGCGTAGATCGCATCTCGAACGAGCGGAGAAGTACCAAAGTATTCATTGGCGGCCCAACTCCTCCCTTGGTCGATCGACCTACTCTCAACAAGTCCTCAATGCATCAAGTCATTCGATCAAACAAGGGTGGACGTGGCCGTTTTTAAAACCCTAATTGGTGTTTGCGGCAATATGTTACCACCGCAAAACGATCACGACCATCCATCTTCGCCAACCAAATTGAGTGGCTTAGATTTAATTTTAGGCGGCCTAGGAGATGTCAGCATGCTCTCCGGCAACCCACCTTTGTACATGAGCGATCGACACGGTCGAACGAACGCTCAACGCTTTGGATCGCTCACCCAAAAGGGGTTGATCACGCAGTCCCTAAACCCTAAGTCGCGTCAACAACATCATGAAGCTGCCGGAAATCATCTCATCCATTCAACTTTGCTAGCCTAGTTGAATGGTGTAGATTCATTTTCAGATAACCAACAAGGTAGCAGCATGGTCAACGACCGCCGTTCCTCTACAGGGAGTGATCAACTAGGTGATAACTCACCCCTAGGGTCTTCAAACGATCACCCAAAGAGGGTCGGTTGTGCTTCTTTTAAGACGCTCAATCCATGACTGATTAGATCGAGCTCAAAAATCAGCGATGCTTCTAACATTACTTTCAGCTGCTTATTAGAAAGCGATGCTTTACATACATCGACTATATGCAACGCCTTATAAATATTGGTTTTGTGAATAATTCATTATTTTGTCTAAAAGCACTACGTGATGATTTTAGCGGAAAGTCACATGACTTGACCCATTCACTCGAGACATCAAACATGTCACAAACTAGGGGATGCTTACTGGGGTATTGGTCTGGCGGTTTACATCGTGCGGCGTGCAACGCTCCCATTACGAGAAAGTGTTAGGAAAGGTGGACAGTTAACGGTAATGAGAGTAGTGGACGGACGTTTGGGCGGTCTTCCCTCATAACGAAAATACGAGAATCACCACCTTCGGCACAAACCCACTTCTCCACTACTTTAATCTTATCCGCTTCCTAAGAGATCAGGGTACGCTCAATGACTTGTATAAATAGGTTTTCGACTTATTTCAACAGAGGGAACACAAGTGTTATCGACACAAGTATCCAGAAACCATTTTATGATACACAAGTTATAAACAGCCACACCTTCATAATTCAACACTCTGATCTCAAACACCTTCTCCGCTTCCCCCCATAAGATCAACCCTTTTCCTTTACCTTGTGACCAAATTGAATATGGAATGACCATTTCTTGGTTTAGGCCAGAGTTTTACAAATTGATTTCTCAAACCTAAAAGCATTCCCGTGCAGTGCATTTGTTTAGGGTTTGAATTCGTTTCTCATCAACACACCCCAAATTACCTAAAACAACATAATCAGTTTTTACCCCAAAACACCAAGATCATAGGTTTGTGCTTTCATACCCATGCCCAAGATTCAATTTGACAGGCCTAGGTTCAATTTTGAGATGACCAAGATCATAGGCTTGTGCTTTCATGACCATGCCCAAGACTTAATTTGACATGTCCAAGTTTAACTTTGACATGCCTAGGATCAATTTTGAGATGCCCAAGACCGTAGGCTTGTGCTTTCATGCCCATACCGAAGATTAATTTAGACATGCCCAAATTTAAATTTGACATGCCTAGGATCAATTTTGAGATCCCCAAGACCGTAGGATTGTGCTTTCATGCCCATGCCCAAGATTAAACTTGACATGCCCAAATTTAAATTTGACATGCCTAGGATCAATTTTGATATGCCCCAGACCGTAGGCTTATGCTTTCATGCCCATGCTCAAGATTAAATTAAAAATACCGAAGTTTAAATTTCACATACCTAGGATCAATTTTGAGATGTCCAAGACCATAGGCTTGTGCTTTCATGCCCATGCCCAAGATTCAATTTGACATGCCCAAGTTTAAATTTGACATGTCTAGGATCATTTTTTGAGATGCCCAAGACCGTAGGATTGTGCTTTCATGCCCATGCGCAAGATTAAATTTGACATGCCTAGGATTAATTTTTAGATGCCCAAGACCGTAAGCTTGTGCTTTCATGCCCATGCCCAAGATTAAATTTGACATTCCCAAGTTTAAATTTGACATGCCTATGATCAATCTTGAGATGCCCAAGACCGTAGGCTTGTGCTTTCATTCCGATGCCCAAGATTCAATTTGACATGCCTAGGTTCAATTTTGAGATGACCAAGATCATAGGCTTGTGCTTTCATGCCCATGCCCAAGATTCAATTTGACATGCCTAGGTTCAATTTTGAGATGACCAAGAGCATAGGCTTGTGCTTTCATGCCCATGCCCAAGACCTAATTTTATATGTCCAAGTTTAACTTTGACATGCCTAGGATCAATTTTGAGATGCCCAAGACCGTAGGCTTGTGCTTTCATGCCCATTCCGAATATTAATTTAGACATGCCCAAGTTTAAATTTGACATGCCTAGTATCAATTTTGAGATCCCCAAGACTGTAGGATTGTGCTTTCATTCCCATGTCCAAGATTAAATTTGACATGCCTAAGTTTAAATTTGACATACCTAGGATCAATTTTGAGATGCCCAAGACCGTAGGCTTGTGCTTTCATGCCCAAGCTCAAGATTAAATTAAAAATGCCGAAGTTTAAATTTCACATGCCTAGGATCAATTTTGAGATTCCCAAGACCGTAGGCTTGTGATTTCATGCCCATGCCCAAGATTCAATTTGACATGACGAAGTTTAAATTTGACATGCGTAGGATCGATTTTGAGATCCTCAAGACCGTAAGATTGTGTTTTCATGCCATGCCCAAGATTGAATTTGCCATATCTAGGATCAATTTTGAGATTCCCAAGTTCGTGCGTTTGTGCTTTCATGCCCATGCCCGAGATTCAATTTACAATGCCTATGTTTAATTTGACATTCATATGACCAATATTGAGATTCCCAAGACCGTAGGCTTGCGCTTTCATGGCCATGCCTAAGATTAAATTTAACATGCCCAAGTTTAAATTTGACATGCCTAGGATCAATTTTGAGATGACCAAGACCCTAGGCTTGTGCTTTCATTCCCATGCTCAAGATTTAATTTGACATGCCTAGGTTCAATTTTGAGATGACCAAGATCATAGGCTTCTGCTTTCATGCCCATGCCCAAGATTCAATTTGACATGCCTAGGTTCAATTTTGAGATGACCAAGAGCATAGGCTTGTGCTTTCATGCCCATGCCCAAGACCTAATTTGACATGTCCAAGTTTAACTTTGACATGCCTAGTATCAATTTTGAGATGCCCAAGACCGTAGGCTTGTGCTTTCATGCCTATAACGAAGATTAATTTAGACACGCCCAAGTTTAAATTTGACATGTCTAGGATCAATTTTTAGATCCCCAAGACCATAGGATTGTTCTTTCATTCCCATGCCCAAGATTAAATTTGACATGTCCAAGTTTAAATTTGACATGTCCAAGTTTAAATTTGACATGCCTAGGATCATTTTTGAGATGCCCAAGATCGTAGGCTTGTGCTTTCATGCCCAATCTCAAGATTAAATTAAAAATGCCGAAGTTTAAATTTCACATACCTAGGATCAATTTTGAGATGCCCAAGACCGTAGGCTTGTGCTTTCATGTCCATGCCCAAGATTCAATTGACATGCCGAAGTTTAAATTTGACATGCGTAGGATCGATTTTGAGATCCTCAAGACCGTAAGATTGTGTTTTCATGCCATGCCCAAGATTGAATTTGCCATATCTAGGATCATTTTTGAGATGTCCAAGACCGTAGGATTGTGCTTTCATTCACATTCCCAAGATTCAATTTGACATGCCCAAGTTTAAATTTGACATGTCTAGGATCATTTTTGAGATGCCCAAGACCGTAGGCTTGTGATTTCATTCCCATTTCCAAGATTCAATTTGACATGCCTAGGATCAATTTTTAGATGCCCAAGACCGTAAGCTTGTGCTTTCATGCCCATACCCAAGATTAAATTTGAAATGTCGAAGTTTAAATTTGACATCCCTAGGATCAATTTTGAGATGCCCAAGACCATAGTATTGTGCTTTCATGCCCATACTCAAAATTAAATTAAACATGTCCATGTTTAAATTTGACATACCTAGGATCAATTTTGAGATTCCCAAGCCGTAGGCCTGTGCTTTCATTCCCATGCCTAAGATTCAATTTGACATATCTTGGTTCAATTTTGAGATGACCAAGATCATAGGTTTGTGCTTTCATGCACATGCCCAAGATTCAAAAAAAAAAAAAAAAAAGCCATGCCCAAGATTTAAGTTGACATGTCCAAAGTTATCTTTGACATGCGTAGTTACAATTTTCAGATGCCCAAGACCGTAGCCTTGTGCTTTCATGCCCTTGCCCAGGATTAAATTTGACATGCCCAAGTATAAACTTGACATGCTTAGGATCAATTTTGAGAATCCCAAGACGGTAGGCTTTTGGTTTCATGCTCATGCCCAAGATTCAATTTGACAAGCCCAAGTTTAGATTTGACATGTCTAGGATCAATTTTGAGACGCCAGAGACCGTAGGCTTTTTCTTTCATGCTCAAGACCAAGCTTAAATTTGACATTCCCAAGTTTATATTCGACATGCCTAGGATCAATTTTGAGATCCTAAGACCGTAGGCTTGTGCTTTCATGCGCATTCCCAAGATTCAATTTGACATGCCTATGATCAATTTTGATAAAATCAAGACCGTAGGCTTGTGCTTTCATTCCCATGCTCAAGATTAAATTAAACATGCCCAAGATTAGATTTGACATACCTAGGATCAATTTGGAGATGACCAAGACCATAGGTTTGTGCTTTCATGCCCATGCCCAAGATTCAAAAAAAAAATGCTCAAGACCTAATTTGACATGTCCACGTATAACTTTGACATGCTTATGATCAATTTTGAGATGCCCAATACCGTAAGCTTGTGATTTCATGACCATACCGAATATTAAATTAGACATGCCCTAGTTTAAATTTGACATGCCTAGAATCAATTTTTAGATTCCCAAGACCGTAGGATTGTGCTTTCATTGCCATGCCCAAGATTAAATTTGACATTCCCAAATTTAAATTTGACATGCCTAGGATAAATTTTGAGATGCCAGAGACCGTAGGCTTATGCTTTCATTCCCAAGCCCAAGTTTAAATTTGAGATGCCCAAGTTTAAATTCGACATGCCTAGGATCAATTTTGAGATCCCCAAGACCGTAGGATTGTGTTTTTATGCCCATGCCCAAGATTAAATTTGACATGCCCAAGTTTATATTTGACATGCCTAGGATCAATTTTGAGATGCCCAAGACCGTAGGCTTGTGCTTTCCTTCCCAAGCTCAAGATTAAATTAAAAATGTCGAAGTTTAAATTTCACATACCAAGGATCAATTTTGAGATTCCCAAGACCGTAGGCTTGTGCTTTCATTCCCATTCCCAAGATTCAATTTGACATGCCCAAGTTTAAATTTGACATGTCTAGGATCATTTTTGAGATGCCCAAGACCATAGGTTTGTGCCTTCATTCCCATTCCCAAGATTCAATTTGACATGCTTAGGATCAATTTTTTGATGCCCAAGACCGTAAGCTTGTGCTTTTATGCCCATGCCCAAGATTAAATTTGACATGCCGAAGTTTAAATTTGACATGCCTAGCATCAATTTTCAGATGCCCAAGAGCGCATGCTTGTGCTTTCATGCCCATGCTCAAGATTAAATTAAACATGCCCATGTTTAAATTTGACGTACCTAGGATCAATTTTGAGATGCCCAAACCCGTAGGCTTGTGCTTTCATTCCCATGCCCAAGATTCAATTTGACATACCTAGGTTCAATTTTGAGATGACCAAGATCATAGGCTTGTGCTTTCATGCCCATACCCAAGATTCAAAAAAAAAAAAAACCATGCCCAAGATTTAAGTTGATATGTCCAAAGTTATCTTTGAATTGCGTATGATCAATTTTGAGATGCCCAAGACCGTAGGCTTGCGCTTTCATGCCCATTCCCAAGATTAAATTTGACATGCCCAAGTATAAACTTGGCATGCCTAGGATCAATTTTGAGATTCCCAAGACGGTAGGTTTTTTATTTCATGCCCATGCCCAAGATTCAATTTGACATGACCAAGTTTAGATTTGACATGTCTAGGATCAATTTTGAGATGCCAGAGACCGTAGGCTTTTGCTTTCATGCTCAATCCCAATCTTAAATTTGACATGCCCAAGTTTATATTCGACATGCCTAGGATCAATTTTGAGATCCTAAGACCGTAGGCTTGTGCTTTCATGCGCATGCCCAAGATTCAATTTGACATGCCTATGATCAATTTTGATAAAATCAAGACCGTAGGCTTGTGCTTTCATTCACATGCTCAAGATTAAATTAAACATGCCCAATATTAGATTTGACATACCTAGGATCAATTTGGAGATGACCAAGACCATAGGTTTGTGCTTTCATGCCCATGCCCATGATTCAAAAAAAAATAAAAAATAAACTTGCTCAAGACTTAATTTGACATGTCCAACTATAACTTTGACATGCTTAGGATCAATTTTGAGATCCCCAAGACCGTAGGATTGTGCTTTCATTCCCCTGCCCATGATTAAATTTGATATGCCGAAGTTTAAATTTGACATGCATATGATCAATTTTGATATGTCCAAGACCGTAGGCTTGTGCTTTCATGCCCATGCTCAAGATTAAATGAAAAATGCCGAATTTTAAATTTCACATACTTAGGAACAATTTTGAGTTTCCCAAAACCGTAGGCTTGTGATTTCATGCCCATGCCCAAGATTCAATTTGACATGCCCAAGTATAAATTTGACATGTCTAGGATCATTTTTGAGATTCCCAAGACCGTAGGCTTGTGCTTTCATGCCCATGCCCAAGATTAAATTTGACATGCCCAAGTTTAAATTTGACATTCCTAGGATCAATTTTGAGATGCCCAAGACCGTAGGCTTGTGCTTTCATGCCCATGTTCAAGATTAAATTAAACAGGCACAAGTCTGAATTTGACATACCTAGGATCAATTTTGAGATGCCCAAGCCCGCAGGCTTAGGCTTTCATTCCCATGCCAAAGATTCAATTTGACATGCCTAGGTTCAATTTTGAGATGACCAAGATCATAGGCTTGTGCTTTCATGCCCATGCCAAAGATTCAATTGGACATTCCTAGGTTCAATTTTGAGATGACCAAGATCATAGGTTTGTGCTTTCATGCCAATTCCCAAGACTCAAAAAAAAAAAAAAAACCATGCCCAAGATTTAAGTTGACATGTCCAAAGTTAACTTTGACATGCGTAGGATCAATTTTGAGATGCCCAAGACCGTAGGCTTATGCTTTCATGACCATGACCAAGTATAAATTTGACATGCCTAGGATCAACTTTGAGATTCCCAAGACCGTAGGATTTTGGTTTCATGCCCATGCCAAGATTCAATTTGACATGCCCAAGTTTAAATTTGACATGTTTAGGATCAATTTTGAGATGCCAGAGACCGTAGGCTTGTGCTTCATGCCCAGTCCCAAGCTTAAATTTGACATTCCCAAGTTTAAATTCGACATTCCTAGGATCAATTTTGAGATCCTAAGACCGTAGGTTTGTGCTTTCATGTGCATGCTCAAGATTCAATTTGACATTCCTAGGATCAATTTTGAGATGACCAAGACCGTAGGCTTGTGCTTTCATTCCCATGCTCAAGATTAAATTAAACATGCCCAAGATTAAATTTGACATACCTAGGATAAATTTTGAGATGAACAAGACCATTGGCTTGTGATTTCATGCCCATGCCCATGATTCAAAAAAAAAAGCCATTCCAAGACCTAATTTGACATGTCCAAGTTTAACTTTGACATGCCTAGGATCTATTTTGAGATTCCCAAGACCGTAGGCTTGTGCTTTCATGCTCATACCGAAGATTAAATTTGACATGCCCAAGTTTAAATTTGACATGCCTAGGATCAATTTTGAGATCCCCAAGACCGTAGGATTGTGCTTTCATGCTTATGCCCAAGATTAAATTTGACATGCCCAAGTTTAAATTTTACATTCCTAGGATCAATTTTGAGATGCCTAAGACCGTAGGCTTGTGCTTTCATGCCCATGCTCAATATTAAATTAAACATGCCGAAGATTAAATTTCACATACCTAGGATCAATTTTGAGATGCCCTGGACCCTAGGCTTGTGCTTTCATGCCCATGCCCAAGATAAACTCTAAAACCTGTTACAAGTGGTTAATGGAGCAACTACCAGCCATAGTTGATGCAGTTCCCTTCTCTTGTATCTGGATAAAACTTTTCCACCCCCACTGCCCAAAACTATATCCATCATGAATGAGATGAAATGCTCTATTTATGGTGGATTAACTCTATCAAGATCCATTCTTTTTATGTGGTCGGCTGCACAAAACTCTATCCCCACTTAATATAATCTGGTCAGAAGAGGCAGTCAGATTCAAAACACCACATGCCCTTTCTACAACAATCATCCAGAAATGGTTAACCATTTGCTGCTCACTGTGTGTTTTCTCATGAAGTTTGGATCTATTTTATAAGAGGTTATAATGTGAGATGGGCACAAGGAGGGTCTATTACTTCTCAACTCCAAGCTTGGAAATTCAGAAGAGGTAGGAACGGAGGCAGAAAAAATTGGCCACTTTGGAATGAGAGAAATAGCAGGGTCATGACACATAAAAGAGAAAAAAAATCATCATTGATGTGAAGTCTTTAATTTAATTGGGGGCATTGAACATTGGTTCAAACACATTGTACTTGGAGTACTTATCACTCATTAGAAGGTGATAAAATATAGAAAGTAAACTGCATATCTTTGTAAAATGCGGGCGCTTCCCTGTCATATTTTCTTTTTTAATAAAATTAACCTTTCTCCTCAAAATAAAATGTGGTAAAATTTAGGATAAATCTACCAATTTTTCCTAGCAGGATTATAAATCCTAGGTAAATGTAAATTTCACAACCAAATACTTAAAATGGATTGCAAAATCAACTAATACGAATCTGATAAAGAGAGTCTAGTGCAATTTTTCAATATATTCTCATTATCAGAAAAGAGAATAAAGAGAAAGAAGTAGAATAGCCATTTTTCATGGCCGCACAATGTACAATAAAGAAATAAAACACCGAACGAGACCCCATACAATTGTCACGGTTAGGTTTTCTCCTTGACCCATTTTTCTCACTTTAAATGTAATAGAACTTTGGACTTTTACATTTAATATTTAGAGCAAAGCTCTGGAATATTACCTATTCCAGCTAAAGGCTCAAGAATAGTTGAATTGTTTATAAAGTATCAATAATGTGCGAGTTGTCAACTCAATTGGATCGCCGAATCAACTAGTCAGAGTTTCATCTGGTCGAGTTAGTAAGTTAGGTTAGGTTAGGTTACATGTGTCGCGGAAAAAAGTGGTCAAAATATATCGAGATACATTTTTTTTCCCCTCATTTTTTTTCCTTTTCTCTTTCAGGTTTTCATTCATATTTGTCTTCTTCGTTTGCAAGCTCACAGAGACGTATAGTTATGGTTGCATCAAATCCAGATGGTATTTATACACTTTTATTTTATCCTTCCATTTTCTTATCCATTTCCTGATTGAAACATAACCCTTTCTGTTATGTAATTATCTTCTTAAATTGACCTATTTACATCAAAATTTCCCTTTAAATTTGTTTAATTTCACAGTCTTGAATATGAATATGAGATTTTTTGAGGCATGTGGTTCTTGAAAATTTTCCGATTGTTATTTTGGTAAGAAGGTCTACAAGAGAGTGGGGTTTTATTAATTTTTTCTGAAATTCCAAAATTAGATTACCAATTAACACTAAATCAAGCAAACAAGAATAATCCGATCATAACAAGGCAACAAGTTGCATATTTCTCCAAGTGTATAAACCACCATTGAGAGGGAGATCCACCACATTATGTTCTTCCATGTACTCATTGAAAAATCTTTTACTCCTTTCGGAACCACCAGGTTTATTTCTTTCTCTCCTTCTTCTGATTGTTGAAATCTCGAGCAATCACCCAATTTTCATTTGCCCAACCAGTTAGATCATCTAACTCTTCCCAAAATTCTAGCCTCTCCCAGTAATCACAAGGTGAGTATACATTAGTGATGCACCACTTATATCTTCATTTCTGCATTTGAATTTTTGAGACAAAGTGTTTGGCCCAAATAAATCGTTTATATATTCTAGCATTGAATAATCCCATATTGTAAGTAAAACACCTGATATCCCTTGAGATGGAATGTCTTTCCATTTGTATTGATCATTACCCCAAAGTTGTTTCATACACCAGTCAGTCATTCAAGCACAAGCTATGTAAACCAAAAACTATCACAAGAGAAATTATAAACCAATAATTTTATTCATAAGATAGTTTTATTCATAATAGACTAAATACAATTATTGAAAGAAATCAAAAAATGATGTCTATTATCTTTGATTAAGTATTACAGCAAATAACTAAATCTCTAGTGGTACTCTTGTTGTTCACTGAGGTTTATTTAGTGCTCAAACTTTTGAAACATGTCTCAAGAGACTTGTCTGCAACCACTTCCTGTTTTTCAAGTTCTTCAACTAGAACCTTGAGTTCAGCAAGAACACCTCTTGTTTGAACAATTCTTTCTTTGAGCCAGTCTCGATGCTGAACAGTCATAATGAGATTGGTTCTCTGTTCTTCAGTTAATTCTTCCTTTATACCTTCATAAGAAGAAAGCATTGTATCACAGGATTGTGATATCATAAGAGCATAATCAGACCTAATTATAGTCCCTTGTTTTCCTTTTTCAAGGCTGCAACTTAATTAGGAAAGCTTTTCTACAAAAACCGAAACAAAAACTTACTCTAAACATTCAAAGAAGATATCGCAAGTTTTGAGAAGTCATAGACTTCTGGTTAACTCCCTTTTTGTTTTTCTACAATGTAGAAAAACATCGAAAAATGCTTTCACATTGATATCGTTGGATATCTCTAGATCCTTTTTGAGACTAAGTACTAGACATTCATAGTCATCTTTGTCTAAGATTACAACCGGATTTTTTTTCTTATAATCTGTTTTAGATACATTCCTTTTGGATACCTTCTCGGACTTTGGTATCAACTTGTAGGTGGATTTTGAATGAAGATTCTTCATTTCTAGAGACATTGCATCTTTCCATCTTGAAACATCAGATCTCATATCCTCATTGATAAAGGTATTACCCTTTCTATTATTTTTGTTTTAGGAATGTTTCTTTTAGGATATGATTTTGAATTTTCGTAATAATTCATTTGTCTCACAGGACAGTGATGATCTGGGAGGTTTTTGGAGATGACACTATTCAATTCTTTAGATACAAAAGATAGAGCGTTTTGCATCTTTCGAATTTTACAATCCCTTTGCATATGACCTTTATCTCTACAATAATAACAATGCTTATTGAAAGGAATAAAGTTTTTAGTTTTACCTTTATAAGACATTCGGTTACTATGCTGATCCTTAGTTGGAGTCTTCCTATGATTGCTTTCGGAGATGTTTTCTGTCAGAATCTCATTTGAGCACTTGGGTGACTCAGGCGAACAAGCTTGTTCAGGTGGATTTTCTGGAGTAGAAGGGCCAACAGCTTTTACAAATTTTACTTCCTTGTTGATTGACGAAGTATCAATTCCATCATATCCTAATCCACGTTTGTCGCCATGACTTCTTCCTGCATCCAACAAGGAAGATAAACTGATTCTTAGCCTCACATCTTCCTCTTCTAAGACCTTGATTCTTTCAAGAGATTCAAGTAGTTGATCTTCAAGAGGATTTTTGTTGAAGAAAACATTTTGTTCCTTACTTGTTCATTGTTGAGAATTAATCCTTGCTTCTGTTTCAACAAGCTTTTTATTCAACAAGTAATGTTTCCTGTTGAGATTCTCAAACTCAAGGGTTTTTGAGTGTAGAATATCGTTGTAGTCTTTAAGAAGATATCTGGAATTCTGATATCCATAGAAGAAACTAGAGAAAATCTTTCTTAGTTTCCTGTTTTCTCTACTGAGAGCAGCAATGAGATCAATCACATCTGCGGTACAAAGTTTTCTTGTAGAGATAACACTTAGTATAGAAGTGAATTCTGACATATCTTCTTCAACATCTTGATCGATTTCTGAGTCACCATCTTCAGAAATTTCATCAAGTTGTTTTTCAAGGCAAGTTTGCCAATCACCAGAGTCTACATTATAGGGATCATCCTGTTCAGTAGATTCACAGAAGATGTTATCCTTAAGTGCTGATTTTTCATCTTGACTTACGTCAACTGAGTCACTCATTAGATTCATTTTCTTATAGGTTGGATCCCACCAAACACAGATTGTTAGATCTTTTCGTGTTTACCTGCTCTGACACCAATTGAAAAGACGAGGGTACCCAAATACACCACAATATTTTATTTTGATCACAACCTATACAAGACCTATTGTATATAAATATCTTGGAGATACAATCACTCAAGGAATATTTCAACACAGTGTCCACTTGATATAGGGTTAGTACGGACTGGCCTAACTCGTGAATTAAATATCAAAGGCAAGTGGAGAAAACCAATACACTTTGTGTGATTGTCTATGGATATGAAATCGAGAAAATACAACAACAAAGTGACCACTTGATAAAAGGTACGGAAATAACCGAAACCAATGGGATCAATATCAAGTAACCTGCTAACGTACAAAGTGCAATTTACTTTAATTATAATAAAACAATTATAATGCGGAAATTAAAAGTAAATGGCGCAACAAGCTTTTGTTAACGAGGAAACCGCAAATGCAGAAAAACCCCGGGACCTTGTCCAGAATTGAATACTCTCAGGATTAAGCTGCAATACAAAATCAAACCAACTTCGTATAGTTGAGACCAAGCAACTAAACCTATAGTTCACCTAGTTCTGTCTGTATTCCCACGCCTCCGACTTGTAGTAAGTCACGTACTTGGAACAATTCCTTTGGTTCGTATTCCAAACAGTAAAGGAACAACAAATCTATTCGGTAACAACTCTTTTCAATCAAGTGATATGAGTTCGACAAAAGGCTCTTCCGTTTATCCCAATAAACTCCTTTGTCAGGTCCTTAGATCTATCTAATAACAACTACCAAAGTAATTGTCAAGATTTTGCAATCAATACTTTTAATCACAAAGAAACGTATTGATGTTGATCTACTCAACTAATCAATCCAATCTATCACAAAGATAAACCAATTATAGTTGGATCCTCTTTACCCAAAACAAGTATTGTGCACACCAAAGATTATGAACCCAAATCAGAAATCTTCATCGTCTTCAAATCTTCTTAGATTTTCAATAAACACCTGCGTATAATCAACTTGAATCTCTTGTAATCAATCACACACAGAACGGAGTCTGTTAACAATGGATTATCACAAGACGTCTTTAGATCTACAAACAGTCTAAAGATCCCCGTCGAAACTCCGATCTAGTTTGAGTGAATCTTATACCAGAAGAGAATATTCTCAACCATAAAAAAAATAGGTGCAATCAAAGTTCAACAACCGTTAGTCAATCAAATTAATCGAAAACAAAAGATAAACCGCAATTATCTAGTTTCCCACCAACGGTACTAATAGAACTTCTCAATCCCAAAGAAGTCTTTAAACCTAGCGGTCGTAAGAGATTTCAACTAATTAGGTTACTTTCCTCTCCGAATAGGCGGCTTCACCAGTAACAACACAACTAGGTAGTTTTGCTGGCTCTGAGGATTAGTTTGCTCGAAATGCAAACTTTGTTATTTATAGACCAAGGAAGTTTGGACACCAAGGAATTTCCAAAACCGAAAATATTCTCAAGATATGCAATATATTCCAAATTCGGTTTCCATAATTCCTGGAAATGCTTTGTCCAAATATTGACTGAAATCTCTAAGAAAATCTCCAATTAGTAATGCACATTACTAATTTTTATTTTCCAAATATAAAATTAAAAACCTTAATTAAAAGATTCTTAATTTATTTTCGATCCAGGATTCTCCTTTAGCTATTAAGGAATATCTTTGAACAATAAAAGATAAGTGTTACTCCACATGTTCAAAGTATGTCTGACATCATTACTTTGTAAGTCCTTTTTCATACTTATAATATTGGAATCGATTTGCCACACTTTCAACCAAGTTTATAATTGGTTTGTATGACTTCCAAGAACTATGTGATTGATTATCCTATCAAATCACCAAACATGGGTTTCACGGTTCTACCAAAACAAGTTTCGGTTCTACCTCTATGTGGGTACTAGAATTAGTCACGCTAGTTACCAAAACTTGGTTGACTAAGTACTAGGATCGGTTCCCACATATATATGGTATCTAACTTGTATTTGTTACACATGTCCATAGGATCGGTTCCCGATTCTAAAAACGTGTTGCACATGTTCATAAGATTGGTTCTCAATATCTAGACACTTGTTGCACCTCTTACAAGGATCGATTCCCCTCTTGTGATTGGTTGCACCTCTTACTAGGATCGGTTCCCCTTTTCCTAGAGTTGGTCATACCAATAACACTAAATCGATCTTACCATCTCAGGTGATTACTTAAGATCGGTTTCACTAATAAAAGTCATACAAATACAAAAGTCAGGCCTTGTGAATAGTTTTACCAAGAAAATAAGTAAGTCATGAGAGGTTATACTAATCACACATATTGGTAGTTCAAAAGATATGCAATGAATAACAATACCAATAAGCCTAGCGATTTTCCTTTCGATTCGCAAAACAAGTTCATGAATTTATTTCCTTTAAACGAATGTAAAACATTGTTTCCTAGGATGAAATCTTCACCTCATACCCATACATAATCATAATAGCATTCAAACGATTATTTCGATGTCTTATATACGAAGTTCAAAAGATAAGCGTTATACTTCGTATTGTATTCCTTAATACTACATCTAACTAGAGTATAATCATTCATAGATTCGCAGTTATGTTTTCAATATGCACGACTTGAAAGATACGTTAGGGAATGAAATAGTTCAAGTCAAATATTAATAACCTCAAGTGGAAGGATAATGTCGTCTTTGTAGCTCCGTACTTCTTCACATTCTTCAAGTCTTCACCTAATACTTGTAATGTCTCATATCCTAATACTTTCAAGCCAACCTATACGAAATTGTCTCTAGTATATAATCAAGTGACTCTTTAAATGAGTTTTGGTTCACTAAAATATGACAACCAAACTTAACATACCTACGCTTGGTGGGTTCAACCAAGCTTTGCTCTAACAAGACTTAGACTTCATTCATCTCCTAAAATAAAACAATGTTGTTATTCACTTCACAGCTAACATTCTCCAATTCTCGGACGATTACTCCAACCCATCCGTACTGTTTTTCATTCTTATAGAAATTAGAAAACAACTAATACAAAAGACGAAATTTTCCAAGCGTGGTGACCCTGTCGTGTCTTCTCGTGGAACTGGTTCATTCAAGTTTGGTTTAACACATAATTTTTTTTATTTTCTTATACAAAATATTAATTATATTTTATTTGAATATATTATACCCTATTTGCATTAGATAAAGAAGTATTACATTAACTAGTTGGAAGCCTAACAAGCTAAGCTCCAACAACGTACTGCTACATTAATTGAACAGGTTAACGTGCTAGTGATAGGTGTTGTAAACACCTTAATATTTATCTGTTGTTTATTCTTTTTTTGTGTATTTTCTTGTAAATTATGTATCTTATGTTTATTTTTGAATGTTTAGGTAATTTGGAGTCATTTAGAGCAAAAGAACATGAAATCGTCCATTTGGAGCGTAAAAGGAAAATAGGTCAATTCACATGTAAGCTATACTTGGAGTCGGCTAAGTTGAGCAAAAGAAGAGGTGATGAAATAACTGGAGACAGTTAAGCAAGAAAGATAGGTTCCGTGAAAATGACATCCCAAATGGAATGTGGGTGCCTCTATCTATATTGATCTGCTGGGTGCCAATATAAATCCTCATTCCTACCAAGACCTAAAATTGAGAGGATTTGTCCATCTCTCAATTATTGTCTCTGAAACTGAGAAGAAGTGATATTGGCGGCTGCTGCTGGTGAAAGAAATCGATGCAAGGACCAGAGAAATTAGAGAAGAGATGTTGAGATTTACTGAGAAGAAGATAGATGCTCGTTGTTGCTGGTTAGATGGGTTTGTGATGTTCTGGGGTTACAAAGCAGGGTTTTATTGAGAGGATGATGAGGAATTGGGGGTTTTCTTGTTGAAGATAATAAATCTGGTTAGGGTTTGAAGAGTTTGTGGTGAATTCATGTGTTACAGAGAAGAAAGTAAAGATAGTTTTGATTTGAATCTGTGATGGTCGAAGAACAATGAGAAAATCGATGTTGATGTGGCTGCTTTCATGGCTGCAATGATGATTTATCAAAGGTGGATGATTTAGGGTTGTGAGATGAATTAGAAATATGGGTATGTCTCAGATTCAAGGTCAATGAGATAGTTGGCTTTCTGCCGAGTTGAACAAGGAGATGGTGGAGAATTTGGGGATTCTGTCAAGAACAAGGACCTGAGATGATGTGATTCTCATTAATGTTGAAGAAATGCTGTTGATTGCAGGTACCAGATGGGGTTTGAAGTTGATTTTGTGATGAAGGAGAAGACCCTGGTGGGCTGTTGGTGTTGAGATTGTGGTGGATCTATGAAAGATGGGTTACAGCTGCTGTTTGTATGAGGTTTTCCTGGTGATGATGTTGTTGCTGTGTGATGATGAAAGAAGGAATCAGGACTCAAGACTATTGCAGTTACAGCTCAAATGGAGAAAATGAGTTATTCTCAGTAGATGTTTGCCTAGGATATTACAGGTGGAGCTGTTAATCGTTCGTGCTGGTCTCTATGGATTGTGAGAGTCAGGGAAGAAATCAGTGTAAGAAGCAATTGCAGGTGCTGTGAATTGTGCAGGATTTGTATGAATGCAGTTGCAAAGATGTTGGTCTTGTTGTAACAGTGATTGCAGAGAAGTCAGATGCGGCTAGGAAGCAACTGAGATTGCAGGTGGAGAATGTGTATCAGTTGGAGATGGAATGATGAATTGTGTTGAAGGCAGTGCTGGTGGTGCAGAGAATATGACAGTGAGTTATGGAAGTAATGGAGAAGCTCATTGATGGCTATGGTAAATCGGGTTTTGCAGTTGACAACAAGGTGTTGGTCTGAGGCTGTGTTGCAGATGAAGTCGCAGGAATGCAGTGATGCTGTGTAGAAGAGGGTGTTTGCAGTTGCAAATGGAGCATGTGTTGATGGCTGCGAGCTAACAGATACTGGTGGTGTTTGGAGCAGAAATGAACTGAGCTGGATGGATGTGACAGATGCATTGGCTGAACTACAGTTGGATTGGAGTAGTGAGTCTGAGGCAGAAGTGGTGATAATGCAGGCAGTGATGCTGATACATTACAGCTGAGTTGGAGCAATGGAATGAATGGAGCATGTGATACCTGCAATGGAGGTGAACTGCAAGTTATGACTGTTGCAGTAAAGAGCAGGGGTTGAGATGCTGAGTAATTGCAAGTGCAGAATGGTTTTTGTTAGCTGAAACAAGGTGGTTATGAAGTTACTCAAGGGATGTGAATCTGTAACAGTGTGTTGAGATGTCTGAAGTTGCAGCTGTGAAGAAATGCATAACTGAAGGCTTAAAAGGAATGGTGCGTAATCATGGCGCATGACTGAGGCATGGCCTGTGCAAACTGCAAATGGCCTAGGCCAAGGTGACTCAGACCCTGACTCAGTTCCCACTCAGACCCTGACTCAGACGCCGTTAGTCAGCCGTCAGTTTTAACGGTTGACCGGTCACCTGAGATAGCTTTTCCAGTCATCTGAGCTCTTTGTCGGCAGATTTCCGGTCAACTTCCGACCACTTTATGGGTCACCGGAGACTACTTTTGGACAAAGATTTTTGTATGATTTTTTTCTCACACATGGGCTTGGAGGACCTCTATCTATTGGAGTGAGCGGAGACTAGGGTTTGCTTTCATTATTTTTCATGTTTTTCATTTTATTATTGATTATGAAGAACTCAAAAGCTATGATTAGCTAAACTTATATTATTGGTTATGAGGTAAAGTTGATTTCTCAAAAATGATATTTGCATCAATGAATTAGTTTTGTCTTAATAGTTTATTGTTTATGATTCATGGTTTATATTGTTATATGATTTGTTTGCTTGTTTGGTTGAGTCCGGAATCAATTGGATTTGCATTCATCTCTTTTGCTAGATTAGGATTTTCAATACGAAAAAGTTGTCAATTCCTGATTGCAAGTAGCATAGTGTAGTTATTACTTGTAGTGATACATCTTTATAATTACATATGAATCATAACCTTTGTTAAAACGGATTAATGTTTTTACACGTTCGTTTGCATTGATTAGCCTTATTTCATAGAACTTATTGCTCTTAGGGAGTTAAACTTAATTGTGATTTTACACTTTAGGTTGCTTTCCAGGTAGAATTCACATGTGCATCTTTTAATGTGTTTGTGATGAAATCAGGAAATTAGCGGGATATGCTTGCGATCAAGATATTCTAGGACTTTTAGTAAATGAGAGATTAAAATATAAATTCTAGTCATTAGTGGAAATACATGTTTGTGAATGATACTATCCCGTGACCAATATCTTCCTTTATTGATTATTCCAATTATTACTTTGCTTTGATTTACTTTTATTTGCTTTGATAAAATCAAAATCCCCCTTAATTATTTAAGAATCTGAAAATTGCATAACAACAATTGCCTCTATGTGGAAACGAACTCTTTCTTATCTTATACTTCATTTATATTTTATAGAGTGAGAAAGTGAATTATTTTTGATGCATACGACTGCGATCAGCCTACCAGCGAGCCTCATGGGTAATCTAGCCAAGGAAGCCGAAGCGGATGGGGGCCTGAGATTGTGTTACAAGGGAGGCAAGCCTAATGGGTAACCTACATTATTATTATTATACAAATAATAATAATAATAATATAATTTTTGTACTCAATTTTCTCTTAACTTACTTTCGAGAGGCTATATAAGACACCTTGGAGAAACCCGAGGGACTTCACTAAACTCTCTTCTTTATCCACACCTCCACGAACCCTCAAAACATTTCATTATCAAATATGTTCCTTCAAATTTCATCACTCTTCACATTACCTAACAAATTTTAACCTCAAATACAAGCCGATCCTTAAATATTTTCATCAAATTACTACTTCAAACGTTCTCCCAAAGTTGAATAGATTCCGTGAAACTCTTGTTTTAAAAATTTCCTCTTTTTTCGGATATTAACACAGTCACTTCATAAATTCATCCAACAATAAGTTCATAACCCCTCTTCACCTTCAAACAATGGATCATTTTTTTGAAATTGATAACATTAAAACAGAGAAAGATAACGCAATGAAAAAGTTTCAAAGAATTAAAAACATAGCAAATTTGTTTAGATTGGTTGAAATTTTCTTGGTTTTCATGTTTATTTCATGAGTTTCGGGGCAGCCATCAAGGGTTTGTTATCTTCTGCTGTAATGCCTTGTGAAAGATAAGAACAAATATCTTCATTCGGCTCAGTTTTTGTTGCCTTAAAGAGATTATCAAAATAGTTTTTTAGTTCTAAAGCTAATTCCTGTTTATCTTTCAACTCTTTAGCATCAGAGTTAATAAGACAATCTATTTTGTTTCTTTTTTCTTCTTTTCATTGTTTTTAAGTGGAAGTACCTTGTATTTCTTTCTCCTAGGTTGACTATATTGTCTCTCGAAAGTTGTTTTGCTATTTCTTCTTCAGTATCGTAAAGTTTTTCCAAACATAGCAATTTAGAGCTAATCAGCTGTTATGAAGCTGCAGTAACTTTTGTCTTATTCAAATTTTCTAATTCCTTCAAAAGTTCCCTAATTTTCTTAGTTGGTAGCCCAAAAAAAAATTTCCTCCAAAAGGTAAGTTAATTTCCAAGATTGTTAATATTAAAAATTAAAGAATCAGTTGGGTTAAAGCCTTCTTTGATCCAACATTCATGTATTAAATCTATACAAGATTGATCTTTCAACCATGTATCAAAAAATTTAAAAGAAAATTCATTTTTTGTTTTTTCAAGCCCCTTCATATTGACCAATAAGGGGCAGTGATTAGATCCTACTGATACAAGAACATTTAGAGTGGATTTTAAAAATTGGTATTGCCATTCCACATTGACAAAACCCTTATCCAATCTTTCCTGTATATTTTCGTTGCCTTATCTATGGTTATTCCAAGTGTATTTAGCTCCTTGGTAACCAAAATCCTCAAGAGCAGCTCTAACAAGGAGTCTTTTGAAAGTCTCTACTTCACTTTCAACAAATGGTACACCTCCTTGCTTGTCCTCTTTACTCGGGATTTGATTCCAATCTCCTACAACCATCCAAGCCAATTTGCTATAGTTAACTCTAATTGAGATATCTTCTAAAAATTTCCAAGACTCTAGCTTGGATGGCTTATAGGGTGACCCGTAAAATCCCGTTAACAACCATTCTTTGTCAGAGAAATTGGTTTTAACTAGGACATTGATCATGTTAACACTAGAGTGAACTATATCAAAATTAAAACCATCCACCCATGCCATAGCTGTCTTACAACTGATCTTTTCTTTTTTGTTTCAGATAAAAAGACCACATCAGGGTCCTCAGATTTCATCAAAAAATCAAAAATGTTGTTTTGTTTTCTTTGATCCACAACCTTGGGCATTCCAAGCTAGGATTTTCATAGTTGAATTAGGCTTAGTCAAAAGTTTCAATTCAAAACTAAATATTTATATTATGTACATCTCTTGCAAAAAGAGAACTCAGTTTTCTAATAATCCTAGTGAAGAAAAGGCACAAAAAATTGAAACGAAGGGCCTCAGATTTAGGTATTAGAGCAAATCCTAACAAAAGTAATTCGAATATTAATCCTAGCAAATCCTACTAGAATTTCAAATTAACACACTGGAATTACTTGTCAAACTAATAAAGATTTTGAGTTTGAAAAATTAAAAGTTACCTGGATCCCCTTCTGATTGTTTTCAGCATCCCCATTTGAGACAGCAATTATTGGTTCTTTGTTTAGATTCGTTTCATCGAGCACTGGATTATATTTTGATTACCATTCCTTTATGAAATCAGATCCCATGAAAGTGCCAAACTGATCTATCTTAGTCTTAGATTGAGCATCCTCTTTGATTTCTACTGAGTTAGAGCCAAGAGAGCTAATAGATTCAACCGGATCTGGTGAATTAAGGGACATTCTAAAAGCCTCCTGACTGCTATCAATCTCTAATTCCCTATATAGTTTGAAATACTCCTCTTCTTCCTCCGATAGATCTCTAGAAAAAGAGTAGTGAGCATCAGCAGTTTCGAAATCAAGCTCCGGTCTTTCCTGGTAAGAAGATAATCTTTGGTTCACCACCACTTAAAGGAGTCCCGATTCCGGAGGGAAATTGATGTGATCAGGCGAAATTTCAGAGAATAACCTTTTCCTGAGAGCCACATTCTCTTGAGAATCAGATACATATTCTTCACTCCCATTTTCAGCAGTGTTAAGATGAGATCTCCCTGATGAAATCGGAAAAATATCCTCCCTATTTAGTATAGTTATAGGCGAGATATTTACGGGTGATGCCATTCTAGCATCATAAACCAACTCCTCATCAATTTGGTTCCGAAACAACATTTTATATTCATGTTCCCAGCTTTGAGACTCGGTCACGTGTGGCTCAGTATTCTCATTCACATCATAAATCCCTTCTAGTTCTCTATTGTTCAGTAATGCACATGCTTCCACTAAATGACCTAATCCGAAACAGTTGTTGCAGATTCTAAACGGGATGTTTTGGTAGTATAGGTAAATCATAGATTCATTATTAGATCCCACTTTGACTCTCAAAAAAAATTTCAATGGCCTTTCTATGTTTAAGTAAATTTCAGCCATTATGGGTGCGTCTCCAACCGGAGTTGCATTAGCAGGCCTAAGTGCTAAAACCATGCCTAAGTGATGAGCTATTTGACCCATGACAACCTCATTATGATGAAAAGCCAGGATAACACTCAGCTAAGGGGAAAGCATTACCAAATATATGCTATGGATCATTTACTAAGAGGTCAGTCATGATCTCATGGTTAGTAAATGTTAGTTGAAAAACGTTTTCAACAATATTTTTGACCTTGAAAGATACCCTTTTACCCCATAAAAATTTTAAAGCTTTGTAGATACTTGTCTGGTTGAAAACTTCAATTGAAAAAATTCTCCCTACCAATGTAACATCATGTTTTCCATGAAAAGTGTCAACGGTAAAAGGAAGTAACAGTGCAGATGTAAAATTCCTAGTAGATGCTCTGCTTACAATAGGATTAGAGTTATTGTTTCTTATCCTTGCATTGAAGCGCCTATAGAAATAACGCATGATTCCAAAAAAAGAACAACACTTTATAAGTTAAAACAGATACAGGAGACGTTAAGAATGAAAGAGACCACTCAACCTATTTTTAGAATGAGAACAAATAAAAGAAAGTTAAGAAAGAAAGGAATGCATTTTGTTTCCTTCAAAAGTCATATTCTTTTAGGCTGGTTTACCTAATGGTTTTTTTGCTGCTACTCCGTAGCTATTTCGTCCACACAAATTTAGACACCCTAATGGCACATAAAACAAGATTAGAGAAACTTATGGCTGATAATTTGTATTCAAAAGACTCTGATTGCAGATATTTATTAGACAGCTGGCTTCTCCAGCCCAGCTAAGACCAAATTCAAATTTCACTCACTAGGTTACCGTTGAAAACGATTCAAAGTCTGTTATACTCAGTCAAGATAGAACTCCCAAAATGATGCACTTACATCATTCCTATTCCATTTTGAATTGTATGGATCTTCTATATGAAGATTAAAAGGGATAGGTATGATTTATCCCTACTGATTCTTATAAACATTAAAAATTTGTAAAACCTCAAAACAAAATTTGATTGCTTCTCTAATTCAAGCCATCCACTGTGTTACAAATCTCTGATATGTAAGTGCATTCAAATTCATAGAAAGTTCCACTGTTTTTGAAAATTTAGATTGATCACAACCAACCCAATTCTGTTTTTAATTGTATTGTTTCCTTTAATTTCCTGGGCGTTTGCATTTAAATTAGGATGCACAACCCCTTCCAGCTCTCATCTCATTGGATGTCCCTTATACCTTTGGAATCAATGCAGACTCAGCTAGAAACAAAGCACCACAATATTAAGTTGCAACTATTCAAATGTTTTCATAAGATTTTTGATTGATTTTTCGCTTTCTCAACCCATCACATTCAAACTGTTCAGGAAGATTGTGCGAAGGCAAAGTTCAAGATCAAAAATAACACAAAGGTATGTTGGTTTTGAAAATACCAAGTTAGAAAACTAATAATGCATATGCAGAAATTTCCAATAAATGGATGTTTGCTAAGTAAAATTCCCCTTGAAGCTATCCCTTGGCACTTGTGAAAGAAAAAACCATTTTACGCACTACCTATTGCCTCTAACCTGATAATCCAGTGCTCACCCTTGTTTTGAAACAAAATAGTTTATATTCCTTTTCAGTTGCTGACATGGTAGATGCTGATTATTTGCTTGAAGGGGATCCAAGGAAGAGTTGTTACTCCATAATCAAAAAGTTTTTGAAAATTTTTGAAAAAAAATATTGTTTCAGAGTCTCTCTTCCCTCTTAAGAGGAAATTTGGGAGGTGATCAGAAGCATGAAACTCAATAAATCACCGGGACCAGATGGATTTCCGGTGTCTTTTTTCAAACATAACTGGTCTTTGGTGGGAGACCAGTTGGTAGGTTTAGTTCAGTAATTCTGGGAAACAAAAGAGTTAAACCCTGAATTGAATAAAAATTTTATTTTTTAATCCCAAAATGCAAGGAACCAAAATACGCTTCTGAATTTCGACCAATTGGTCTATGTAATATCCCTTATAAGATAATTTCTAACTATTAGCAAACAGAATGAAATGTCTATTAGATAAGATCATTTCTCCTTATCTGTCGGCATTCCTATCTAGCAGACAAGTTTCGGATAACGTAATTGTAGCACATGAGCTAATTTACGCAATGAACCATAGGAAAACCAAAGAAAAAGGGCTAGGGGTTAAAATTGACATGTCGAAGGCATTCGAAAGGGTCAGTTGGGATTTTCTATTAAAGGCAATGGGTAAACTGGGTTTTTGCTCTGAGTGGTGCACTCTAATTAGTCAATGTATTTCCACTGCTTCAATTGCAGTTCTTTTAAATGGCATGGCAGGTGAGTTTTTAAACCTTCAAGAAGTTTAAGACAGGGGGATCCTTTATCCCCCTATCTCTTCGTCATCTGTATGGAGGTTTTTTCGAGATTTTTGATCTCTAAAGAAAACATAAAAGAAATCCAGGGTCTAAAAATCAGTTTAAGTAATACGCCTATTTCCCATCTGTTTTTCGCAGACGATTGTCTGATTTTTACAAAGGCAAAGTTGCAAAAATCTTCTAAATGTTATTCATGAATTTAGTTTAGTATCAGGAAAAATGGTCAACTTTGAAAAATCGGGTATATTTTTTAGTAAAAAGATCCATCATAAATTGAAAAAAAAATGATGTCCAAGCTGCTAAAAATAAATAAATAGATATGCAGGATACTTATCTAGGTTTACCTCTGTTTATAGATAAGTCTAAGATTAAAACCTTTGACTTCATTGTAAACAGAATGGAAGAAAGGATAAAGGTTGGAAAATTAAGATACTTAGCCAACCTAGTAAACTGATTCTTAACAAATCAGTCCTTTCTAGTATGCCGATATACCAAATGGGTTGTTTTAAACTACCAAAAAAGATTACAGCTAAGATTAATACAATACAAAGTGAATTTTGGTGGGGAATAGAATCAAATTCGAAAGGTTATCATATAAAATCTTGGCCATTTATGTGCAAACCTATTTCCATGGGAGGTTTAGGTTTCAGGGATGCTGATAAGATAAACCAGGCAATGCTGGATAAGATTGCCTGGAGAATCATCTGTGAACCAAACTCTTGGTGGGTTAAGATGTTTAAAAAAAAATATATTTCAAAAAAAAATCCTTTTTGGCTATAAAGAAAGCTCAAAGATCATCTTGGATGTGGAAATGTATTGTGCAGGGGGCTACTTTAGTACATAAGTATACATGCTGGGAGGTAGAGATGAGAAGTCCATTAACATTTGGACAGATCAATGGATACCCGATTTAGAAACTACTCTAGATCAAATCTGTTCTGAAAGGAACACTCACCTAACACTTGTATCGGATCTGATTAATCCTGACACTAATAGGTGGAACCATGAAATCATCATAGCATCTTTTCCTCATATAATTCCGCAATCTATCTTGAATATTAATTTGTTTTTAGACATGAATGGTACCTTAGATAAGGATAAACCTAGATGGAAACTTACTAGGAATGGAATTTTCACAGTTAGATCTTTGTATGACAGACTATGTGGAAAACTAGATACCAACATTGATAGAGAAATTTTTTGGAACAAGCTCTGGAAAGCAAAATTGCCTCAAATAGTCAAACTTTTCTTATGGAAATGCATGAATGACGCTTTACATGTCACAAATATCCTTAGTAGACATATGTTGTAAGATGAATATAGAATCAATACAACATTTATTATTTGACTGCTGGTTTTCTAAATCCATCTGGATGCAACCACCTCTGGAAGATGGAGGTAGGTATGACAATGTAAGAAATTGTTTCCTTGATCACTTTAAATGGTGGCAATCGCAGGGTGAGGGAGTAATTGAAATCAATGCTACCAAATGTTGTTTTATATGGAAAGATAGGTGTAATAAAATTTTCGAAGACAAAATTACCTCTTCTTTATAGACATACATTATAATTTAAAAACATCTTAATTTCTGGAACTATAATGAAAGGAATCTAGTAAATCCAATTGCTTCTATACCTAATAAAATAACTATCAAAGTCCCATGGAATTCCCCTGAAACTAACTGTTTTAAGTTAAACTATGATGCATCTTGGATATGTGACACAGTTTACGATGGTTTTGGGCTAATGTTAAGAGATGATGCAGGTAACGAGGGAGCAACAAAGGCAGGTATCTTCAATGCTTCAAGCGCAGAAAAGGAAGAAGCTTTAGCTCTTCTGCAAGGAGCTAGATGGGCCAGAAAGGAAGGATTCTTTAATTTCTGGATGGAGGGAGATGCGAAAGGATAATAGGGTCCATACAAGGAAGGGTGACTGTGATGGATTGGAGGAATCAAACTATAGTGAAGGAAGCAGTACAAACAGACTGCAACAACTTTTCGGGTTTCAAATTTGTTCACAGAACTGGAAACTCGGTGGTAGATAAGCTGGCGAAGGAGTCAAGAAAATCCTCCATTTTTTGCTCTTAGAAGGAGGTTTTTCCAGCCTACTTAAATATTTTCCTTAGTTTAGATAAATTAAGTATTCAGAAAGAAGGTAGAAGTACTACCAATAGATTGTTGTCTACATCTCAGAACAAGGCAGTCTTGATCTGATAGCTTGACAACAATTCCGTTTTTTTCTTTTCTTTTTGTTTCTGGTTTGGTCTTTGGCTTAATATATCTTTTATTCTCAAAAAAAAATAAAAAAATTAATCATCTTTGTAATCTACTCAAATGTTTTGGTGAACATTTGCAAAACCTCTCTGTTTTCGTTGCAAAACCTGAGTTTGTGTTCTTAGTTAGTAATGTTATTATCCTCACTCTTTTCGCTAAATCTGGTAACAACTCTTCTTCTTCATCATCATTATCATCAAGCATTAGTAATGGGTTTCCTGAAACTATTCATCATGATATCAACGATGAATTCATCAAGAACAGTAATAGAAACAGAGTTGTCTCCAAAACAAAGTTTAAGGAAAAAGAAATTGTGTTTCAAGATAAAGAAACGGTGATAGAGGAAGAATTTAATGATGTTTTGGTTAGCAAGCCAGTGAGTACTGCTATTAATGGTGATGTAGATTTTATGAATTCCAGTAACATGAATTATCGACGAAGCAAATCAGAAAATTCGAAGAATCACGGGGTTTATGAGAAATGGAGTTTACAAAAAGTTCGACGATCTGAGACTGAAAAATACCAAATGTTGAGAAGAAGAAGGTTTCGAGATGTGAAGATGTAGAGATGATGGGCAACGACGACTTGCGGGAAAAATAGAGGATTTCACAGCTAAACAAATGAGGTTTCATAAAGAAGAATCCATGACTATCGTTCTTCCAAAAACCAAGAATGGGTATTAATTTAGTTTAAGCTAGTAATTAATAAAAATTGACTGTATTTTAATTCTCATATGTACAGTTTCTGGCTATGAATAGAAGAACATGCTTTTAGAATTTTATTTTTTTTCTTATTTTTTTTTGTTCTTGATTTCTTCTATGTTTGGTACTAAAATAATATTTTGTTAATCCTTTTAAGATAAGTAAGACGGATTTACTTCGTTAACAAGAGAATATGAGAAGCTCAGTTTGTCAAAATACCTGTTCAGGAGAACATGTTCTAAATTCTTGGGTGGTATTTATGCTTAGATCATGAAATTCCTAATGATTATGTTTTTCATTATTTTTCTGGACAAATGTCAACCTGTATACTCGTATACAGAATAAGAGTGATTAAATAATTAGTTTTTTGTCTGGGATCTAGATATTTTGAGATAATTTGCGTTACCTCCTCTCAGAAGATTGCTAATTTGCGCTACCTCCCTTACATAAATAACATTATCAAAATCTCCTCTCGTTAAGAATTTCATCCATTCCAAGTTAACTGATTCATCAAAAATATACGCGTGGCAAAAAAGATTTTTCTTTTACAAACTACCAAAAAGACACTAATCTTCTTCGTAGTATTTACAAAACCCTAAATCTTTATCTTCTTATGTCGTTTTCGGCTAGTGCTTGTTGTCGCCGTTCTCTTCTTCCCAGGGACGGAGCCAGCCCATTGCATGGGATTGCAATTGTACCCCTGCCCAGCTGGCTTCAAAGCCTAATTTAGACCCAACATGATTTTTTTTCATATACAAGCCTATTTTTGTTTCTTTCCACCCCTAAAAATATTTTTCTACTTCTTCCCCCTTTTTTTCTTCTGCTGGAT
Organism: Papaver somniferum; assembly: GCF_003573695.1. Taxonomy (NCBI): domain Eukaryota; kingdom Viridiplantae; phylum Streptophyta; class Magnoliopsida; order Ranunculales; family Papaveraceae; genus Papaver; species Papaver somniferum. The sequence continues at coordinate 7,757,132 of NW_020620825.1, read as the reverse complement.
GTGAAGATGGTGGCTGAATCAAACCAAACTCGAGGTTCAATTTCATGAAACGTTTTGCAAATTGATCGATCTAAAAAGAAACCGATCCATCTATACATAACCCCAAAAACTTTTATCGAACTATATACCGATTTCAGGAAGAAAAAAAATCCCCAAAAAAGCTTAGTTTTCAGAACCCCCAAAATTAACCAAGTATCAATTTAGAAGCAGCTATAAGAAAGTAAAAACACAAATTCAAAGGTTGAATCATCAATTCAAGGTGCAATTGCGATCTTACAATCAACAACACATGTAAAAATCTAGTATTCGAGAAGCCACTAGAGGATGATGATTGTTCATTGGAAGTGGGTACCCTGTTATGAGAATAACGGACTTCAGTACAACTCTTCGTCTTTTGATGTTCATGGTAACAATTAAGAGGTTTTAAATAAGCACTGTTTGATGTGAAGGTGATTCGAGTTGGAAATAAGCACAAATCATTCATAAGTGTTTTTGGAGGCAGACGTTGTTGATTTTATCTGGAAAAGAAAATTAATGGCAGTAGTAGCAGTTTGTTTACCCTCTCTTTTCGACGTCAAACCCTTACCGAACTCCTATTCGCCCCATCGAGAAGATGATTCTGTTTTTCCTTTTCAGAAAGAAAGAAAGAAGAAGACAGAGATCGAGAAAATGAGGGCATTTTCCGTAGCTAGGTATCACGTGTGTGATTTTATCCACCTGTACATAGATGGCGACTCAGCTAACTGATATTTTGACGGAATTCTTAACGAGAGGAGATTTTACTAATTTTATTTCTGTAGGGGAGGTAACACAAATTAACAATCTTTTCAGGGAAGGTAACGCAAATTACCCCGGATATTTTAGTTGGAATTTTAAATATATTGAAAATGCACATCTTCTTAATCAATAACAGGTAAATTCCATCTGATACCCCTAATTTAATTCGACTAGTTTAATGTCGGTTATTTTTATGTTTCCATGAAAATTAAGATTAAAAAGAAAATCAACATACTAGATTAAAAAATTTATTTATTTACACTAGTTTTTCTTTTTAAGCAGAGAATCACCATGAAAAAATTCGAAATGATGATCACGAATCTCTTTTCTAACCTACCAAGACTAATATAAAATATATTTTTTCAAAATAATTTTTAATCAACGACAACAAATACAAAAATGATTAATCAAAGAACACCCAATTCTTCAATGTAATGGATCCCCAATTCTTAATGCAATTGAACAAACAAAAAACCATCTTAATCAAGCACAGACACAAAAACGGTAAATCCATAAACTCCCTAGTCTATTAGGAGATTTGATGATAAATAAGCTCTTTAGAGAAATTGTTGTGATTTCCCTAACTTTAATTCAAAGAATACCCGATTCTTCTTGTACCTTGATTCCATCATTATATTTCTTCTTGGATGTCATTCACGAATGACGAAGTTAATTTACAGATGAATTACTAAATATGATATTGGGGTTATAAGAATTAGTAGAACACATCCTATGGTTGAGTTTTATGTTTTAAGACTTTGTTATTTTCTGCATTTGGAAGACGAAAGAAGTCGGGGAGGAAGAAGGTGGATAAAAATAGAGAGAGAAACGTTTGTTTTATTTTATTACAAGGGTATTTAGAGAAAAACATTTCTCATTAATATAATCAACTTTATGACTACTAGTCCAATGCATAATCCCTAAAATTTAGATATAAAGTGGATCATTAATAACTCCTATCTTATATACGGGTATACATGATAACATGATCCATTTTTCTATTAGGTTACTCTAATCGATATTTAAGTAATTTTTTAATGATAAATACATATATACCAAATGTAGCAGCTAATGTTAATTGACACATGTTCTCAAGGAATTCAACTTTATACTCCTTGTTCTTTCAAAAACCAAGTTCCAAAAATATTTTAGACTTATCGGCCTTTGTAATACAACATGTAAGGTCGCAAGAAATAAGCTCCCCTAATGGCTAGAGTAATCTTTCAAACCTGATTTTTTATCACAAATAAGAAAAATGACACGTAACATTATTTTCACTCACGAGTCTTGAATAAAACAAATAAGAAAAATGACATGTAACATTATTTTCACTCACGAGACTTGAATACAAATCTCTCACGAAATATGTGATATTTTGAGAGAGATTTTTATTTGGTATTTTTTTTTAAGAAAAAAAACAATAATAATAGCCAAGCGCAACTGTCACAAAGTTATGGAATCTTAAAGCTGAGGTAACAATTTCTATTCATGGTGAAAATGCTTTCTATTCAATTTTGTGGATGAGAATGATGGAAGAATAGCTTTTGATCAAGGTGCTTTCTATATCGCCAATAATTTGTTTATAATAAGACCCTAATTCCCTGAAATTCATTGATTGAACAGTTTATTACCGAGACGAAGAAGAAAAGTAGGCTTCCTTATATTATAGTATGTGTGGAAATCAATTTAACTTCTCATTCCCTACTTATTGATTAGAGTAGCTTTGGATGCATGAATACAAGGGTCAGTTCACGGTGAAATCTGCAAGGAAAATCATTAGTCCAAGACTTGAAGCTTTTGAAGGTGCTAATCTTCTTTGGAGGAAATTTATTCAGCCTACTCTAGCAGCGTAGAATTGGAAGATATTAAGAGGCGCCTGTGCAACTCTTGATCAGGTACGTTCTCGATTCAAAATTGAAATGCCTGCTAAATGTGTGATGTGTTCTGCTGATGAGGAGTCGCTGGAGCACACATTATGGAGCTGTACTTTTGCTGTTAAATCCTGGACTTGGTTAGCTGATGTGTTTGGATTATTGCCACATTTAAATCTGGTCACTGCGTAGAAGGAAGCTAAGAATAGGAGCAGAATGATACAAGAGCTGTGGTTGTTGTGCATTTTAGTAATTAGATCGGAGCTGTGGAATACAAGGAAAAAGAAGTTGTTTGAAAATAAAAATTCAAGTTGGCTGTTATTTAAGCGTGTGCTGAATCAAGTTCAGGATTACTCTATGCGATTAAAGGGTCATATGAAGAACTGTTGTGAAGATGTGAGAATTCTGAATTACTTTCGTGTTCGTCATAGGAAGGTTAAGTTTCGTGAGGCTGTTGAGTGCTTTTGGGTTTCTCCGGTAGATGGTGAACTGCTTCTCTGTTGCGATGGAGCGGCTAGGGGAAATCCGGGCATTGCAGGGGCTGGTGTGGTTGCAATAGACGAAAATTGTGTTGTGCTAGGTGTTATTTCGGTTGGACTGGGCATAACAACTAATTATCTAGCGGAGATTTATGGGATCATTGTTGGGATGGAATGGGCTACCAAATGGAGGATGCGAAGAGTGACGGTTCGGACAGATTCTAATGCAGCAAGGATTGCTTTTACTCAAAACTCCTTGCCATGGTTTGCTAGGGCTCGCTGGAGGGAGATTCAATACCATATGATGTTATCAATTTTGATCATACTTTTAGAGAAGCCAAATTCGCTGCTGATAACATGGCTAAAAGGGGATGTAACCAAGCTAATAGGGTAGGGATAGATTACGAAGGTCGTCCTTCTTTTCTTCCAAGTATTGAATTTCCAAATGTTTCATATTTTCGTTTTAGATAGTTTGTAAGTTTTTGGGGTTGTTGTGACCTCTTTTCTTATAAACTATCTTGTAATTATTCACATCCTTATTAATATATATTTTGGCTTATCAAAAAATCCCTACTTTTACTCCACTGTCGATTTATGTTATTCATGTCATGGATTTGCCAGTGGAGTATAAATGGAAACCTTCTAAATATATGAAATGTTTATCGTTTGGTCATACCGCTAGCTCTTGGTCAACTCAAGGGGTGAAGAAGAAATCCCACTAGAATCCAAAACAAGGTCAGCAACCACCTAAAGAAATAACAACGGAGAAAGGTAAGGCTTTTGGTGTAAAGGAATGATAACTATGCTCAACTAGATAACGAAGTTGTAAGTGGTTGTATTATGATGGAGAAAGGGCATTATCTGGGGATTAAAGAGGAGGTGATTGAGGGAATTAGGGAAAAAAATCAAACATACTAGTCATAATATGATGCAGATTCATCCTACATCTAGTGTAGCTTGTGACAATCTATAGGCTTTTCTACCAACCAAAATTGGGAATATAAACGAGGTTAATGACGTGGATTTAGAGTCACAACCCCCAAGTAAGAGTGGATTTATATTAAAATCCATAATAACTTAGGCATAAAGAGAGATAAATCAATGTAAATGTACATGTAACACACCGATTTTCGGTCCCGTATTCTGACCGAATTCATTGTCCGATACCCCGAAGTGCTACGTTAATATTATAGTTGAAGCCCGGTTACTAGCCCAAGCTCAGTAAATAATGTATTTGGGCTAATTTAATTTATGTTCATGTTAACATTTCTATCGCAGCAGAATACTTATAAAATTTTGAAGAAAAGTACAACCGATGATTTAACCTAATTTTAAAGCCACTGGAAATAAAACACATTTTCATTTCTAAATAAAAACACTACCACCTCTCAAGGTTTAGGATTTAATTAATAAGTAACGATTTCAACACCAAATTGCAAAATTGAAAACTGACAAAGGTAAACCCCTCAAATTTTACAAGCTTCATACGAGATCCAAAATTTATTAAATTATATTGATACAACATGAATTGAAAATATTATAAGATATCTATTTTATATAATTTTTAAATTAAGTTTAGTAACCTAACACCACGGTCAAACATGTAGTTGACCAGCACTGTGGAAAATAAAAAATGTGACAGTCTGTTTTTGAAAATTTATATCAAATCATAAACAACTCAAAATTGTATGAGGCTTGTCATTTTAGAAATATAAAAGATATATGTTCATTTTACTAGATAGACATTAAGGTCTAAAATCCAATGTATCATAGTTTTAAAATAAGATATTATGAGATATTTAAAATTGTCATATACTTTCTGCATCCAATACCGGTACAAATAATTATTTGTAAAATACTTATGAATTTTAATAAATTCAAAAATTTACAAAAAAATATTCCTGAAGATGTTTTACATTTATTAGAAAAAAAATCAACTCAAAATCTAGTAGAACTTAAAAATGATAAGTAGTGAACTCAACATATTGCATAACTTTTCAGCTTTAAATCTAAGATTAGTTACTTCTTAAAAGTAGAATTCGAAGCATAAACAATAACTTTAAGCATCAAATATCATTCGTTAGTTTTACCATGATTAACCTAACTTGAAATTAACCAGTCTTATCGAAGTCCCGTCAAAATTATTACGCAAGCATAATTATATCCAATTTATGATCAACTGGCAATAATCAGTTGGCACGTGAATAGTTTTGTTAATCACTTATTGCCATTTGTGAATCATGCGATGATTACGGATGAAGCCATTACAGTATCGTTACTACTGCAACACATCAAATCCATGTATAAGTTTGAGTACTAATAAATAGTTACACAGGACATCACCAAAATAATCAAAACAGAGATGCCGTTGTCTTTGTCAGGCTTGTGTACAAGTATAACAAATAAATAACAATCAGGAGAAATTATAAAATATTAATATCACTTGCAAGTCAAAAGTGGAACATTACAGTAATTAGAAAATTAGAACATTACAGTAATCAAGAGAAATTAGAAAATGAACTGGAACTACTGTAAGCAGAAACATTACAGTTAAAAGTGGTGAATCAATAATAATAATAATTCTTATAACTAACTCAGCTGGTCATCCGCGTTTTTCAAAGTTTCATGCGTTCTAGGAGGTCCCAGGTTCGATCCCCCTTTGCAGAAATTAACATGGAAGGTAGAGTTAGCTTTCCCCCCTTGTGATTCAATCTCAGCCCCCCATTCGCTTCGGCTCATTTGGCTAGGTTATCCATGAGGCTCGCTGGTAAGCTAGCACAGCAACCTGTTCAATTAATGTAGTAGTATGTCGTTGGAGCTTAGCTTGTTAGGCTTCCAACTAGTTTCATGTAATAATCATTATCCAATAACTAACTTAATGAATTTAAAACATTACCAAAAATAATCAATTCTTAATTATATTATTTATATTTATGAAATGACACCTAATAATATGTACACGCTTTCCAAAAATAAAATCTCAAGATATTCATAAGCTCACGCAAAATAGATTCTGTATTTTTGTTAATATAATTAAATGTCAAGTTACATAAATGTCAACATGCCACATATCAAATTCCAACAATTAATTATATTTTTTCCAGCATTAAACAAATCCGATAAATTAAAGAAATATTTTACATTTTAAATGACAACTACATCGCCAAACACTAGATTGTTGAGATAGTCCAATTACATAAAATTACGAAATTACTCTTTTACCAATATACGAGTACCCTTAAGATTTGAACTGGGTATTACAATACAAATTTGCAACTTGAATCCTTATAACATCATAAGTCACCAAGAAGAAATTGCAAATGAAGAGTTGACAATTGAAGAACCTATTATCAGAAAGGAAGAACTTGGTAGTGCTACTTTGAATGTTGGTGGAGGCTTGTGAAGACACTAATGTGATTTCTAAATATGTTGTAGACAAGCACAATCAATCTAATTTGATGGTTAATAGATGTTCAACTGACCCAAATATGATTTCTAATTCTAATAGGGAGTCGAATTCAAAGACGGATCTACCAACTCGAATGGATTTCACTTGCTTTAAATTCTAATTTTTCTAAACAGTTGAAACAAGATAATTTTCCGAATGTAGAAGCTAAATTGGAATCACTCTCAGTTTGTGAGGTCGAAATCATGCTCAAATCAATTCCCAAATTGCTCTTAACAAGATTTTGGGTATATCTGGCTATCGTATGATGGGGTCTACGTGTAGGGATATTATTGGGAGGAATGCGAGAGATGGAAACACCTTTGATTGATATTGGTAATAGTTTGGGAGATTTTGACTCTGAAAAAATTGAAGCTGCAAAATGCACGTTCCAGGATCAAAATGAGGATTTTGGAAGGTGAGTTTGCTCTTCTTTTTGTCTCGACAATTTGGGGTTTGTTGAAGTGTTAGCTCTTAACAGTTGTTGGGGATTTTTCTGTTATATTTTTTAGTAGCTCCTTTATGGGCTTTGCTTTTATATTGTTTTAATGAATCTTGCCTTTTTCGTGTCAAAAAGTAAATAAGTATGTGTAAACCCTTAGTTCCAACCAAACTATGGATACAATTGACCTAAAATACATTTATTTTCTTCCAAAATCTCATAAGAACATAAGAGGTATGATAGATTTTAATTTTCCGCTGGACCAAAATTTTGATAAAAATAACTGCAGTTTAAATTAGTATTTGTATAAACATGTGTTTATTTCCTTACTTGATATTTGAAGGGATGAAATTTGTGAAAGAGTCTCTCAAAATCTACGAGGTTACATAATGTCATTTGGAATCTCACATAAAAGGCCTCTCAATACTATCTACACAAATCTTAGTTTATTACTCTAAACACGAATTATTGATTCAATTAATCATATAAAATATCGTGTTTCGGGTGCCTAATTTCTATGGACGGAGCATATTGGAACAATGGATACGGTTTTCAACCTTAATAATATGACAACTTCCAACCATTCCATGGGTATAATCAAAACCAAATCATTGGATATGACCAATATCCTATGGATTATTGTGTTTCTCACACGTATAAACAACCTTATGACGGGTATGTGTGTGGACAATCGCAAGGATGGGAGGATAGTTATTCTCTTGAACAAAAAGTATCTAGCTTTGCTGAAAAATGTCTTAACTTGGTAGAACAAGAGCTATAGAGAAGAAAAAATGTCTTAACTTGGTACATGATGGGCTGTCGTTGGCTCAACAAATTAATAAATATATTTCCCACTAATTAACTGGTAATATAGTGGTAGTAAGAGATCGTTCCCACAGAGAGCTGTGTAATTGATAGGTTATTTGTATTAGCAAAATAAAATAAATCACAAAGGGGGGTTTTGGTCGTATGATAAATAAAAAGACAATAAGAAGAAACAGATGATTATGGAATCCTTCGTCGTTACCAAGAGTTAACAGGATTAGAATACTTATCTATCGTTCGTAAGAACCATTCATCACCAACCGTAGAATAGCAGCTAGATCAATGTTATCCCCGAAACTCCTTCAATCACTGGATACGGAAGTTCTCGACTACCAGATTATATCCAACGAACAACCAAGTAGTAGATCACTCAAGGTGTAATCCAATCGAACGCCTTAAGCTTTGTGAATTTAGGTTGATCCCAGTAGTTAAACTCTTAGATCAAGGTTTATTTGCTGGTGTTGTTTTCACACACGATTGCTCCACAGAATCCCTCTGCGAGGTCCCGCGATTTCTACTTGTGTAGAGAGTTAATCGACGACTACTTATCTCATAACTTCTACTAGCAATAGAACAATCAATAGACTAATTGGCAGGCCTCGAAAGGGTATAGAAATTGAGCGCAAATAAAAACGGGGGCCTACAGTAATACCGCAAGTGCACGGTCGTCAGTTGTAACTCGTGCAAGTACGGGTCGATCCACAGAGATCGGGTGTGTTTTGGAGTTTTCTAGCTATTTGGGTTCCTAAATTGTTGTTGGGCTTTGAAGCCTTTTGGCTTCAATTGGGCTTAATGGGTTTGTTTCAATAAAAGGAACTGAGCTTGGGCTCAGTTGGTCTTTGAAGTGCAAATGGGCTTTGGCCTTAAACTTAGGCTTTTGATTAAGCCTGAATTGGATTGGGCCTTAATGAATTTGGGCTTTGGTTTTGGTCTTCTGATGAGTTGAGCTTTGGGCTTGAGTGCACAGCAATGAACTGAATTGGGCTCAGCTGGCTTTGATCTTTGCTTGGCTGCAGGAACTGTAAGACTGCACAGCAGCTGCACAAGTGAGCAGCAACAGTTTGCAAGGCAGGGGAAGAAGTGGCAGCAGCACAAGTGACAGAGAAGGCAATGCACAGCAGGAGAAAAGCAATGCAGCAGCAACAGGGTTGCAGCAGCAGAGAAGAAGCAATAGCAGCAGAGGCAGCAGTGTAGCAGAAACAGACAAGGCAGTGAAGGGAAAGAACAGGGAGCAAAGAACAAAGGCAGTAAAGCAAAGGCAATGCAGTAAATAAAACAAGACAATGAAGACAATGAAGAAAACAAGCAGAGAACAATGCAAAAACTAAACAAAGCAAATACTAGACAGCAAAGAAAAATGATAAAACAAACCAAGGCCTAAGGCCAAGGGCAGGGGTGAATAAGAAACTGAAATGAAGCAAAGCTAAGACAGGATACAGGCAAACTAAAAGAATGGGAGGAAAATTAGCTTGCTCATTGTCACTAGTGAGCACTAATTTCCCCCAATGCACAATCAACACTACAACCTAAGCATACAACAAGAATGGCAAGAAAATCAGCTTGCTATGAGCACTGATTTCTTGCCATTGCACAATTAGCATAAAGCTTCAAAGAAATCTAGCCTAGCATTCCATCATGTACTGACAGTGACAGGAGCAACAACAAACATGAAAGTGAATTGATACTAACAGTGAGCAACATCTAAACAGGATACAACTAACTGAACTAACAATAACAGAACATTTAACATATTTATAACAGAACATTTAACAGAACATACTAACTGAGCAAGAAATTAACAGAACATTTAACATATAACAGAACAAAGCAAGAAATTAACAAAACACAGCAAGAGAATTAACTACTAGCACATTTAACTGAAACATGAAAATTCAACAGGACAAGAGAATTAACAGAACTTAGCAGTCCTGGATGTGGGCTAATCCCAACATGAGTTTTTACATCACACCCACAGTCCCAATTTATAGTTACAAGCACAATTAGGGTTCTACACAAAAAATCCCCAAATTGACAGTAGACTAGGGTTTTGATTTTCGAGCTTACCAAACGTGATAAGACGAGTCCGTCTTCAACCCATGCTTCTTCTCCCTTCTCTGCTCCTTCCCATGCCTTCAATTTCTCTTTCTAGCTTCACTAATTCGTCAACCATTCACCTAGGGTTTCGGCAGGGGAGAAATTGACGAATTAGGGGGCTATAAAGATGGGTAATAGTTGTAGGAAGGTAGGGGTGATGATGGTGGAGGTGTGGTGGTGGTAGAGGAGTTGGTGATGGATTCAGAGCAGGTGGAGAAGGTGGTGGTGTACGGTGGTTCTGTGGAGAAGATGGTGGAGAGGGTATGGCTCGACTGTGTTTGGGGTAGGGGGTGTGTTTGGGTTAGGTGGATGGGCTCGGGTACTAGGGTGTAAGGCGAATGCATCGAGTCTTGATGTTCTGTGACTCTGAGCTGCGAGATTCGGAGATGGTAGGTAGATCTAACGATGAGATGAGAGATGAATCGATGCAACCGTTGGATTTTGAAACACAACGAAGTCAACGGTGTTAGATGATGTTAGGTACTGTAGTGTTAAGCGGAAGTATCGAGATTTGATGCGCAGGCAAAGAAGCGACCGTAGGATCTAAATGTGATCTAATCTGAAGGCTTGGAATTTAAGCGCTGTGGTGTTTGGCAGAGACTTCAGATTTTGATGCTCTATGAATGAGAGACCGTAGGATGATGAGTTGGATCCAATCTGACGGCTGAGAATGGAGGCGGTTTTGGTTATAGAAAATGGGTTTGGGTAAGGGTTTTGGGCCTTGGGTATGCCAAGCCCATATCTTCTTTAAGAGCAATTCTTCCTTCTTGAGCCCATTTCTAGTCTTTTGGGCTTATGCGCACCATTCTTCGCGGCTTCCTTGCGTAATTTCTTCTGGCTTTTCACTACTTTTCTGCTCTTTTCCGCTCCGCAAGTCATCCAAACTTTATTTGGTACCTAAAAATGCAAAATTAGTTAATAAAAATATTTATTCTTGAAAACAAGGAAAATACAGAATATGGGATAAAATGTAGAATTAATGCACAAAAGATGAGTTAAATGCCAAGAAAAATATATAGAAATATGCACTTTTTAGCACTCATCAAATACCCCCAAACCTGAATTTTACTTGTCCTCAAGTAAAACAAAACTAAGGAAATCCTACTTATACCACTGTCGCTGGTCTCTCGAATGCATTTAGCGTATGCACTAAGCCTTTTAAACCACTAAGTGTCCCTAGTGGACGAGTGAAGTCTCGTGAAGGTTTACCAGAGGTGTGCCTACAAAACCTAAGGACAAAATATAAGCTCAGATTCCATCAAATGTGACATGTGCAAAACAGTTTAAGCTCACAGCAAAATGGAGATGTCAACCTAGCTATTAAAGGCACAATCCTAGCACTGATAACAAAAAAAGACATGTGATAAGAGTGTAAAGTGTATCTACACATGTGTAAAGAAAGATCTGAAGTCATGACTACTAATCACCAAGAGATAGTTTCTCAGGCTAAGAACTGAGGTCGAAATCTAGCTAGCTGTCCGGACTTTACGAGAATTGTGAATGAGTTGGAGGTATTTCACAATTACTCGCGTTGTACATCAATGGCATACACCCTCCTTGCTTATTACAAAGAAACAACAAAATGACTATTTACATGACTCTTATTTACATTGACTATTCTCTTTTATTTTTGAACAAGAGATGATGGAATTGATAAATACTTGATTTTTTTGTATTTTTCTGATATTTTTTTTTTTTTTTTTTTTTTTCTGAATATATACATCGTTTTTTTTTTTTTTTTTTTTTTTTTTTTTTTTGAAGAAGGAAACACTTTTGATACATATACAAAAGGAAACAAAAATTACATGACACTTTGCAAGAGGTATCCCTTTTTGATGCACCCAGTTAAATTCGATGGTTGTCTTTCTTAATGTAACCTCCACCTTCTATCCCAACCAACCAAAGAACAAGCTAGTCAAGTTTCGTTCAGTATTCTAAAGTGATTGGCAATCGTAACTTCCTATCAAACACCTTGAAGATCGAGGCCATACATGTATTGGTAGATCGTGCGCGTGCAAATTTCTTATCACTATGTGAATTGTGCTAGAATCAGGGTGCCTAAATATCTAGACTAAGACTCCTAATAAAAATACATATTTGCACAAGAGTCAACATTTCAAGGTAAATGAGCTCCATTTTTATGATTTTTTTCAATTTTTTAATTTTTTTAGAATTTTGATTTTTCAATATTTTTTTTTTTTTTGGAATTTTTCAATTTTTTCAAAAAGAAGAAGGAGTTCGTTTTCAATTATGGCAAATTATCATGGTATCTACTCTATACCCCCAAACCTAAACTAAACATTGTCCTCAATGTTTCAAAATATGGAAAGAATTAAAATGCAACATATGGAAAGGGACATGCTGAGTAGAGTAAAAGGAGAGAGAATACCCGATTTCGGCGAAAGCAGAATTAAAACTCCGTTATTCAAGGCAAAAATCCAACATATTTTAGCCGAGATCAAATTGGATTAGCAAAATATATAAAAGGAACAAAAGGTTTTTTTTTTTTTTTTTTTTTTTTTTTTTTTTTTTTTTAAAAAAACGGGAAAAAAGTAAAGTAAATTTTTTTTTTTTTTAAATAATAAAATAAAATTTGGTTTTTGTATGGGAGCAAGCCCACTGTGCAAGCCTCTAATGAAATGGATGGAAGGCTGCGGCCCACGAAACACTAAGTTTTAATTTTGAAAGTTTAATTTGGCCCAGTTGGTTAAGGCCCGACGTTTGTTTTAAAACTTTGGTTTCGAGGTCCACTTTCGAGTGGAATACAAGTCCAATTGATGCTTACAAGCTCAGCTGGGTTAAACCCAGAGTTCAAAATACAAGTCCAATGAAAGAATTTAAACAAGCCCACAAAAAATAAATACAAGCCCACAAATAAATTATTACAAACCCAAAATAGAAAAATAAAAAGCCCAAAAAAATTGGGTTAATTATACAAGCCCACAATTAAAAATTGGAAGCCCACAGGTTGGGTTCTCTCAATGAATGGGTTTAGGCTTACCGTTTTAGCACAGCCCAGCTGCTCTGATATTGTTGCAAAAACCCAGTTGGGTTTTGGTTCTTTTCCTTGGTGGCGTCCCAGCAGAGGAAAAACAGGTTCAGAATCAGCAGGTCCAACAGCAAATGAAATGAAGCAGATGCAGATGCAAATGCTATGCAGTGAAATACAAAATAGCTAAGAAAACACAGATAAAACAAACACCAATCCCCGGCAGCGGCGCCAAAAACTTGGCAGTCCCCGAAGATATTATATTTAAATGCAAAATGGTCCCCGGCAGCGGCGCCAAAACTTGGTAGGCCTCTAAAAGGTCCTAAAAATTATCCCCGGCAACGGCGCCAAAAACTTGGTAGGTCCGGAAAGGGTATAAAATTGAGTTTTACATCACACCCACAGTCCCAATTTATAGTTACAAGCACAATTAGGGTTCTACACAAAAAATCCCCAAATTGACAGTAGACTAGGGTTTTGATTTTCGAGCTTACCAAACGTGATAAGACGAGTCCGTCTTCAACCCATGCTTCTTCTCCCTTCTCTGCTCCTTCCCATGCCTTCAATTTCTCTTTCTAGCTTCACTAATTCGTCAACCATTCACCTAGGGTTTCGGCAGGGGAGAAATTGACGAATTAGGGGGCTATAAAGATGGGTAATAGTTGTAGGAAGGTAGGGGTGATGATGGTGGAGGTGTGGTGGTGGTGGTAGAGGAGTTGGTGATGGAGTCAGAGCAGGTGGAGAAGGTGGTGGTGTACGGTGGTTCTGTGGAGAAGATGGTGGAGAGGGTATGGCTCGACTGTGTTTGGGGTAGGGGGTGTGTTTGGGTTAGGTGGATGGGCTCGGGGGTACTAGGGTGTAAGGCGAATGCATCGAGTCTTGATGTTCTGTGACTCTGAGCTGCGAGATTCGGAGATGGTAGGTAGATCTAACGATGAGATGAGAGATGAATCGATGCAACCGTTGGATTTTGAAACACAACGAAGTCAACGGTGTTAGATGATGTTAGGTACTGTAGTGTTAAGCGGAAGTATCGAGATTTGATGCGCAGGCAAAGAAGCGACCGTAGGATCTAAATGTGATCTAATCTGAAGGCTTGGAATTTAAGCGCTGTGGTGTTTGGCAGAGACTTCAGATTTTGATGCTCTATGAATGAGAGACCGTAGGATGATGAGTTGGATCCAATCTGACGGCTGAGAATGGAGGCGGTTTTGGTTATAGAAAATGGGTTTGGGTAAGGGTTTTGGGCCTTGGGTATGCCAAGCCCATATCTTCTTTAAGAGCAATTCTTCCTTCTTGAGCCCATTTCTAGTCTTTTGGGCTTATGCGCACCATTCTTCGCGGCTTCCTTGCGTAATTTCTTCCGGCTTTTCACTACTCTTCAGCTCTTTTCTGCTCCGCAACTCATCAAATCTTTATTTACTACCTAAAAAATGCAAAATTAAGTAAGAAAAATATTTATTCTTGAAAACAATGAAAATACAGAATATGGGATAAAATGTAGAATTAATGCATAAAAGATGAGTTAAATTGCCAACAAAAAGGGATAAATATATACATTATTTGGCACTCATCACTAATCTAGTATGCATCCCAAATCAATCTAAGAATCACTCATAAATCCTAGATATGGTAAAGAAAAATGATGATGATTAAAACCTCAAATAAACTTGTATTATTAATAAAGCTTCACGCTTAGAACATTGAATTCATCCTTAATCAACACAGAATTTAGCTACTCATATTACAAAGAAGATGAATAACGGTGGTTGTAAACCCTAGGTTTTGATATAGGACTTGTGATATGAGATTATTCGATGATATGTGAAAGGGTGCGGTGAGGGGAAACCCAGGTACGGCTGGTGCAGGTGCAATAGCTAGAGACTCTTTTTGTAATGTTATGAGCGCGATGTCAATTGGCTTAGGTATAAAAACAAATTATTTGGCTGAATTATATAAAATCATTGTTGGAATGGAATGGGATACAAGATGGGGGATGGCACGCATTTGCATCTGGTCGGATTCTTCTAGTCTGGTGGAGGCTCTTACAAACTCTAATTTACCATGGTTTTCAAGACAAAGGTGGTTAGAGGTTTGTAGGAATTATGATTCAATAAGATTTATTCATACTTACAGGGAGGTTAATTTTGCTGCGGATTCAATGGCAAAGAAAGGTTGTTTTCTAGATAATGGAGTAGGAATGCACTATGATGGAAGACCTCATTTTTTAAATTCTGTTGAATATCCAAATGTTGCTTATTATAGATTCAAATAGTTTGCAAGTTTTTGGGGTTGCTGTGACCTCTTTTCTTGTGAAATATTTCTTGTAAATTTTGTTATCTATTAATACAATTTTTGACTTTTCAAAAAAAATCGATGATATGTGAAAGGCCTAATACCTATTTTTATAGGTTTACATTGCTTGGCCATCAAGTATCTAGTTTGGTTCAAGAACCTGACCCGAAAATACAAAATAAGGATCCTAACCGTGAGTTTAGGCCTTCACAAGTATCCATACCCCTTTTTATACTTGTTAAGTATGCGTACCGGTATGAATACCTCAAATTCCAACAGAAATTTTTGGAACTGAGGTATGCGCACCCGTTTGCATATTTTATTGTCTTCGGTGTTCGATGAAAAGCTTTTTTTGGCCACAACTTCTTCGTCCGAACTCGGAATGACCTCATTCTTTTTGCATTATTTTTATCTTTCAATTATCTTAAAGATGGTGATGATAAATCATTAATTTGAATGATTTAAGATCGGTTTTTGTCCCATCTCTTGATTTTGAGCGTTTTGCTCATTTTCGTCGCACTTCTTCCTTTTCTCTTGGACTTGGGCACTTGGATACTAGGAATACTTCTCTTCTTAGCTATTTTCAGCACTTTGTAGTTCCTTTTTGGATGATTCACCTAATATAGGTAAATAAGAGAAAATAAGAGTAATAATACGAATATATGCAAGAATAATAGCTTAAACAAGTATGGAATGGACACTAAAATCATATGAATTATGTACTTATAAAATTCCCCCACACTTAGTTTTTGCTAGTCCTCGATCAAACTAAATAAAAATAATCCTAAAATAAAACAACTCCATCTCGTTGAGAAAACGGTTACACTTAGCATGTATAACAAACCTTTAAACCCCTGGGTGTCCCTAGTGGATGAGTTTTAGTCCCGTGAGGGTTTACAAGAGGTATACCCACAAAACATACTCCAATTTCTCGCCTTGGAAGAACCACTAAGGATAGACACAAAGTAGTAGCCAAATAATTAGCTTGCATAAGTTCTTTAGCTGCAAACATCCCACATACATTCCAATCATCACACACAAGCAATTAATTACATGTGACATTCAACCTGATTGCAAAACTATAGTAAGATAGTCATCGTACTTGTTGCAACGTTTGTCGCAACACTCGCATACTGAAATCACATAGATAGATAAGAAAGTGGAAATAGAAAAGTGAAGTGTGCAAATGTTGACTAAAGAGAAAGATGTTACCCACAATACTTGTATGAATGTCGTCAAAGGATTCTTATTTATAGCACAATAGTTAAGAGAAGCAACCATTTAACTTGACCACATGATTAGATACTCTAAGCGCATGTTCCTTTTCAACAAGTATGTGATAGTTTCCTTGGATCCTGCATTCCACCTTGTTTAGGCGACGGAGACAGGGACAACGTTTCACGCATACTGCTATCCAAGTGTCGATAACCTCATCAATAGTATTTTTGACTTGCTATATAATGATGATAGGTTTTTATTTTTATCGACTACATGATTAGTCCGCAATTCCGGACCTATCATTTATTAGTGTCGATAAATGAAGAGG
Organism: Papaver somniferum; assembly: GCF_003573695.1. Classification (NCBI taxonomy): domain Eukaryota; kingdom Viridiplantae; phylum Streptophyta; class Magnoliopsida; order Ranunculales; family Papaveraceae; genus Papaver; species Papaver somniferum. Next base: position 7,740,369 of record NW_020620825.1, on the reverse strand, counting down.
AGCCTTATATATATATTTTTTTTTCTTTCTCTTTTTTTCTTTCTTTTTCCCGCCTCACTCTTCATGAGTTTATCTATAGGGCTTTTATATACTCAACCAATGATTCCCTTGCTACAACATCCACGGCAGTATCAGGATCCCACCAAATCACTTTAGAGAAAAATATAACTGCAAACATAAAAAGAAAGTAATTCAGTAATGATTAATTGCGAAGACGAATCTTTCAAACGACTACCATAGCTGAGTTTCGCATTCAATCATCAAGAATACATGACACAGTTTGGATAACTTTACCTGCGTAAGTGGTGATCCAGATTTGTTCCTTCAAAAGATAAATCTAGGGCTAAATTTGATCCCGTTAAACACTTATTTCGCATGATTTGGGATTTCCTTTCCTTTGGTAAAAAATAAAACGTCTCTCTCAGTCGCCTTCTCTCATTCTTTCTTCTTTCATTTTCGTCGACGTGAGAGTTACCTAATGGATTATAAAAATACCTTTTTTTTCAAGGTATAATTCATTCGTTGTTTTCATGCCTGTTAGCGATTGAAGACTCTAGATTATGATTTTCAATTCATATCGTGATACCAATTGTAGTTTCATACCATCTTTTTTAGGAGGGATATAAATTTCTGGAATCCAACGGTGGCATGTAGTTTCTTTACGATCTTTAACTTCTGTAATTCAAGGTAATACTCAGAATTCATGGTTTTCTTCTACATAGGTTTTATGATTAGCGCTGCTTAGGCTTTATATAAATTAAGTACCAATCAGGGGTTTTACGCCAGAAGATTGGCCTTCAACTTGAAATGGACACCCAGATTTTAAGTTTAAATCTTAATTGCTCCTTGAATTTGCTGTGAATCTTATGATAATGGTTAGATTTCGATTCCACTGATTAATGCTCTCCAGTGAAGGTTCTTTTGTTGAGATTTTGTTTTAAAAGTAGCAGGAGGCAGTGATCCATGTAATATTATGTTTATTTGGGTTAATTATCTTAATATAGATCCCAGAGAAATCAACATTAGGTGAATGGATTACTTTTTTATGATGCTGAGTAAGTAGTTGTAGTTTATTTCTTGGGGATAAGACTTTAAAGTCAAGAATACATGACACAGTTTGAATAACTTTTCCTGCGTAAGTGGTGGTCCAGATGTGTTCCTTCAAAATATAAATCTAGGTCTAAAATTGATCCCGTTAAACACTTATTTCGCATGATTTGGGCTTTCCTTTCCTTTGGTAAAAAAGAAAATGCCTCTCTCAGTCGCCTTCTCTCATTCTTTCTTCTTTCATTTTCGTCGACGTGAGAGTTACCTAATGGATTAACAAAATACCTTTTCTTTCAAGGTATAATTCATTCATTGTTTTCATGCCTGTTAGCGACTGAAGACTCTAGATTATGCTTTTCAATTCTTATCGTGATACCAATTGTAGTTTCATGCCATCTTTTTCAGGAGGGCTACAGATTTTTGGAATCCAACGACAGCATGTGGTCTCTTTACGATCTTTAACTTTTGTAATTCAAGGTAATACTCAGAATTCATGGTTTTCTTCTACATAGGTTTTATGATTAGCGCTGCTTAGGCCTTATATAAATTAAGTACCAATCATGGGTTTTACGCCAGAAGATTGTCCTTCAACTTGAAATGGACACCCAAATTTTAAGTTTAAATTTAATTGTTCCTTGAATTTGATGTGAATCTTATGATAATGGTTAGATTTCGATTCCGCTAATTAATGCTCTCCAGTGAAGGTTCTTTTGTTGAGATTTTGTTTTAGAAGTAGCAGGAGGCAGTGATCCATGTAATATTATGTTTATTTGGGTTAATTGTCTTAATATAGATCCTAGAGCAATCAAAATTAGGTGAATGGATTACTTTTTTATGATGCTGAGTATGTAGTTGTAGTTTATTTATTGGGGATAGGATTCTAAAGTCAAGAATACATGACACAGTTTGGATAACTTTGCCTGCGTAAGTGGTGGTCCAGATTTGTTCCTTCAAAAGATAAATTTAGTGCTAAAATTGATCCCGTGAAACACTTATTTCGCACGATTTGGGCTTTCCTTTCCTTTAGTAAAAAAGAAAACGCCTCTCTCAGTCTCCTTCTCTCCTTCTTTCTTCTTTCATTTTCGTCGACGTGAGAGTTACCTAATGGATTATAAAAATACTTTTTCTTTCAAGGTATAATTCATTCATTGTTTTCATGCCTGTTAGCGACTGAAGACTTTAGGTTATGCTTTTCAATTTTTATCTTGATACCAATTGTAGTTTCATGCCATCTTTTTCAAGAGGGCTACAGATTTCTGGAATCCAACGACAACATGTGGTCTCTTTACGATCTTTAACTTTTGTAATTCAACGTAATACTCCGAATTCATGGTTTTCTTCTACATAGGTTTTATGATTAGCGTTGCTTAGGCCTTATATAAATTAAGTACCAATCAGGGGTTTTACGCCAGAAGATTGGCCTTCAACTTGAAATGGACACCCTGATTTTAAGTTTAAATTTAATTGTTCCTTGAATTTGTTGTGAATCTTATGATAATGGTTAGATTTCGATTCCGCTGATTAATGCTCTCCAGTGAAGGTTCTTTTGTTGAGATTTTGTTTTAGAAGTAGCAGGAGGCAGTGATCCATGTAATATTATGTTTATTTGGGTTAATTGTCTTAATATAGATCCTAGAGCAATCAAAATTAGGTGAATGGATTACCTTTTTATGATGCTGAGTATGTAATTGTAGTTTATTTATTGGGGATAGGATTCTAAAGTCAAGAATACATGACACAGTTTGGATAAATTTGCCTGCGTAAGTGGTGGTCCAGATTTGTTCCTTCGAAAGATAAATCTAGGTCTAAAATTGATCCCGTGAAACACTTATTTCGCACGATTTGGGCTTTCCTTTCCTTTAGTAAAAAATAAAACGCCTCTCTCAGTCTCCTTCTCTCTTTCTTTCTTCTTTCATTTTCGTCGACGTGAGAGTTACCTAATGGATTATAAAAATACTTTTTCTTTCAAGGTATAATTCATTCATTGTTTTCATGCCTGTTAGCGACTGAAGACTCTAGATTATGCTTTTCAATTCTTATCGTGATACCAATTGTAGTTTCATGCCATCTTTTTCAGGAGGGCTACAGATTTCTGGAATCCAACGGCGGCATGTGATCTCTTTACGATCTTTAACTTTTGTAATTCAAGGTAATACCCCGAATTCATGGTTTTCTTCTACGTAGGTTTTATGATTAGCGCTGCTTAGGCCTTATATAAATTAAGTACCAATCAGGGGTTTTACGCCAGAAGATTGGCCTTCAACTTGAAATGGACACCCTGATTTTAAGTTTAAATTTAATTGTTCCTTGAATTTGCTGTGAATCTTATGATAATGGTTAGATTTCGATTCCGCTGATTAATGCTCTCCAGTGAAGGTTCTTTTGTTGAGATTTTGTTTTAGAAGTAGCAGGAGGCAGTGATCCATGTAATATTATGTTTATTTGGGTTAATTGTCTTAATATAGATCCTAGAGCAATCAAAATTAGGTGAATGGATTACTTTTTTATGATGCTGAGTATGTAGTTGTAGTTTATTTATTGGGGATAGGATTCTAAAGTCAAGAATACATGACACAGTTTGGATAACTTTGCCTGCGTAAGTGGTGGTCCAGATTTGTTCCTTCAAAAGATAATTTTAGTGCTAAAATTGATCCCGTGAAACACTTATTTCGCACGATTTGGGCTTTCCTTTCCTTTAGTAAAAAAGAAAACGCCTCTCTCAGTCTCCTTCTCTCCTTCTTTCTTCTTTCATTTTCGTCGACGTTAGAGTTACCTAATGGATTATAAAAATACTTTTTCTTTCAAGGTATAATTCATTCATTGTTTTCATGCCAGTTAGCGACTGAAGACTCTAGATTATGCTTTTCAATTCTTCTCGTGATACCAATTGTAGTTTCATGCCATCTTTTTCAGGAGGGCTACAGATTTCTTGAATCCAACGACAACATGTGGTCTCTTTACGATCTTTAACTTTTGTAATTCAAGGTAATACTCCGAATTCATGGTTTTCTTCTACATAGGTTTTTTGATTAGCGTTGCTTAGACCTTATATAAATTAAGTACCAATCAGGGGTTTTACGCCAGAAGATTGGCCTTCAACTTGAAATGGACACCCTGATTTTAAGTTTAAATTTAATTGTTCCTTGAATTTGATGTGAATCTTATGATAATGGTTAGATTTCGATTCCGCTGATTAATGCTCTCCAGTGAAGATTCTTTTGTTGAGATTTTGTTTTAGAAGTAGCAGGAGGCAGTGATCCATGTAATATTATGTTTATTTGGGTTAATTGTCTTAATATAGATCCTAGAGCAATCAAAATTAGGTGAATGGATTACTTTTTTTTATGATGCTGAGTATGTAGTTGTAGTTTATTTATTGGGGATAGGTTTCTAAAGGTTAAACTTCAGTTGGGGAACGATTAGCAGATGAATTAAAGAATTCAGTTTAATGTTATGAACTCCCTGCTGTTTTTCGAACTCTTCCCCATGTTTACGACGGAAACTACTGAACACAAAACCTTATTGTGGAATGCGCTCAAAATTTTTGGTCCTTTTCAAAGATTATGTGTCAAGCCATTTTGTCTTTAGTACTATACACACTCGAGGATGAATTGGAAGATGCTGCGTCAGAGGCACAATAAGGTAATTAACACCAAACTTTGTTTTTTGGTGTATATTTTACAAGGCATTGGAGGGGAGCGTTTTGGCATGCTGAACACTTTCCTTTTCATTCGAGGTGCCAAACAACACAGATAGAGACTTCAACGAACCAAGGTTTTGTTAACCTTTTTTAGTCTTTGAATAACGTTGAGCAATTAGTGAATTGCCAATTCCAAAGTCTGGAAATCCAAATGAAGATAAGTATTAATTTCAGTAGGTGTATACGAATGGCCTGCGTGGACTAATAATCTTCAGCTTTAGACTTATCTTTATCGTTTGAAGAGGTCTTGGCGTTACAACATAGGTGCGAGAAACATCCAACAGCCTTGCAGATTGCAAAATTAGACAGTTGACGAAAAGGTAAGCTTCAATATTTGTTAGTCATGAAATGTTAATGCATTGCATTTGCTTATTTGAGGATGCTGGCTTTATAATTTTTCCCGCGTTAACTCGGAGAAATATACACTCTCCTGTTTATGATTTATATTATATTGCAGATAATTTAAATTATATACTTCCCTCCACCCATTTGTCTGTCTTTTTTTCGATTGAAATTTCCGGTATTGGTGTCATAAATGAGATTTCCGTGTTCTGTTGAATGGGGTGTAGCTGCAATAACATTCGTAGAATGGAACTTACTCGATAAAAATTTCAGTTACCCCTTGAATTAGCCTTCTGGTATTAATCTAATTCTCTATCTCAACATTTTCCGCAAGTTTCTTTTTCCAATTTGTTTTCTTTTTCTCATTCAGTTTTATCCTTCATTCTGCCTTTATCGGTGCTGTTGGAAATTCTGCATTTTTTAAAAATTGGAAAACGCATGTAACTACTGAGTACTGATTAAAGACATAACCGACAGCCAGTTGAATCTGTCATCTCTCGATCAGTTTCTCCACACATCAAGGAATGTATCGGTATAATAAGGCGGCCCAATTGGTTGCACTTAATCCAGTATGATATATGTTAACCTAAATTGTGTTTGTGCAACTGACAGGTAAACACTCACTATTTCAGCTCTGACATCAATGTTTGGAAGTTCTTATATATTAAAAGATGCCAAGTGTTTAAGTTTATTTCTGGCCAAATTATTCGTTTCAGTTCCATGTTGAATTTTGTTTGTGAGTTTGGTAACTTGGCAGGCAAGCATATTGTATTTAAGTTCATTTGGGTCAAATAGTTCGTTTTAGTTATGTCTTGGAATTTTATTTGTGAAGTTTACTTTGGAAGGTGGTTCTTTCTCAGGTAGGGAGGTTGGGGATCGAGCCCTGTAATAAACATGAAATCCGAAATGAATGGATTGAGTAGTGCTAGGGACTACTGTTCTATGTAATCAAACAAATAAGTTTACATCGGCTGGATAGCATGTGTCTTAGTGTATGAAACGACATTCAGTGGACATCACTATACACTCAGGGGTTACTCTTAATTACATGGATGTTTTCATCTGTACGATGTTTGAAGGGTATTTTTGAATAAACATAATATATATATATGTGAGGCAACCAAGTCAACTTCAAATTTGAAGCAAGGTTCAAACAGAACTAGATATTCTAGATAATATTTTCCACACATAATTTGGTGGATATATACAACAATATATAGAGATTTACATATCCAAAATAGGGTCAATTTACAATGAATGAGAATATTACAATTACACAATTAGTTGCGTTAATTGAGGCATGAGGAGATAAAGTCTTGCAGAGGATCAGCTACAATTATGTTGATAGTTGTATCCTTAACATCCCTTCTCAAGTTGTGCATGAGTTTGCCGATTGTTCAACTTGTTGCGCAACGAATCAAACCGTGAGTTAGTCAATCCCTTCGTAAAAATGTCAGCTACCTGGTCTTTGGTAGAGATGAACTTGACTTGCAGCTGTTTATTTGCCACTCTTTCTCTTACAAAGTGGTAATCAATTTCAATGTGTTTCATACGAGCATGAAACACAGGATTGGCGGTTAGATACGTGGCTCCAAGATTATCACACCACAACGAGGGTGATTGAACTGTAATGCCTAGTTCTTGTAGAAGAGATTGAAGCCACATTAACTCAGAAGTAGCAGTAGCAATACCCCTGTATTCAGCCTCCGTGCTTGATTTTGAAACAGTCTTCTGTTTTCTGGCACTCCATGAGACAAGATTTTCTCCAAAGTAGATGGCAAACCCACTAGTTGATCTTCTGTCGTCTAAATTACCGGCCCAGTCAGAGTCGGAATAAGCATGTAATTGAGTGTCGGATGATGGTCGTAACACTAAGCCATAAGTCACAGTGTGCTTTAGGTACCGTAAAATTCTTTTCACAAGCTCCCAATGTTCTTCAAAAGGATCTTTCATGTATTGACACACTTTATTGACAGCCAAAGAACATCTGGATGGGTCAGATGAAGATATTGCAATGCTCCACACACACTGCGGTATAAAGTTGGATCTGCAAATCGTGTAGTTCCTTGTCTGCTGATTTGTGCATTCACTACAAGTGGGGTAGTTACTGGCTTTGCTCCCTCCATTTTCGTACGTTTGAGAAGATCAGAGACGTACTTCTGTTGACTGAGTAGCACACAGTTTCCTTGTTTGATCACTTCTACTCCTAAGAAGTAACTGAGTTCACCTAAGTCTGTGACTGGAAAGGCAGAATTCAAGTCAGTAATAAGTTTGTTGATAAGTGACTGATTTGAACCTGTGATGATGATATCATCAACGTAAATAAGAACATAGGTGATCTCATTATGTGACTGTCGTATGAATAGAGAGGTTCTGCAATTGAGCTTTTGAAACCAATGCTAGTCATATGGGTGCTGAGCTTGGAGTACCATGTACGTGGTGCCTGCTTGAGCCCATAGATGGCTTTGTTCAACTTGCATACATGATTTGGATAATCTGGATCCACATATCCAGATGGTTGCTTCATAAACACTTCTTCTTTTAGGACCCCATGGAGAAAGGCATTTTGAACATCTAATTGACGCATATTCCATCCATGTGTGACTGCAATGGACAGAACAAGACGAATAGTTCTAGGCTTTATGACATGACTGAAAGTTTCTGCATAATCAAACCCTTCCCTTTGATTGTAACCCTTAGCTAATAGCCGAGCTTTTCGTACATCAATGGTGCCATCTGGTTTTTGTTTTACTCTAAAGACCCATTTAGAACCTATGATGTTCATCCATTTCTCATAAGGAACTAAACTCCACGTTCCATTGCGTATATGAGCATTGATTTCTTTGTCCATTGGAGGTCGCCAGTTAGGATCTTTAGAGGCTTCAGTGTAACAAGACGGAGCCATAAACTCAGGTAGCTCCAAAGGATGTTTTGTTGTAGCTAGGCAGAGTTTCTTAATTGGTTTTCTGATGCCATCCTTTTCTCTTGTCACCATGGTGTGTTTCTGTGGTGGTCTTTGCGACTGAACACCTATATTCTCAATAGGGACTGCTGAGGACTGTACACTTTGTTCTAACACTAGAGGTTGTTGAATAGCAACATCAATTGGACCTTGCTGAGCTGTATTAGGTTCCACTGCTAAAGAGGGATTTGTAAAAGTGTGTGATGTAAGTAATTTAGTAGATTGTAGAGAATGTTGAGTTTCAGAGGAGCTTACCTGTTGCTTAGCAGCAAATGGGAATTCTGTTTCAACAAACTTGACATGACGAGAGATGTAGATCCTGTTTGTTGGTACATGAAGACATAAATATCCTTTGTGTGCACCACTATATCCAATAAACACACAAGTAAGAGATCTTAGTTCTAGTTTGTTTGACACATAAGGCCTTAGACATGGGTAACAGAGACAACCATAGACTTTAAGAAGAGAAAAATCTGGTTTCTTGTTGTGTAAAAGCTCTAAAGGTGATTTAGATTCATGTTGTGAAGCTGGGATACGATTAATGAGATAACAAGCAGTGGTAAAAGCATCTGACCAGTACGACTTAGGCATGGAAGCATGAAAAAGTAAAGCAAGACCTGATTCAGTGATATGTCTGATACGACGTTCGGCAAGACCATTTTGAGCGGATGTATGAGGACATGAAAATTTGTGGACAACACCTGAGCTGTTTAGGAAAGCTGTAAACTTCTTATACTCTCCTCCATTATCAGATTGAAACACTTTTATTTTGTGTTCAGTTTGATGTTCTAGTAGCTTTTTGAACTGTATAAACACATGCAACGCATCTGACTTTCTAGCTAGGGGATATATCCAGGTATAATGAGAAAAAACATCAAGTAAAAGCAAGTAATATCGATACCCAGTTCTTGAAACAGTTGGGGAAACCCACAAGTCAGATACAACTAAGCTCAAAGGCTTTTCAAAAATAGAAGAGCTAATAGGAAAGGGAAGTTTATGGCTTTTGCTAACATGACATGAATGGCAAAACTCAAACTTTTTATTAGAAACAGGAAGAGAAAATTTCTTGATAACTTTCAAAACCGTACGCAGCATTGGATGGCCAAGACGTTGATGCCAGATTGGAATTGTAGGTGAGACAAGAGCAGTTGGTGAAGCTTTAACAATCTCTCGTACACCATCAAGTATGTATAGCCCATTTCTACTGCTGCCTCGCAACAGGATTTTCTTGGTGAATAGATCCTTCACAAGAAAGAAACTAGAGTGAAACTCAAAATAAACTTGATTATCTTGACAAAATTTTGAAACCGAAAGCAAGTTTGTTTTGATTTCAGGAGCATGAAGCATATTATTGAGGGTAAAATTTCTATTATTATGTGAAAATGAGGCATTACCAATATTTTCAATATGTAACGCATTACCATTACCCACATGGACTTCCTCAGTTCCATCATATTCATGACGAATAACAAGATTGTTAAGATTTGCAGTAAGATGGTGTGTTGCTCCAGTGTCCGTAACCCAATTGTTGTCAGTAGCTCCACCAGGTAGAGCAAGATAGGCTACTGGACGACCATTTTGTGCTGGTCCATTGTTTTTCTTGAACCAACAGTTGCGTGTAGCATGATTTCTCTTCTTGCAGACCTGACATGGGCTGTCATCATCTCTTTGATGATTGTTGTTGTTGTCTCCCTTGGAATAGCTTTGTCGATTGTTTTGAGGCTGATTCCTTCTCTGATCAGATCGTGAAAAGGATCTTGTGTAGCTGGAAGAAGCCACATGAGCCATTGTTTGTTGAAGCAATGCAAGTTGCTGTTCTAAGCGCATATCAAATGACAGAAGATGCGCATGAAAAGTGTCCATATCAGCAACTTCAATCGTGCTGAGTGTAGTGACAATGGAGTCGTACGCCTGATCTAGGCCACTTAGGATAGATTTCTG